>NC_140559.1:10425130-10602630 GCF_057381845.1 Rhamphochromis longiceps | reverse complement strand
ATTAACAACAGCAAAAGAGCCTTTATTACAATTTTAGACAAAAATAAACTATATTCAATCTTTACCTTCAACTTTTTGTGTCACCTCTGTCTTTATGTCACAACTGCCCAACACATGTTGTTCCACCCACAACAGAGAAAATGCTGGATCCAAAGCAGCTGCTTTAAGGTACACTGGATCTGAAGAGGGGGCAGTGATCCCATCTTCGGCTCTAGCCATTTGCACACGGATAAAGATTCCAAGAAATCTTTTGCTCAAAGATGCTTGGAGGCTCCTGACCAGACCATTCAGGAAACGGACTTGAGGCTTCAGTTTCTCCAGGTGGTGATTGAGGGACAGCACGGATGGAACAACAGCACTAATCGTGACTATTTTCTCACCTTGTGTCAAATCTGTTGCTTCTCCAAAAGGCTTCAAGATGTCCACCATCTCCTTCAACAGGTTCCGCTCTCGTGTTGTGAATAATAACTCCTTGTGCCCAGCCATTTCAAGAACAGCTTTTTAGATATTCACATTGGAGAAGTGCCTTCACTCGTCTCAGTGTTGAATTCCATCTTGTGATTACAGCTGCAGGGATCGCTTTCTGTTCACCAAATTCAGCTTCAAACACATCTTTGAATGTTGTGCTTGTGTGCAGTAGAGAGCTGAGCTTAGATGACTTTGAAAGTGAAGGAGATGCCACTTTGGTCTCTGACAAACCATCTTTCACCACCAGCTGAAGTGTGTGTGCAAAACACTGCAGGCGCTGTGTCTTTGCCACAGCAGCACCTACTGTTTCCTGATCTTCCAAGGTTAAGTCGTGCCAGAGCTCTGGGTCGTCAGGATGATCACCATCATCATCATGTTCCTCAGCTTGCTCAGTGGGGGAGCACACAGTGAATGCTTTCTGCATATTGGCAGCATTGTCACTAATAATATAGTCTAGTTTATCTTTGATGTTGTATTCGTCACATATAGCTTCAAATCTCTCACAGATTCTTTCACCAGTGTGTAATCCTTTGAAGCAGTCAAAGGCCACCAGTTTGGATTTCAGCTGCATCCTCTCTGTCTCTTTAGTGCACAGTGATACCAAGGAAACCCCTCATCCTTCGGTCCGACCAAATGTCCACAGTGACTGAAACATGATCTCGCTCAACTGAGTTTTTAACATTGAACGTTTCTCAGCAGCGAGGTTCTCTGTTTTTCATGTAATTGTTCTGCGACATACCGGGCTGTATTTTCTGTCAACAAGCATCAGAAAGTGCCGGAAATTCTTGTTTTCCACAATAGAAAGGGGCAGGTTGCAACCAATAATCAAGTCACTTAATGATGCATTGGTGATAGCTTTCTGCTGTGGATGAGTCATGCTGTACTGTCCGGCACAAGTGTCCATAAACTGTGATATGGAAGGCTGTTGAGGTTCATTTGTGATCCTCTTTTTCATCTGGTATTCTTCAAATCTGAGAGAGGTTAGCGTCTTAGACTCATGTCAGAAATTCCATTACAGCCATTCATGAATTTAAGTTGTTCCTGATAATCCTAAATAACTATTAACACTTACACCCTCATAGTTTTGAGACAATAAAAAATAGAAATAAAAAATATAAAAATTATTTATTAAAACACTTTTGTCAAAACTCTGCATACAGTTCTAATAAGCAATGTTTAGCATCCCTGTTAAGAATAACTGACCTTTGCAAATAAACAACAGCTAATAACATAAGATCAAAGTATTTTATTTGATGTATTGACATAAAAGACAGAAGAAAAGGGCCATGTATAGCAGGACTACTCAATTACACACTGAGGTGGGCCAGATTTTCTAACCAAAACAACATTTCCCTGGCTCAGACATTAAACACGACCATGCTCTCATTGCAAATTAAACACAGTTGTTTTGAATTGTGATGTGTTATGGACAGAACAGGACAGCATGCACAGGAAACACGGGAGCATGAGCACAGACGTTTGAGTGAGACACGGGAGTCAAGGGAGCTCCGGGGATTTATTGTGTACTGGTTATTTACCTGACTGTAAATAAACGCACTGTCTTCATTAAAGAGTCCAGTAAATAAATGTCAGACTTACAGCTCCTGTTTTACTGCATTAAAGTGATCAGATGAGTTCAGCACTTTGACATGGATGGTAGTGAAAGCAGGAAATGACAAATGTAGCACAGCAGCAGCGTTTAACACGTCTGAGCTGGAAACAGGAACTCTGGTATGAACATCATTGATAGAACAGCTTCCAGCCTCTTTTGTTCGGCTACAGTCTCGTTGGATTTGCATGTAAAGATGCAAAGAGACTAAAATGGTTAGTGTTAGGAGGTCAAAGGTCAGAGCTCCTGTGAGTCTGAGAGCAGCCATGTCAGGAGTCTGACCTGAGCCAGTGTTTGACATGAACACATCAGCACTGCTGTCAGTGAGCCTAACGACAGCCGTTAGCATCATTTCAGTGTTTCAGTCATAAAAACACTTCCTGTCTCTGTGGTGGTTACAGTGACATCATGCAGTTTGTGCTTTGACCTCCAGAGGGCGACAAATCAGCACAGACAGAGAGCTCCATTCAAACTTTGCTGCCATCAGGAATAATTCTTCAAATATAATCATCAGTTTAGTGCTGAAATATTCAAATGCTGCAGGAAGAAGAACAACAAAGTGATGACGGATGTTTGTCCTTCAAACAGGAAGCAGAAATAAATCACAGCCTGCCAGAGAGGAGGGAGTTTCCGAGGTGCACCTGAACGCAGCACACAGTGTTTCGATGGTCCTTATTTTGAAGTTGTCCTCAAACGCCTCTCTGCGCGTTTCCTTCCTGCTCAAACTTCCCTTTTTTCTGAGCCTATAGTTTGCTGATCGTCTTTGTCCGGTAATGTAAATGTTCATGTTTGATTTCTTCACACAAGAAGCTGTGTGCGTTTGTATTTCCGGTCTCTCCATTAAAGTAATGTTTCCTGGCTAACATCAGCTGTGTGCAGCTTAGCACAAATCTGCCGCTCCATAGTTCACGGTAACGGACTCACAGCTGGACCAACGAGGCCGACCGAGGCCCGGTAAGTGACGTGGAAACAGATGTTTCTGCGACAAACAGAAAATACGCAGCGAATATTTGGTCTGTAGATGCCATTTCTTGCTCTGCTCGCTCTTCTGTTGCTTTACTTTGAAGAGAAGAAGAAACGTTTTCCGTTAGTCTCCGTGTTTGAGGCTGTCGCCGGATGTTTGTTCAGTATTCTCGGATGAATAAGTAAATCTGTGTTCATGCATCCACAGGTCATTACGTCTCTCACACTGATTCATGAAGTCATGCAGCTGCTCACAGTGACGTCAGCGCTGAACAGCAGCACAGCTTCTCTCTTTTTTCAAACTTTATTGAGAACAACAAAACGGGAAATGGCGCACCATAAGTTGATGAGACAATAGAAAGGCTACCAGGGAAAATCAAAGCACCGCTCACTGTAATACGGAGGACAGAGAGTAACCATGGCGACAGGGAGACACTCCGTGTGCCTCCCAACCCGGTAAAAGATTTCATTAAAGAACGTGTCAGTGCTGAAACCTGCTAAAATGTCCTGCGTGCGCGAGTCTGGTCGATAGTAAAGACACGTGTGTAAATCAAATCAAATCAAATCAAATCACTTTTATTGTCACATCACATGTGCAGGCACACTGGCACAGCACATGCGAGTGAAATTCTTGTGTGCGAGCCCCACAAGCAACAGAGATGTGCAAACACAACAACACAAACGAGCAAAATACAAGAATGGCCAACCTGAAACTAATAAATATATGTACAATATATAATAGTGTATGCATTTCTGGATGTGTATACTAAATATTTTCCTACGTGTGTGTGTGTGTGTGTGTGTGTGTGTGTGTATACACATTTTTACAAATTAAATAGTAAAAAAATAAAATAAAATAATAATAATAATAATAATAATAATAAAATATATAAAATATACAGAGTTGAATATGTGCAAAACAGTGGCATTTATATACAGTGTGGAGTGCATAATGTTAAAGTTCCAGTAGTGAAGCTGAGGTGTCTATGACGTGTTCAGCAGTCTGATGGCCTGGTGGAAGAAGCTGTCTCTCAGTCTGCTGGTACAGGACCGGATGCTGCAGAACCTCCTTCCTGATGGAAGCAGTCTGAACAGTTTATGGCTGGGGTGACTGGAGTCCTTGATGATCCTCCCCGCTTTCCTCAGGCAGCGCTTCCTGTAGATGTCTTGGAGGGAGGGAAGCTCACCTCCAATTATCCGTTCAGAGCACTGCACTACTCGCTGGAGAGCTTTGCAGTTGTAGGCGGTGCTGTTGCCATACCAGGTGGTGATGCATCCAGTGAGGATGCTCTCAATGGCACAGTGATAGAAGGTCCTGAGGATGCGGGGGCTCATGCCGAATCTTTTCAGTCTCCTGAGAAAGAAGAGGCGCTGCTGCGCCTTCTTCACTGTTTTGTTTGTTTGGTATTGAATGCTGAGCTGTAATCTACAAACAGCATTCTCACATACGTGTCTCTCTTCTCCAGGTGTGACAGGGCAGTGTGTAGTGTCAGGGCTATGGCATCATCAGTGGACCTGTTGTGGCGGTATGCAAACTGTAGAGGGTCCAGTGAGTCGGGTAGTGCAGAGCGGATGAAGTCCCTGACCAGCTTCTCGAAGCATTTGCTCACGATGGGGGTCAGGGCTACAAGTCGCCAGTCGTTCAATGAGGAGATGGTGGAGGATTTGGGTACAGGGACGATGGTGGCCATTTTGAAGCAGGCTGGGACTACAGACAGAGAGAGGAAAAGGTTGAAGATGTGCGTGAACACTCCAGCCAGCTGAGCCGCGCATGACCTGAGGACGCGGCCGGGAATCCCGTCCGGACCAGTAGCTTTGCGCGCGTTCACCTTCCTGAAGCACTTCCGCACATCCTCCTCAGACACAGTGTGCGCACTGATATGAACCAAGTTTAGGTGGAGTTTATTTTCGCTATGCTGACTTTTCCGTACTGCGTGCTAGCTAGCATGACGGGGTTTCTATACAGCTGGGTGGTGCTATGTTACTGATGTTGAACTTTATTTTGTTCATACGGTTAATTAGTAGAGTTGCCAACCGTCCCGTAAAAAACGGAATCGTCTGGTATTCAGAGAAAATATTACGCGTTTCTTATTGAGGTGAAAAGGAACAGTTTGTCCCGGACTTCAGCTACAATGAAAAAGACAAAGCTGGAGTTATTCTGTGTCTTTGCTGCACAGCTGCCTCTTCTTCTCTCATCCTCCCCCCTCCCTCTCCTGTTGCTAGTTCAGTCATGAAACTGATCAATGATCAGCTGATCGGCTCTCTTGTTTGTTTATCGCCCACTTTGCGCCAGAAAGAGGAAACCAGCGGATGTCGCGCTAAACAACAGCAGCACGTTTAAGCTTGATCAGCTGTTGTTAGAGTTTATTTAATATTACTTTCTAGTATCAGCTGATGTTTGCTGGAGCCACAGCTGTAAAGCTGATGGTCAGGATGGTTTGGATATGTGGTGAGAGGGAAACATGAAGATGAAACCAGGAGATGTCCTTACTGAACCATCAGAGCTGTGATGGAGAAACAGGTTTACCTTTTAGGTGACATGGATGAGTTGAAGTTATGAACTGTTTCTGAGAGACTAATAACACCAGGATCCTTTTTTATGTAGCTGACAGCTGGTAACTGTGCAGGGGCGGGTCTAGCAAAGTGTTGCCAGGGGGGCAGGTAGGGCATTAACAGGGAGAGGGGGGCACAAAGAAATACTTTTCTTTCTTATTCTCATTTAAAATGTCTCGCTTTTATTAAATAATTATCTGAATCTTACAACAAACGATTGATAGATTGATGCATATATACCGTCAGAACAGTGAACATCACTGTCACAACAGCGTTTGTTTGCATTCAAAGGCTTTATGATTTTTCCTATAATGGCGGCCGGTCTCTAGTCAAAATGCCCGGGCCGATTTTTTGTCCCAGTCCAGCCCTGTATGCAGCTCATCTGCAGTCTGGTGTTACCTACATCTTCCTATTCAGAAGGCAGAATTTCAGAGTTCTGAGTACAATCAAAGCACCACGACTGCAGTTTTTGTGTTGGATGTAAAAGGGAACATGACGCTGTGACGTAGGCTAGAATCATGGCGTCGGTCAACGACAGTCCAGGCGTGGGATTTCTCTCGTGGAAATATGCACATTATCTTTTCCTTTCTATTGGTAGGTGGCACAGTGCACTGTGGCAAGTAAGCAAGCTAGAAGACTGGCAAAGTTATGGAAGCAACACATTAACAAGAGAATTCTGAGTAAAACCAAAGTTACTTTCCCTAGTAACTAGTTACTCTGAAAGTAACGAGTAACTTGAAGTAAGTGAGTTACTTTTGATAGAAGTAACTAGTAATGTAACTAAGTTACTAATTTAAAGTAACCAACACTGGTATCTATTATTGTACGATCTTCTGTACAATATAAAGCACCTTTAGGCGACTGTTGTTGTGATTTGGCGCTATATAAATAAAATTGAATTGAGTAAAATTCCATTTTTGACCTGAAACCTTGTTGTAGCTGTAGAGTGAACACACTGATCCCAGATCAGCTCTCACACTGCCACACTGTTTGCTTTATTTGGAATATGAGTAATGCCAACATTCACAGTTTCTCTGTTTCCAGTCTTTAGATCCCGTCACACTTTTTACCTTCACCTGTGCAGTAAAGAGTGATAGCAGAGCTGAAACCAACTATCCAATCAGTGAGCAGCATCAACACCTGAGCTTCATTCAAATGTGGTGACAGGCTGGGGTTGTTTGTTCAGCTGCAGGGGAAGTTTGCTGTCGCAGCTGCGATCATTTAAATGTGAGTTTTCATTAGTGTGGACGTAGCCTTAAACAGAGTTATGAGTATACCTGCTCTAAAAGGACTTTTTTTTCTTTACAAAATAATGACAGTAAATAATTCACAGTAAAATGAAGCTCAGTGCTAGTCTGCTGAGTCCCTCCCACCTGTCCACCTTCAGGTGGAGTCCCGCGTCCTTCCAAGAAGCAGCTCACTTGCGTGTCCATGTTTAGTGTCCAGTTGTAGAGTGGAGCTTGTTGTTGTTTTTACTGTGATGAGCATTTTCAGTAGATCTGTACCAAACTTTGGAGCCATCAGACATTGATCAGTGATCTTTCTTTAACTGGAAACAATCAGATAAACTCAGTTTGTTCTTAAGAATTCAGCATTCATATATCTGCATGTTGAGTCTTGAGTCATAATGTGCAGCTGAATGAAACTCACTTAACGATGTTATTTGAGTTACTCATGTAAAGTTTAACATCACCACACAACACACAGTCAAAAGCACAAAAGAACATTAATCAGTCACTTGTTCACCATTAATAGCAACAACATCACTTTATAATAAGTTGATAATATTTTATTATAATGTCCTTCTACATCAGACACTCAGTGAAGCGGGTTTGTTGGAGATGCTCAGGTGTAAAGATCAGAACCACTTTAACAAGGATTACATCAGGTGTGATCAGGTCAAAGTCTGTATGAGACCTTGTGGTCTCCTGTTTAGCAGAGGTGAGGACCTGCAGAGCAAGAAGCAGTCTGATCCAGACTCTTCATGCTGTCCTTCAACAACAACTTCCATTCATGAGAACGGAAGAAGGAACAGAGCAGACCCAGCAGCACAGGTGGGAGGGGCTCATCAGTTCATTTGACTGGACACTGCAACATTTCTCTGCTTTCTTCCTCTTTCATTTACATTAAATTTGTATTTTATTTCCCTGTGTGTGTCTCTGTGTTCAGATGTGACTCACTTCTTTTTGATTGTCCTGTTGAATGTTCATCTTGGTCAGAGGGCCCGGTGGCGCCAGTGTCCGGCAGCCTCGCCTCTGTCAGTGCGCCCCAGGGTGGCTGTGGCTACAATGTAGCTGCCATCAGCAGTGTGTGAATGGGTGGATGACTGGATATGTAAAGCGCTTTGGGGTCCTTAGGGACTAGAAAAGCACTACACAAATACAGGCCATTTACCATTTACCATCTCTACTGATTTGACTTTTAGACCTCAGAGATTATTTTGCTGCTCACACAGGTACCGGCTAGATATAGGCAGGCTCACCTCAACACATGGCTTGGGCTTTGGAATCAGCCTCCTGGAGAGAGGCTGGACTCTGTCTCAGTCTGGAGTTGCCCCCGAACCAAATGGTGGACACCAGAGCTGAGGGGAGCCACCAAGCTGAAGAAGGAGTCCTATTGGGCTTAGTTAGCCTGTGGAACTTGGGAAGCAGCTGATATGTACCGATAGGGCTTTGGAGTTGACGTCACGCCGCAGTGCATTGTGGGATCGCGGCGCCATGTCAGGAGGCAACAAATCAAAACAAACACACAGTGTTGGAGTGTTGGAAGCGGGACTGCCAGAACCATGCTTAAAATCAGCGCAAAAGACAAAGGGCTGTATCGCGACCGATTGCGCCCAGACGCCAAGAGACGGTACTTGGAAAAAATAGCGTGCATGGGTAATGTGGACCCGTATGAAAAAAGGCAGTGGAGAGGAACCCAGACAGCCTACCGCCGATGTCCTATCCCAATATCTTCGCGCACCTTGCCTGTGGAGTCAGCGCATAGGGGAAATCATTTTCGTGAATATAAATCCCTGGAGGTGCATATCTAATTCACAAACGGTTGGGTACAAGATTTGGTCGTTTTTAAGCCCCCACGTTGTGAGTATGTTGACCATATGACCAAGATACAGCCAGAGGTTGCACATAACATGGACTTCTCCTCAGCAGCTGCCCCCAAAAATTGCTCTAGATGAACGATTGATGCCAGCTGTGCGTTGCCATGTAAATAGTTTGCATACTTGCTAAGTACATGTGAACAGATCTTGAATTTAAAAAAACAACATACTTTTCTTGTCTGTTTTATTGAAACCACTTTACAGAAAGTACAATTATTTACAATGAACTGTGCATGCAACACAGCAGTTTTATGAATATTCAACAAGAGCAAGTTTCATTTGGCTCTGGTTTGACAATCACACATGGGGCACATATTCACCAAAACACAGCACACCTTAACAGTCTTATCAAGCAGTGTTGTGTCTTCACCCTCACATGATATGAGTAATCAGATTGGAATTGTAGTGTGTAGCTTCTTGAACTTGTTACGCAAACTACTATTACACGCTCAACATGAATTCTCAGGTGGGCAATTGCTCTCGTTTTGGGATGGCAGAGAACTCGATATGCGCTCGGCTGACCGCTGCAATCCAAGCGTGACGTCTTCGTTTAGTAATATCGGATACATGAGATCCCTCCCGTTGCCTCCAGGAGGGGAAACGATGAAAAGAGAGCCAATTTTCCAGCTTCTTGCCTTCCTTATCGTGTGATCTGCCGTTGCAACCGACAACACAGCACGTACGAACCATAGCTGTTGCTTCCGTGTGCTTTGTTTGGCCTACTGTTATGGCGGGGGGGGCGTGGCCACCCTCCTGTGACATCACGCTCCAAAGCCCTATAGAGATTGACAGACCACATGACTTTCATGCATTGCATGCCGGGCACTGATGGCAAAACAATCAAAGCAATGCATCAAACGCAAGCATTTGCAGCACCGCAAAACGTTCATTCTCCAGTTCCAATACCTTCTTGCTTTTTCTTTGCCCCCCAAAAAGTTATGTACAAAACGAAGGAGAACAATGCCGGGCCGTACGAAGATAGACTTGATGAAAAGTCAAAGAAAAGATACGAGGAAAAAAATCAAAGGAGTGAAAGGGTCAGACCCTTACGAGCACACAGAGTGGACAAAAGACGTTAGCGTGCTGCCAACTTTCACCACGCTCAGATTTATAATTATACGGTTCTTGGAGTGAGTGCACACACTCATGAAGTTTAGTAACTTCAGGTCACTGCAACAAGCCCAGGTACAGTTTACCGACGGATGGGTACAGGACCTTGAAATGCACCGTGTAGAACAAAGACCATCGTACGAACAAAGGTAAGTTTACCAGTCTCACAAATCGTCGTCATATTTTATTTATTACGGGCATATAATATGATAACGATATTTTAGCAGTTCAATGATAAATGTATAACATTAATTATGGTGGGGGTGAAAAATGGCTATTTCACTCGATGCACTCCAGCTGACTTACTTTGACGACGTACTCAGAGTTTGGCGGCTTGAAAATAGCCAAATCTTGCACCCAGCCATTTGTAAATTGGATGTGCGCCTCCAGTGACTTGTAATTACGAAACTGGTTCGCAGTGTAAGCGCTTACTCCACAAACAAGATACGTGAAGATATCGGGGTAGGACAGTGGCGGTAAGTCGTCTGGGTCTTTACTCCACCGCCGTATTTCATATGGGTCCAGATTTGCGATGCACTCTATTTTTTTCAAGTACCGCTGCTTCGCCTCTGGACGCAATCGGTCTCTATACCGTCCGTTTTCTTTTGAGCTGCTTTTAAGCATGTTTCTTGTCGTCGTCGTTCCAACACAGTGTGTTTGTTTTGATTCGTAGACCCCGAAAATGGAGCTGCGCTTCCACAATGCATTGCGGCGTGATGTCAACTCCAAAGCCCTATTGTGTCAGAACAATTCACTATTTATGCACAATAAACAAAGGAGCATAGCGCGACCATTTCTGTTCAGCGCCAGACTTGCCTGTAACCTATATCACCAATTATGTTAAGAAAAATTACATATTAACTACAACAAAACTCTGACCTTTGTGGGAATGCTTGGAGCAGACTAACCTGTGAGCTGGAGTGTTCTGGGACGTTATATTTGGTATATCCAGACCATCCGTCGGCTCTTACTTCGGAAACATGGCTTAAAAAATTTCTCTTCAACGACGTAATCCGATAAAAAAAACGATCTCTTTACCCGTCGGCTTCCCGTGGCTGTCATGCGACCGGCTATTGCAGTTAATAATACAACAGCTTCTTGACATTTTTTGGGTTTCTTATTATCGCTGTGTAACTGAGTTCAATTGAAAGCCTGCGTGCGCTTGTACCTCTTGCCACAAGTTCCCAGAATCCTTTGCGGTTTTACCCCTGAATGACGTCACATTTTCAATCTTTATCCTGGTGGGCCGGTCTCTAGTCAAAATGCCCGGGCCGATTTTTTTGTCCCAGTCCAGCCTTGTTTATAACTTGCATAGTTCACATTTCTGTATAGCGGTATATCTCAGATTTCTGTATAGTTTTTATTTCATATTTATATCCTGTTCATACATATAGTCAGTGTTGGGGAGTAACGGAATACATGTACCGCCGTTACGTATTCAAAATACAAAATATGAGTAACTGTATTCCGTTACAGTTACCGTTTAAAAAGGTGGTATTCAGAATACAGTTACTTTGTTGAAATAAATGGATTACACTGCGGTACTTTCCTGTTCCATTTTGTCGCGGGTCAGGACTGTTTGGGTTTTGTTTGACAGCTACGTTCTGTTGTTCCAGGCGGCAGCGTTACGGTTGCCATGGTTACAGGGCGACGCTCTCTCTCTCTCTGCGACTGTGTGTTTCCTGGGTGAGAGAGCGCCTTTTCGTTGTTGTTGTTGTTGTGCTAAGCTAACAGGCTGAATGCTACAAGCATAGCTCTAAAGAATGTAGCATCATGGGCAGTGTAGTCCGTGCTGCAGGGAGAATGGACTGCCATACACGTTATGTGTCTGTGAGCGCGAGGAGGGAGAAAAGGGGGAGTGGAAAGGTACGAGTTGTCGAGGAAAAACGGGAGCTGGAAGCATGTAAATATAATAATAACCACTGCAGCTTACAGCTGGGCTCGTCAGGCACTCTTGCCTGACGAGCCCAGCTGTAAGTAAGCTATTAAGACTCGACTGTACACCGTGTTCCTGTTTTCCTCCGAAAACAATAAGTTCTGTTGGAGCAGTCTTTCAACGCCTCTCTCTGTCTCTTGCAAGAAAAGTTGACCCACACAACAAAGTAAAGCTATTTTTCGGCTATGAGCCGACAGGGACCCCGCCGTATTAGTCAGAGGTCCCTTTACTACAGTTTGGAGTCGCGGACCTTCAGTAATAGTAATAAATCACACAGCAATAGTACATTCACGTTGTTGTAAAAAGCATGATAATATATTAAGTAATCCAAAGTATTCAGAATACGTTACTGTCATTGAGTAACGTAGCGGAATACGTTACAGAATACATTTTGGGGCATGTAATCTGTATTCTGTAATGGAATACATTTTAAAAGTAACCTTCCCAACACTGCTTATAGTTATAGAATATTCACAACATACTTCATACCGTGTACATTATAACATAATAGACCCATTTCTGTAATATACTCACATATCTATATTATTGCTAATATATATTGTAATATATCTATATCACTAAAGCACTTCTGGATGGATGCAAACTGCATTTCGTTGCCCTGTACCTGTGCATGTGCAATGACAATAAAGTTGAATTCTATTCTATTCTATTCTATAATAGTCCAGTAGACCAACTCCCTCTCTTGCAAGCTCCTCTTCCGTTCCCTGGATCCTGGAGACTCTCTTGTTCACAATCGTGAAACACTAAATCGCAGCTGCGCTACCTGGCTTAGCTCAACGTTCCAGCGCTGGCTGTCATCCAACCAATAGGTCTGCTTCGGGATGGCAAATGATTAGTAGCAGCTGGCGAAGTGATTAAGCACACATCTGGCGACTCCAGCGCGGGACACTCCTCCCGGGTCAGCTGCCGTTCCGTGCCACAGTTCCCGGAAGTACATGTTCCCACATCACAACAAAGAACACACACACTGGGCGGAGAGGAGAAAACCGCACGCAAAGTGTACACAAACACAACCCAAACTGGCAGATCGACCGGTGAGGACCTTCTGGCCATGACAAAATGAGCAGATGAAACAACAGCCGAGGGAAAGATGTATTGTCTGGTAGTAGTAATGTTTTCTAAGTGGGTAGAAGCATTCCCCACAAAAAGTGCAGACAGCAGTGCTGTGGCAAAAGGCCTCCTGTCAAAAATCATTCTCGGGTGGGGTATCCCGGGGAAAATCACAAGTGACAGTGGCACTCACGTTGTGAACCTGACATTAAAGAAAATCGGCGAGCGACTAGGTTTTATTGATCCCAGTTCTTTTATTCTTCTACTGGACAGAGAAGACGCGACTCAGTGTGGTCAAAGTATTTATAATCATTTTATTCAATCATTATCTTCCGGAAGACAGATGTGCACAGTGCTAAGCATCAGCAGATCTGAAGAGCCGTCCTTGTGTGGCAGCACGAGGTGGGAATAAAGTAAATACTGTTCACAGTTTAAAAGACAACGCCACCCTGGGAATTTCACCCAGAGAATACTGGAAGTAACACTAATCACCAAGAAGGCAGTTAGGTTCGCTATACTCAGTACAGAGTAGGGCTGAACGATTATGGAAAATAATCTAATTGCGATTTTTTGCCCCAATATTGCGATGCGATTATTTTTTAAGGTCTTTGTCTTCTGTATTATTAAACAAAGACAAGCAATACATCATATAGTATGGCCAATACTATATTACATTAATTTTAAACTGTTCTTTCCTGGAAGACAGACCTCTGTTATGATGACATGAGGTGATGCATGAATTGATGACTGACATTTTTATTTAACTTCTTCAATCACAACAGTATATTTGAACATACACAATAGTTTATTTTTAGCTTACAAACATCTGAGCATAAAGTGCTGACAAGGAACCCTGGTGTAAACATTAAAATGAAAGTCAGTACAATGTGCAGATTGCAGAAATATACATAAACAAAATCAGTGGCTTTACCACACTCAGTTTTTCGACATCTGTGAACTACTAGACTGTCATTCAATTAAAAAATAATATTAAATAAATAAAACTAATAAATAAAAAATACACACAGCTTACTGATCTCTGCAGTCAGTAACATTACACATAAAGTGCAAACATAATAGCAATTGTATAAACACACACACAAACACGCCTTTAAATTAAAACTGGCTGAACATCTTGATTATCTGCAGTAAGTAACAGCAACACAGCACAAACTAAAGTGCACAATGAGTATGGCTCAGCTAGCCATAATCATCCTAGCTCACAGGTTTTTTGCTAGGAAGACCAGCATATCTACTTTTGCTGGCTTTAAGGATGAGCGAGTGCAGGTCACTATATTCCCTCCAGTGCTGAACAGACGCTCTGAGGGGGCACTTGTGGCTGGCACACACAGATATTTGCGGGCCATCTTGCACAGTCGTGGAAAGTGAATGTTGTGCACCTTCCACCAGGCTAAGGGATCATCCTCTCCGTCAATGACAGGGGTCAACAGGTAACTATTCAACTCTGCCTCTACGACATCTTCAAGTGGCAGAGGCAAAGCTGAAGAGGCCGCACTGGTTTTAAAAAGACTACCAATAGTCTTCTTTGCCTTTCCCCCAGAGGCCTGTGCACTTGGAGAATTTTGAGCAGTTTCAGTGCGAGACCTCTTCTCCTGCCAGATGGGAAGAGAGACATTAGTTTTGCAGTTAGCTTATATATAAATATTATGTGTTTGAGGAAATATAATTTTCAAGGATTTACCTGATTATGTGTACGTCTAGCCATTTCCACCATTCCTGTCTTCAGTCGGGCCTTAATGGCAGGAAGGTTGTCTGCGCTGATGTATTGCGTTTTGAACCTAGGGTCCATGAACGACGCAACATCCAATAGCTCCTGGGTGTTGAGGTCACTATACTTGTCGTTGAGGTATGCCAGGACCTTGGTTTTAATTGATGTAGTCAGATCAGTGTCCTCAGCATCTTCAGCCAAGACTGATGTTGCCAGAAGATGGAGAACTGGCTTGAGGTAGGAGATGCTCACATACTCTTCTCCAGAAAGAGCATCAGTAAATTCGGAGAGAGGATGCAGTGCCTTATGAATGGACTCCAACACTTCAGCATCCTGCCAGGTTGGGATGAGGGAGCGTGCATGTCGGTCACCTGTCAATACCTGCGATATGGCTTTCATCACTGACTTCCTGATGGACAGGAAGCAGCATGTGAGGCTGGGAAAGAATGTCTCGGACTCCCGGACCATCAGCACCGGCTCCCCTCAGGGCTGTGTTCTTTCTCCTCTGCTCTTCTCCCTGTACACCAACTGCTGCACCTCCACCCACCAGTCTGTCAAGCTAATCAAGTTTGCAGATGACACCACCGTTATTGGGCTCATCTCGGACGGGGATGAGTCTGCCTACAGGATGGAGGTTGAACGTCTGGTGTCCTGGTGCAGCCACAACAACCTGGTGCTGAATGCCCAGAAGACAGTGGAGATTATTGTGGACTTCAGGAAGCACACAGCTCCACTCCCCCCCATCATCCTGACTGACACCCCCATCACCTCCGTGGACTCATTCCGCTTCCTGGGTACCACCATCACCCAGGACCTGAAGTGGGAGCCCACCATCACTTCCGTCATCAAGAAAGCCCAGCAGAGGATGTACTTCCTGAGGCAGCTGAAGAAATTCAACCTGCCAACACGGACGATGATGCAATTCTACACTGCAATCATCGAGTCCATCCTCACCTCCTCCATCACCGTGTGGTACGCTGGAGCCACTATCAGGGACAAACAGAGACTGCAGCGTGTTGTGCGCTCTGCTGAGAAGGTGATTGGCTGCAGACTCTTCTCACCCTGGACACAGTCTGTTTGACCTGCTCCCCTCAGGCAGGAGGCTCCGGTCCATTCGCACCAGAACCTCTCGCCATAAGAACAGTTTCTTCCCCTCTGCTGTTGGACACATGAACAATAACCGTATGACTGTTCCCACCACTAACACATGACCCTACGCTGTGTCACTGCATCATTCCATGTTTGGCACTGATCACCACCTGCACTCGTGTATATATCATGTATATATCTATCTACTTAGCACTTTAATTCTTATTCTTATTTTATATTTTATGTTTGCACTGAAGCACCGCAGCAATTTCCTAATGTTGTAAACCTGCTCAACATTTGGCAATAAACCCTTTCTGATTCTGATTCTGATCTGTTCCAGCACTCTGGCAATCATTTTCTCTTTGGACCTTCATCTTGTAGCGCACTCAGTAATGAGAGAGTGCTCAGGAAGCTTAAGCTCCTTCTGTGCCTCAGTGAGAGCTGCCTTTTTCTTCCAACTGTGCGAGAAGTGCCCCACCAACTTCTTGCACAGCACAATTGCTCTTGATACTCTACCATCTTTGATTGCATTTTCTGGAGGGAAAAAAAAATAAAGTAAAAAGTAAAATTAGTGTTAGACATACAATTGCAGTTATGATGCAAGGTTTCACCATTTCTCTCTCTCTCTCAAATTCAAAGTTGCTTTATTAGCATGACTATGGGAACAGTGTTGCCAAAGCTATTGTTACATACATCATGACATACAAGAACATAAGACCATAAGACAAAAACAAAAAAGAAAATTCATAAGAAGAGGTGGGTACATCAGGGTGGGGTTGACGTAACATATCTAGAATTAACAGCAGTAAAGAACAAGATAAATAATAGTGTGGTGTGTTTGTGGGAGAGAGTGATACACAGGCTCGCGCATACATGCATGCACACGCACACACACACTCTCTCTCTCACAGCAGTAACTTACAAGATGTAATCTGTGTCCGAAACACTGGAGCCTGGTCCATTCGTTCAGCTGTGCTGCTTTCACCATATTTGACGCGTTGTCCGTCGTTATGCAGACAAGGTTGTCTTCAGGGAGATCCCAACACGCAAGCCCCTCTCTCTGGCCAGCAGCAATGTTTTCCCCTGTGTGGTCTTCGGGGAAGTAGGCCGTTTGTAGGCTGCGAGCTTCGAGGTGGAGGTCTTCGGTAATGTAATGCACCGTCAGACTTTGATAGGGCTCTGCTGTACGGCTTGACCACATGTCTGTTGTCGCCGCAAAAAACTCAACAGCCTTTAACTCCGCTG
This sequence comes from Rhamphochromis longiceps, assembly GCF_057381845.1. Lineage (NCBI taxonomy): Eukaryota > Metazoa > Chordata > Actinopteri > Cichliformes > Cichlidae > Rhamphochromis > Rhamphochromis longiceps. Next base: position 10,585,757 of record NC_140559.1, on the reverse strand, counting down.
CAACCCTCCGCCTACATTGCATATGTAGCTCGGGTATTGCAGTCTGACTGAAATACGTGCGGGAGGGCATTCTGTACCTCTTATCCAGTGTAGTTACCAAATTATTGAACCCAGGCTTGGTCACCGTATTGACGGGCATCATGTCTTTCGCGATGCAGTGGGTTACTGCTTTGGTGATTTCCACGTGCCGTTTTGAAGTGCGTTCATATGGCGTAACACCTTCAAACAGTTCGGTCAGTGATCCTTGCCGAGTAACGTTACTAGGTTTATTCTGCGCACTACTAGATTTTTTAGCCATACATCTATCATACACTGTTTTGTGCTGAGTCTTAAGGTGCTGGTACAAATTCGTAGTGTTTCCCCGAGATGTAGAAACTCTACCAAGACAGGTTTTACACAGTACCTGACTCTGTGCGACATCATCTCTTTTAAACCCAAAATATTCCCACACGGCTGATGTGCAGTTCCTCTTTGGTACTAGCATCCCCGCAGGCTCTGGTTCTGTTGAACCTGAGGCCATTGTGTAGGCTACAGCTTTGCTTGCTAGTTCACTCTCGGTAGACTGTTTCAAAACTTTGCTCCCCGTGTCACGTGACCAGAGTGCAGCCTCTGTGGTTAGACAATCTCGTTTGATCATATCACATGTTTTACTCGTGCATGTCACGTAAACAGAGTATAATCGCAGCCTTTGCGGTTAGAAAATTGCACTTGATCATGTCGTGATATTATCGCAAATGCGACATATCGTTCAGCCCTAGTACAGAGACGAGGTTCGATGATAAAACAGTTTGACAACTTATTAATAATTATTTAAAACAACATATAAAAGCACAATCATAAACATCAATGTACAAATATGCTTAAAAAAAGGTATTCAGAGCTGAGGCTTACCAGTGGAGGGGCAGGGATGCCACGCACAAACTCAAAAAAAAAGAAAAGAAAACACACCAATACACAAGTGCAGCACACTCTCACACACTCACACTAATAAAAGAAGACAGGTGTGTAACACTCAAAGGATCCCACACCAAGGCGCCCCCAGTCTCCTCCACGTCAGCCCTCCACATCTGAATAAAAGAAACAAATTTTTTTTTAATATATTACAACAAAACTAATATGCAGCGCTGGGGGATAACCCAACTGCAGGACCACACTGGTGATCTGCAGATAGAAAAAGGGCCTCCCACCAGTGGCGTAACAAAAATCCAAACTGCAAATCCAAACAACAGAAAAACAACATACAATCTAAATAAAACTTTAAAATCTGGAGCAGACGGAATCGCCGTATTGCTCCAACTTGCCGTCTGCCCGACTATAAGTTAATCGTCCAGTCAATCAATGTGCACGCCAGCCGACTCCCGTAGCCGGCATGCATATGGCCGCTGTCCACGCCGACGTCCACTTTAGGAGGCTGGCAGCAGCAGGAAAAGAAACCTCGCAACAGGAACAGACGGTAAAAGCAAAGCAGCAGCACTTCAGTTAGCGTAGCGTTGTGTAAAACTAAGGCCCACACTTCTGAGTAAACAGCGTCATGAATCATGAGCAGAGTGGGTCATAGGAGGCTTCTACAGCTACGACCTAAAAACAACATCTGTTTACCATCAAGTAAGGTAATGTACACACTACAATGAGTAAACAGCCGCGATGGAGGCTTCAGAAGGGTAACCCGCAGATGATCTCTGCAACACCAAGGGAAGTCAGGTGACCAAAAAGGAGATCACAGGTAAGCGATCCAGGAATGGTCAAATGGCCACTATTTATACTAGCGCCCCCCTAATGCGCCAGGCCGAAAGTGGGTTGAACCGAGACATAACATTCATGACTCCATGACACTCTCAGACCGTGTGCAGAGAGTTAGAGTGGGGCCTCATCTTTCCTCAGCCCTCAGCCTCAACACCGGCTCTCCACAAGGCTGTATACTGAGTCCCCTACTGTACACTCTGTACACACATGACTGTGTTAGTTCCCACCCAGACAACACAGTCATCAAGTTTGCAGATGATACCACTGTGGTGGGGCTCATCTCAGGGGGAGATGAGACTGCATACAGAGCTGAAGTTCAGAGGCTGTCAGATTGGTGTGCAGACAACAACCTGGACCTCAATACCACCAAAACAAAAGAACTGGTAGTTGACTTCAGAAGGAGGAAGTCCGAGCTGCAGCCTGTCAGCATCAACGGGGAGTGCGTGGAAAGGGTCTCCAGTTTCAAGTTTCTGGGTGTGCACATAGACACAGACCTCCAATGGAGCTCTAACACCTCTGCGGTCTTAAAGAAGGCCCAACAGCGTCTCCACTTTCTGAGAATCCTCAGAAAAATGGACCTGAAGAAGGAGCTGCTGACCGTCTTCTACCGCTGCTCCATTGAAAGTGTGCTGACATATTGCATCGGTGTGTGATTCTCCAGCTGCACCACAGCACACAGAAAGGCACTCCAGAGGGTCATCAACATGGCCCAAAAAATCATTGGACATCCTCTTCCCTCCCTGAAGGACCTGTACAGCACTCGCTGTCTCAAGAGGGCACGCAGCATCCTACGGGACTGCACACACCCAGGACACCGGGTGTTTAAGCTGCTGCCGTCTGGCAGGAGGTTCAGGCTGCTGAGGTCCTGAACAAATAGACTCAAGGACAGCTTTTACAACAGGGCAACAGCCCTGATCAATGCAAACAGCTGACCTGACTGGATACCTCCCTGGACTTTTTAGGGGGAGGTAACAATGTTTAAAACGATAACAATAATATTTATATTTATAACAAGGTGCAATAATAATTAATGTGCAATAATAACAGTGTGCAATACACATACACTTATTCTTCTTTTTTATACTAAGTTAATATACTGTGTTGTGTTGTTTGTTACGTTGTGATGTGTCATATCGTGTTGTGTTGTGTTATATGTAGCACCGACGTAGGAAAGTTTTCCAATTTCATTGTACTACTGTACTATGTATGACTGTGCAATGACAATAAAGAGTTATCTTATCTTATCTTATTTAATCTTTCTCCAAAAGACATTTCACTCGTCCATGACGAGGAGCTGCGTCTTTCACTCGGGCTTCAAGATGTCGATTTTGGAACAGTTGCTTCTTTCTTAGTCAGCATGCTCACAGTCCATGGTTATATAACACTGGCTTCACTGTGGATGGTGATGCTCGAGTTGCAGCAGTTTCCAGTTCATGGCAGAGTTGAGCCTTTGTGATGGACACAAAGTACCTTTGCATTATTAACAGCTGGACAGCTGATGAAACACATTTGATTTTGCTCCACAAAGTGAAATGAAACAGAAAATCACAACATGAAGAATAAAGAAATGAAACCAAAAGAGCAAGTTAGGTATGTTAAATTAGTCCAAACAGGTTTGACTCGCTGCGTCGGTGTGGGTGTGGACTCTAGTAGGTGTACAAATATCTGCAGACAGAAGGGCATTAGCACAAGAACCACCGCTCATCTTCATCCACACTTTAAGGAATCATGGAGGTTTCAACATTAAAGAAAATGATAGATGGTTTGTGTCTCTGCAAAGAAGTTAAGGTAGAAAAAACAGGTCTCATCATTGATGGTAATGCTCTGTACTATTCTTTGTATTATACATCCGATCCAAAGCTGGACCAGCGCTGTGGAGGGGATTATCCTGGATTCAAACATGAGGTCTGCAAGTTCTTTAAGACTCTGCAGGACTGTGAAGTCAATCCGTACGTCATCCTGGATGGAGGCTCAGGGCCCGAGAAGCATGAACACAATGTGTCTCGTCTAAAATATAAACTGAAAAAAGCAAAGGCAGTAGCAGAGACAGAGCCTGACGGCACTGTACCAGAGACATATAGTGTCTTACCACCTCTGGTCAAAGATGTCTTCATAGAAATCTTAAGGGAAAAAGGCATAGAGTTTAAAGTGTGTTTAGGAGAGGCAGACCCTGAGGTTGTTTCTGCTGCAAATCAGCAACAATGTGCTGTGCTGTCCATTGACAAAGATTTTTACATCTTTGATGTGCACAAAGGTTTCCTTTATCTCGACAACTTTGAGTGGAAAAAAGAAGAAGATGGAAAAATTCCTGCTAAGATCTACACACGTTCAACGTTTTGTGAGCATTTTAAATTGGACCCTGCTCTCATGCCAGTCTTTGCTTCAATAGCAGGAAATGATTATTCAAGATTAGAAGACTATGGCGCTTTTGCAAAGGAATCATCTTCACCTGGTGAGTGCAGCATTAAAAGACTGGATGGTATGCTCGGCTTTTTAAGTAAAGTGAACCTGGATGGCTTGGACGACTCACAGAAGAGAGAACGTGCTCTGAGTAAAGCTTTAAATCATGTTGGTAAAAAAGAGAACCAAACATTCAAACTCGCCATTCAAAAACATGTTAAACCAGAAAAAACAAGTTCTAAGTTGCCACCATGGGTGTGTGAAAAAGTTGAGCGTGGAGAACTCACCACTTTTGTCACAAGTGTTGTGGATTGGAAGACAATCCTGCTGACCCCACTTGTGGAGGACTTTTCACAGAGTAGTAGTTACACAGCTGCTTACCGCATCAGACAGTACTTCTATGGACTGTTAACAGGAGGTGAGGTTACTGAATATGGCAGGGATGGAGAAGAGATCAAATACTACCGTGTCCCATCAATACTTCCCAGCAGTGATGAACAGAAACAACTGAAACTACAGCGTCTGCATAAGGTACTGAGGTTAATCATTAAATATGTGTTTAATTACTCTGACAGGCAGACGTGTTTCTGTGGTACATGTGAGCATCTTATCTGTGCCGGCTCCTGAGCGTTTGCGTCGCAGGGTGTTTGAGGAAGCTCTGCAGGTTCAGACTTCAGACTTAGAAAACATCCCCGACCAGCTGAAGCTGGCAGTCTGTGTGACTGTTTTCTGGTTTAAGAAGCTACAGCACCACCCAAAGCCTGAAACTGTAAACTGCCTCCATGCTCTCCTGCTGTGGTTAGTGTGTGAGCCCGATGGTCCAGGTTAGTCTCACTGGGTAACATGATGGATATCTACAATGACATGCATTTATTGGTGTAAGAAGCAGTCAGCAGATGGACTGTAGTCAGAGTTCCTGTATTCAGAGTTCCTCTAAACAGATTTTGTGTGACAGCAGCAGCACTGATGCTTCCACATCAGTCTGAACAAGAAGAGAAACTGCTGCTGGTCTCTGGTTCTTTGGCACCAAAACTTTGTCTTACTTTGTCTGTAGAGGACGAGTTTGAGAGGAAGATGAAAGCTTTAAAGGATGAAGGTGTGCGTAACTGGCAGCCACGTGTGGCTCATGCTTTCAGCCAATGGCAGTGCTGCATGAGGCAGAGCCTCCACCTGAACCAGCTGCTGTGTTCCCCTCTACCAGAACCTCAGTGTGCACGGTAAACAGCAGACTAATGATGTGCTCCACAGATGTTTAACCCACTTCATTAACTTTAACTGTGGTTTTCTGCTTTGTCAGACTTTACTGTGGACCTCTCCTTCATCGGCTGGCAGATGAAGACACGATTAAACAACTACAGAAAACACTGAAAGGACAAAAGAAGGAAATATATAAAAATTTAAAGACCATTCTTAATCCAACAACTACTGAGGAGGGCTCCTCAAGTGAGGAAGGATGTTAACAACTGGTCTTATTGAGGAAGATGGCATCCATCCCACTTTGGATGGTGCAGCTCTCCTTTCTAGACATCTGGATGAATTTATCCAGAATTAAAACCAGAAAATAGAGTTAAGGGCTTACATGCAACTCTGAACAGTCCCTCGTCCTGTCACCTACCCCCAAAACCCTGTCCTCACAGAGGCTGTGACTCCATAACACCAAAGAGCCAAGACAGCTAAATGTGGTTCACTGAATATATTATTTTTACAGTAGAAGTTAAGAACACAAAGAAATGAGTGACGCAGTTTAAAGATCGATGGCTTCCTCTCCTCCTCCCTCCTTTTGTCTTTGGGTAAAGATGATAACATTTTAGAAACTAAAACTAATGCACAACTAAAACACAATCCTACTTCTAAATGAAATACAGGAAGTAGAAATAAAGTGAAATAAAGAGCTGTCGGTGTGGTTTTACGTTGTTTTACTCAGTAGTTGAACTGAACCGAATCAAATTTAGCTAATGAGCAGCAGGAACCTGAAGAAAGCAGGAACATGGACTCCAGTCAGGTGTTTAATGAGCAGCTGAGAGAGGAGAGAAAAATTTATCAGGTAAATGAGGCAGACATTAGTAGCCGGTGTTCATTAACCCCACATTGTCTGCACAGGATAACTCACATGCACCAACAGCCAATAAGAGCTCAGGCCATAAGACGTCCACATGCAGGAAACACCTCGATTTCACCTTCTTGTTATTATTTTGTGTCTACAGTGTGACCATGCAGAGGCCCACAAATCTGGAATAATATTGAAAGCTCTTTAAAACTGTTAACGCCTTTCTCTGTATTCAAACGGACGCAAGGATTGTGTGTTGCAAGGATTTTTCAAAACTTGTAATCGAAGTGCTATTATTTCCAGTTCTCACTGACTTCATATATTGGAGTAGCATTTTATGTTAGAACTTCTAGTATAACTTTAGGGCGTTTAGTGATTTAGGTTAGTACGATAATGTACATTGGGTACTGATGGGTTTAGATTTTATTATTGTCATTTGTATTACGAAATATTTAACCACACATGCTTAGAGGTGTATAATCAATTGTGTAGTGGTAGGTTGTGTGATCTTTAACAGGCTGCAAAGGCTTGGTGTGTATTCCACACTGGAATGCACACCTACATCCTGGGAGCATGGGAAGAGGTCGTACCTTGTCTTATTGTTTTATGGTAGGATTATTGTAGCTATGTCTGTTTTAGTTTAAGTGCTTCTTTACATATAGATGAACTGCTGGACTTCCTCACCGTGTTATCTAGGGTGAACCATCTAGGGTGAGGGGGGGTCTACCCTCTTCCTGACCAAGGATGTTGCCTTTGTGCTTTTACGTATATGACCCTTTGATCAGCAGTACCACACACACACACACACACACACACACACACACACATTCAACATTATGCACTACACACTGTACAGTAATGCCGCTGTTTTGCACATATTCAACTCTGTATATTTTTATATTTTATTTTATTATTATTATTATTATTTTTTTTTACTATTTAATTTGTAAAAATGTGTATACACACACACACACACGTAGGAAAACATTTAGTATACACATCCAGAAATGCATACACTATTATATATTGTACATATATTTATTAGTTTCAGGTTGGCCATTCTTGTATTTTGCTCGTTTGTGTTGTTGTGTTTGCACATCTCTGTTGCTTGTGGGGCTCGCACACAAGAATTTCACTCGCATGTGCTGTGCCAGTGTGCCTGCACATGTGATGTGACAATAAAAGTGATTTGATTTGATTTGATTTGACACACACACACACACACAGTATTCTTTGTTCACATGTATACCTATGTAAGATGCTATATGTTAATGACCCTATGCATATTCATGTAACCACAATAAAAGGAGTGCTGTGGGGAACCTGGCTGAGAGTCTGACGGAGGTCAAGTGGTGGGACGACGCTTGGCTCCAGGCAGGTCTCCTCATGCATGAGTAAACCAGAGAACTTTGGTGCCTTGTGTCTTGCTTTTTGCTGCGTAGCAGATTGTCCTTAACGTTCCAGCGAATAGGTTTATGCTACAAACCTATCAGGTACTATATATGTATTGTCTGTATATAATCTGGCGTTTGGGCCAAATGACTATTACAACCAAATATGTTTTTTGCTAATCTTTTAGAGCACTTTGTAAAATGTTTTTGAATAAAGTTACACGTTAATAATCAAGACAGTTTGATCTTGATCCATGTGAACTATCCAGATGAAGCTGGAGGTGAAGAATAAAGCTGTGTGTGTGTGTCTGTGTGTGTCGGTGCTGATGTTTTCCCGTCATCTCAGTTTTCCTGGTCAAAAGTAAACAGAATCTCAGACAGGAGTCCTGACAGCCACTCACTTTCGTCTCAGTTATGTGATGACATGTGTCATCAGCTAAAAGCTCTGCAGGGAAATGTTTTCCCTTTAGTGTGCACAGCTCTGCCCTGTGGAAGAACACAGCTATTACAACCAATAAGTTTTCATTTTCTAGTCTTCATGAGTCAGGTTATTGATTATCTGCAGCAAGGCTTGTCACGGGGCCGAGTGGCCTGTACTGAACAGGACTCAGGTGCAGAAACCCAGAGCAGAGACAGCAGATGATGTAACAATTTATTAGGTTTAAGTGCAAAAAAGAAAACGTAGCAAAGACAAAAAAAAAACAATAAGACGTGGAGTTTGACGAGGCATGGCCTGGGGAACGTGGCTAGGGCGAGGGAATGAGGCCTGAGATGTGGAGTGGAGCTGAGCAGGGAACAGTCACACTGAAGAGAGAAGATAGAGTTAGGGAGGTAGTGGAGGCAGCTCTGAAGTGGCCAGTTGTAAGAGCAGCAATTCTTACTTGCAGTTAGGGACCTGGAGTGTTTGAGAGGGGGGGTGATGAAGATCCAGGGGAGGCTGAGTGGCGTGGAAAGGCTGGCCTGAGATCCGGGGCTTCAGATGGAGTGTGAGGGCAGGCAGGTGAGGCACAGAGAGATTTTCAGAATGATTGCTTGGTATCCTGAGTCCGGAGGTGGAGCGTGAGCCAAGGTGAATCCAGCAACTGCAGCACAAGAGAGTCGTGTTAACAAGATAGATCACAGCAAGAACTTGAAGTATAAGGCCTGTTACCAACATGTGTTGATGACGAACTGGCAGTGAATGAACATCAACGTGTGGTTTAAATCCCTCTGGCTTGATTGCCTGCAATAGGCTCCAGGTGTGCAGGAGCTGGAGTTGGCCCTGCCCAGGGGCGGATCCCAGGTTAGTTCAGGAGCCTAATGGAAATTCCAGCCACCCACCGCAGACCATGACAAGGCTACTGACAGGAAATTGAAAGAGAGAGCAGTGTGGTTCATCTGACAGAGAAACATGTTACATTGGACAAATATCACTGCTGGTTGTGAAAATTCGTCAGTAACCGAACAACATGTCACAGATTAAGTGATTGTGCAGGTGTGTGCTGTAAAAATAGTTTTGTTTTCAGTTCTATCAGACATGTGCTGTAAAAGAAACCAGAAGAAAAACTGTGGAAAAGAGACACAATACAAAAGTATTTGTGATTATTTGTGACAATAGAAAATGTTATTGAAGGAAAATAACATTCTCATTTTTAAATACAACCTGACAAATTGTCATGTCTGTGTGTACGCAGGCAGGAGGAGAGGACCCAAAATGCAGGACTCAAGGAAGCGGAAGAAACTCAAAATACACCGCTTTATTGCTGGGATGAAGCAGAACAGAAAAACACTAACTGTTCTGGATTCAAATATTGGGGATGGATACAAGAGGAAAAACCACAATAACAACACTGGTCCGGCCGGGTTGAGTCAAACGATGATTTTAATGATCACAGGCGTGGGAGATGGACACTGATGCAGACAGCATCAGATCTCAAAATGGTGGAGCATTGATCAAACTCTTATAGCCTCTGGTGCCTCCATCTTATCATAAAAGCCTAAACATTCACATGCTTTCTCTCACACGGCGCCTAAGCTACGACCTTGGCTCCCTGTTTATCTGCTCCTGCTGAGATGGGGCAGAAAACTCCAGCATGTTCTGTTCTAATCAGACAAATAAGACGATGACTTTCTGCGAACAGTATTTCTTATAACTCAGCAGTATAATGCATCATAAACAATATCATTCATTCACAATAAATCAGCAGTCTACTGTAATGCAAATCAGTTTAACTAATGCAATAGTTATCAGCTTCTTCTAATTCAGGAGAATAATGCAAACTAAAACTACATAATTCACAATCTTTAATTAGGGGTCTAACATGGCATAAAGTAATATTATAACCCCACACCGTCTAGGTCGTTGTCCGGAATGAGCAGATAAAGACGTGTCTCGCAGAAAGTTTGAATGGGACTGCGAGAAGCAGGAAGTGTGTGAGCCAGCGAGGGGCGGGGTCACAGGCGGAACGAACGAGGAGTAAAATGTGTGTGTGAGAGAGAAAGAAAGGTGGGGGCGAGTGACCAGGCTGTGAGTGTGTGTGAGAGAGAAAGAAAGGTGGGGGCGAGTGACCGGGCTGTGAGTGTGTGTGAATTCCTGGATGACAAAAGAGGGAGAAAAGTAGGTCAGTTGATGTTCTGTGAAATAAAAATAGTCAAGAAATCAAAGTGATCAAATAGGAGAAAGTGAACTAAAGTAAATAAAGAAAAATAAAACAGTGGATTAGTGTTAAGGTAATTAACAGTGACATTTAAAGGTGATCAAGTATTCAAGGATGAATGGAGGATTTGATGGCTGACTTGACTGAGCTGTTGGGTGAAAGGACAAAGATTTGTGTTCGCGGTTAAGAGCAAATAAAAATGCACATTTTGGGGGTTTAAAGTCAGTAGAGTTCAAAACAAAATAAGCAGAGATGTGTTGTTTTAGGAGTGATGAAAACATATGCAGTCACAGTGAATAATGAAAGTCTCTCAGTCTGTCATTTACAGGTGGGGAACGGACCTGGATCAATTCTCCACGGGCAGCAGTCGGAAGAAAAGGTTAAGATCATTAGAAAGAAAAAATAGAAACACTCAGCCAGAATTTTGGCTGAATTGTTTTGCAGCTCCCCGTCCTCATCCTGAACGAGCAAGCTCCAAGGAAGCTGATCTCTCCCTGAAGACACCGAGTGCAGTTCCAGAAGCACGAGCATGAACATCAACAGTGGACAGGAGGCCAAGAGACAATCTGAGCAGAGAGGTCCAGCAGCGCTGTGGGCAAACGGCATCAGAAAGAGAAGAACCACCATCTAGATTGGATGGATGGAGATGCGTTTCCAGCAAGCTGCAACCTCACTGTGTGTGAAGGACTTTTGAGAAGACTGTCTGAGTTTGGAGTGAGATGGCAATGAAAGAGACAGTGGGACAAAGAGAGACACGGGACAAAGAGGTCAAAGGAGCTTGCATAGAAAAGCGTCTGGACTTCTTTAAGTTACTTGAAGACGTTTCACCTCTCATCCGAGAAGCTTCTTCAGTTCTAAGGTCAAATGGTGGAGAGTCCCAGATATAAACCTAGTGGGAGTGACCCCCCACAGAGGGACAAAAGGACCCCTGATGATCCTCTAATCGCCTGAGCCAAGGTGTGAAACTGGGTGTGGGTCCCAATCAGCCAGAGTTTCGGGTGTGTTCATTGTGAAACCTGGCCCCACCTTATCATGCGAATTCCTGAGATCAGATGGCCCAGGATGTGAGTGGGCGTTAAGGCGTCTGGGAAGGATCTCAAAACTGGATTATAGATGGCAGAGAGAGGACTCCCACTCACAGACCAGTTCATACCTGAAACCAGTTTAGACCAGTCTAAATCTCAAACCACAGTATATGAGTCTACAACTCATATACTGATCGTGGCTGAAGAGTTGGGTGTTCGCCTTGTAATTGCAAGGTTGCCGGTTCGAGCCCCGGCTTGGACAGTCTCGGCCGTTGTGTCCTTGGGCGAGACACTTCACCCGTTGCCTACTGGTGGTGGTCAGAGGGCCCGGTGGCGCCAGTGTCCGGCAGCCTCGCCTCTGTCAGTGCGCCCCAGGGTGGCTGTGGCTACAATGTAGCTGCCATCAGCAGTGTGTGAATGTGTGGATGACTGAACGTGTAAAGTGCTTTGGGGTCCTTAGGGACTAGAAAAGCGCTATACACATGCAGACCATTTACTAACACACACACATGGAATGAAGCTCATTAGGATCAAACACAATTTTAAGTAGGTAACACTGTTACCATCCTGCCTGGTTTATCGAGTGGGGTGAGAACTGACACATAGACGACTGAATTAGTATTATTTTGGGGAACATGATAGCAGGGTGAACAGAGTCCTGCAGCCAGAGTTTGAATGAGTGAAACTGGCAGATTTTTGTTTGGTTTTGTTTTTGTTTCTGAAGTATGGGGAAGGTTTTACCATGGCACCAAGTTTTAGAGTTGGTGTTTTCTCACCTATAAGAGAAAGAATATTCTGTGACAAGTCCTAAGACCGGGCTTCGGTTTTTTCATCTACTTTTGTTTTGTAGTTTTATCTTTTATCTTTTATTTTTCATTTTTATTTTTTGAACAGTGCACTGATTTCTGTTTGTCAATTTCTTTTCTTTAAGCAGATCTGCACAACGGGAATTAAAAGCGCTATACAACCTGTCGAGAAAACCGTTGCAAGTGAGTTTCTCCACATTAAAATCTAAATGCGATGATAGTTTCCACTATCAGCAAAGAAAGAAAGAAAGAATGGATGAATGGATGGAAATAAAAACAAACTGACTGACTGGTAAAAGCTGACAAGACTTGACCACGAGTCAAGGTTAACCTCCACCTAGACAGGACGAAAGGGTGGATGAATTTATGTGTTTCCTTTTACAGGAGCTGTTACGTTTCGGTGTTGTCAGTGTGTTGTTTTTGGCATGACTGTTATGTGTTTCCTGTTTTACTTTGAAAGTCTGTGTTATCTTAGTCTTTTCAGTTTACGTTTCCCTGTCTCGTCAGTTCTGAGTTGCCCCAGCTGTGTTTCCCTCTTGTTGTCCATTTTCCTGATTGCTCCTTCTATGTATTTAAGCCCTGTGTGTCAGTTGGTCATGGTTGCGATCTCCCCCGTGTTGTAAATAGATTTGTCGATACTTTAGTTTTGGGATTTTGGTGGAGAGCTGTAGTTTTTTTCTCGTGTGTTTTTTCCTTTATTTTAATTTTTTTCGTGTTGCACTCCGGTTGCCTAGGCCGGGGTGTAACAGGAGCAGAAAGATGACAGCAACATCCGAGGTTGATGGTTTAACCTTTTAAATGCCATTTTTATGTTTGTGAATCTACCAGGGGTTTGTTATTCATGGGGTTGTGTTGTGTGTTGCTCACAGAGGTAACTGTGACAAAGTGTGTATACACTTGCGCAGTGCTACCATTTGCATTTTCCCCATTTGGAAATTGTAGCATTAAATTCAACTGACCTGTTTTAACAGCAGTCAACCAAAACACAGAGGTTGATGAATTCACTATTCCAGTCATGTTTGAGTACTTCCTCGTTTTTTAACAAACTGGGAGGAGTGGGGAAGTAACCTGATGATAGTCCTGCCTCTTGCTGCCATATCATAAAAAGGTCAGATTTGCAGATGAGACAGTTGAACTTCAGATTTCTGGAGACAGGATGGAGACCATCTTGGTTTTCTCTGTGTTGCTTCTGGCCTGCTCTATCTCAGCAGCTCAGACAGCTGAAGATGAGGTCATTCTTAAAAAAAAGATTGCGCTCCTACAGCCATTTACAAGTGACATGGAAGCTGTGCTGACAGGGATAGTCACCTCTTTGGCTGTACAGAAAGAGCAGATCACACTTCTTCAAAAGGAGAATCAAGGTACAAAATTGTGTTAGTTGGTGAGAGACAGCAGCATCAAGAAGCCTTCATATGATCCGCTGTTGTGTTCCAGTTATTTTAAAGAACAGAATTGTATTTCTTGATCATGTAAAGACAGAATTTTAATTACAGGAACACTAAAGCAATCTGAAGACAAGCTGTGCAATCATGTTCCATTTCCTTTTGTTTTGTCAGAACAAGAAGCAAAACTAAAAAAAGTGGAGACACAGAAGACTGAGATTGAGCAGCTGAAGCAGCGGCTACAAGGTACTGTGTGCAAATCCTCAAGGGCAGAATTTCTATAGAGATGTTGTAATATTTATGTTTATGACACAAGTTTGAACGTAAACTGTTGAAATAAAATTGTCTAATTGTCAGCACAAACAGATAAGCACTGCAAATATATTCACTGGGAAGTGATTTAGCATGACTTTTGTCATGCATTTGAATTGCATAGTTATTGGTTCCATCTTCAATAACTTGTCTTTTATATGGAGTGAGAGAAACAGACTGAAGAGACAGCAGGGATAACAACTTTGAAATAAAACTGCTTCATTTCTTCACATATATCATGATATGAAGCAACATATAGAGCAGGCAATGCAGGACCACGGTCTGATGTCACGGGACCGAGTGGTCAGTACCAAAACTGGACTGAGGTGCAGAAACCCAGGACAGAGAAGGCAGGTAGCTTTACAATATACTCAGTCTTAGAAAATGTGTCAAGAACAAAAAGCAGTGAAAGGTAGAATTTGACGTGGCGTAGCCTGGGTAACATGGCTAGGGGGACGTGGAACTAGAAAGGGGAAATGGGCCTGAGATGCAGCCTGGAACAGGACAGTTAGCAGTCACTTTGCAGGAGGAGCAAAAGAGCCATGAGTGGAGGGTGAGCTGAGCAATGTGGAAAGGCTGACCTGAGGTGAGATCTAGAGGTTGCTGATAGAGTGGTGGCAGCGGGCAGGCAGGTGAGGCATCGAGTGATTTCAAAAATGGTGGTTTGTTATCCTGAGTCCGAGAGAGAAGCGTGAGCCAGAGGTTTGAGAGAAGGTGAATCCAGGAACTACAGCACAAGAAAGTAAGGTTATCAAGATTATTCACAAAGGGAGCTTGAAACATGAGAGCCAGCTACCAACATGGATTGATGACAAACTGGCAGTGAATGAAGGTCAGTGGGAGGCTTAAATCAATCTGGGTTGATTGGCTGCAAATCAGCTCCAGGTGTGAGAAACTGGAGGTGGCCCTGCCCAGGGGCGGATCCCAGGTAGACTCAGGAGCCTGACTGAAAATTGCAGCCGCACACCATGACATCTGAAGTGTTTAATGGGAGCTGATGTCACATGCTGCTCCAAATATCCTCTCTAATCATGTTGATGAAGTATTGGTGATACTGGCACATCCTGATGTGCCCATGCTGGCAATAATCGGCTTCTAGTTTAGAATTCATTAGACAAATGTTTTATATATAAAGAATATTAACTGTTAATAGTGGTAAATACGATTGATAATCTAAGAAGGCTTACATAAGTTAATCGAATTATTAGTGAAGTACAGGAATTAAAATGGAGTCAGCGCCTTAAAAAAGGAGTGAAGGTGGAGCAGTGGTGACCCATCACACTGTTACTTTAATTTACTTTATTGATGTATATAGCACTCTTAACACGGTAAAAGCGTGCTTCACAATAATGTAAAACAGATAAACATGAAACAGCACAAAGCTCGTCTAAACATTAGACTATCACTCTCTGTATTTTCTGTGCTGCTGACAAACTGAAGAATCATTAACTTACAGTTTCACAACAGTCTGTTTTTAGTGCAGTGAACACGATGACATTTCTTCAACATGATATCTACATAAACTAATATTTCAAGACTATATCAAAGTAACGCATTTACCAAATGGGGTTTGTGTAACGTGTAGTATTTGAATTCACAGCCTGTACAAAGGAGGTATAACTGTAAAACAGGAAGTTTAAAATAATGACATTTCTCTCTCTCTCAGCCAAACAGGTGGCTTTCTCAGCCTCTCTGGTGGAGCATGGTGGTGGAACTTATACTGGACCATTTAACACAGAGACTACTCTGATCTTCAAACGCGTCGTCACAAACATTGGAAATGCCTACAACCCCTACACAGGTAATAACACTCAATGTCACTTCTCTGCTTTGCTGATGTTCCAGATGTTCTAACAGCTGATTTTTCATGTAATATGGCAAAAACAAATGTCCCACAGGTATTTTCACTGCACCAGTCAGAGGAGTCTACAACTTTGAGTTGACCCTGCATGGACACGGAGACAATGCATATCCTACAGCTGCTAGGTTGTTCATGAATAAAGAGCTCATTTTTACGGCATGGGAACATCAGACAACACTTTCTCCAAGTGCCTCTAATGGTGGCTCACTGCTTCTAGATGCTCAAGATCAGGTGTATGTGCGCCTCTGGGCTGGTGGAAGGATATTTGATGATTACAATTATCATACCAGCTTCAGAGGTCATCTGCTTTTCTCCATGTGAAAGGTGTACCAGCTGCAAACTTCCTGTTTGGGCTGTCTTGTAGCTTTTTCTTTATTTTTTCAGAAGTAAAACAGGAAGTTAATCACCTGCTGGGATTATTTTTCATCTGTCTGTAAATCCAAAATCCAGATACACTAAACAATAATGTTGTTTGGATCTCTCTCTCTTCTGATTTCAAAATTCAATGTGATTCCATTCTGTCATTTCATTCTAATAATATATCATAATAAATTGATGATTAAGCAGCAGAGTTTGTTTCTTTGTGTGTTTTAATTGCCATTATCTCATACTGACAGCAGAAAAGTCTTGTCACAGTTGTGTTTCCAGAACAGAGATCAAACCCGACACATGCTGGGAGTTTGGCCCGATTTAAAATTCTGTGCTGAATCGTTGTAGAGTCAATGATGTCGACGATAACCTACATCAGTACATCACCGCTATTACCTTGTGGTGGTGTCCTGGTGTTTTATATGCACTGCCAGCTGTTAGAAACAAAATACTGGACCCTTTGTTGCAGTCAGTTTATTTGTGGGCGTAAGATATTTGTACTTCTAGTTTTACATCTTAGTACGTTCCTTCACATCCAATCTGATTTCAGTAATATCCTTCCTGGAATTTGTTCAAGTTTACCAGTTTTTATTTTGATGCTATGATTTTTTTTATTCTGTCACTGATAAATAAAAAAATTGCAACAAAAAAGTAGTTGAAAATCCACACTGTAAAACCCAATGCGTTAATTTAACTCAAAACTTTTGGCTAAACTGATTACATAAAATATTTAAAGTAACTAAAACAAACAAAAAAACAAGTTAAATAAACATAATTTATGTAGCTGATTTGGATAAAAAAATTTAAGTTACACTGATAAATGTTTTTTTGTTATATCCACATTTTTGGTTTGGTACTGTCGCGGTCTGTGGAGGCAGGCCGTGCGGTGGTGTGTGTGGTGGACCCAGGTGCGAACACAGGTGAGGAGACGGAGTGAATTTAAATTGAAAGCGAGCCTTTATTATGGCTGATGACATAGAGGTTAAAGAAGGCAGAAGCACAGTGACTAAACTAAACTATAACTAAACTGGGAAACTAATACTGTGATAAACTATGGAGACTCAGAGAACTATGACCATGACTGCAAAGACTGGCCGTGAAAACATGGAGGGTGGGAACACAGACGACGCGACACAGGCTGAATGAAACACAGAGGCTGTGTCCCAATCCAGGGTCTGCAGCCTCAACGATCCTCAAGGGCCGCGTACTCAAAGACCGCTAAGGCCGGAAGTGCGAGGCTTGTGTAATGGGACGGTCTAGCCTCCGTTGCGCTGATACTGTTGTTTGTCAATAAAGTTAAAAAAAAAAAAGCCTCCATTGCGCTGCCCAAGTTGCCTAGCAACCATGATACTAACAGCTGGAAACGTGTCATTCAGCTTTGTGTGACAGAGATGAAGGAGAAAATCTTTTGTTCATGTGTTTGTTTCTACATGAGCTTTGATCATTCTCTGATGAAGCTCAGCTATTGAACGGCGTGTATTTGAAAGTAAAGGCTTTAAAACCAAGTTAGTACAAACGTCACTGATGTCACATGACTTTGCCGACATGTGGCCAACAGGAATGTTTTAATGTTCTTCGTTATTAAACATTTGCACATAAATAAGTGACATCATATTCAGTACTTAAAGTGCACTCTTCGGGCGCCCCTCATCTGCCGTTTTTTTCTGCAAATTTATCCACACCCACCGCCGCGCTATGCATTCTGGGATATGTTGGGCCACAAAGTCTACACTGCCACGTCCTTAAAATTCAGGGGAATGAAGGACGCATTTGAGGGCCGCATTTCGAGCAGCCTTTGAATTGGGACAGCCTTCGTCGCGCCGCTGTGACGTAATCGGCCTTAAAATGCGGCCTTAAGGCTGCAGACCCTGAATTGGGAGACAGCCAGAGACTAAATATACATGAGGGATGATCAAGGGATACATGATACACATGAACCTAAAGACAGGACAGGGAAAGTGAAACTACATACACTGACATTAGACACAGACTTTCAAAGTAAAACAGGAAACATGGGGATTAGACGTGAGCTGAACTGAACATAACCACGCAGACATGACGCATGACAGGTAGACGCACGGACCAGGGAGACTGAATACAGGAGGAGATGACATAAACAACTAAGAAACAAAGGACTAAACAGCAACCTCAGAATGAACTAGCTGAACTAAACTAGGACACAGATGAATACCAAAATATATAAACACTCAAACACTGGGTCACAGACCCCGCCCATGACGGGTACTCTCTACGTGATCTTTTGACTTTCAAGTACAAATCTACCTCAATACATTTTAGGAATTAATAATTAGTTTTAAAATGTTAAGCATTTTAAGCTAATAGGACTAAAAGCTTTAAAATACACCCAAACTCTTGTAATAGCCAAAACTACTGTGTTTTGAATTGGATATTAAAAGAAAATGTGTTAGAAATAAGCAATTACACTTGTAAAAACACAAGACAGACAACATAAATTTATTGAGTATTTTTTAGCTTGCATTACAAAATGTCTTAACATTTGCACTTTTTCAGAGAACCAAAAAACTTGCAAGGGGATAGAGCTGAGATCCTCTATGACAAATGGAGTTCAGTAATAAATGACAAATTAAATTTCCTTGTGTGCATGTTCATAAAAGAAAAGAAATCTCTGGCAAGCCCAAAGAGATAAATTCAACAGTTTTATTGGAGAGAATGTCAGAAATGTCAAGTTTAGGCACAAGTTTACAATATTAGAAATAAAGAATTTCACAACATGTTTTAACAGTGTTCTGATTTGATTAACACATGAGTCATTTTATTAAACAAAGAAAGAAAGAAAAGGAAAAGAAAAAACCCTCAGATAAAATCCTGCATTATCAGGGGGGGAACTGAACTTAAGTAAATAACAGTGCAGCTAATACACTGAAATATTATTGGGAACTCTTATAAAATACAATCCAAGTGCCTATTTGATAAGTATATATTAAAGACTATATTAAAGCGTAATATTAAAGGGTAATATTAAAGGCCGGCTTTAAGGGTTTATATATATATAAAGTATACTGTGCTTTAGGTCATTACATTTCCTGGCGAAATGAAACTGTGATAAACAGGAGCTTTAGTGCAGACTTTTCAGAGAATGTAGCTCATGTTTGTGCTGCTAGATGATGACCTGAAGGTCGTCTCCTGTTGTGTCCGTGAGGAGTGGGGGTGCAGAGTATATCACTCTCATCCTGTCAGTAATGCAGTAGATCTGCAGAAGGCTTTCACGCTGTGCACATCTCCCTTCCTGAAGAAGATTGTATTGAATAAAGTGATTGCATATGTTTTGATTACACTGAGTTTGCGTCTTCTCTGAAAAGCCTGAGGACAAAGGAATTGGGGTCGATAATTGGTGCCTGTGACCCGGATCCAAAATGGCTGAGAGACACGAATTAGATCGTAATCATGGGGTCGTGAAACGAGGCGAACAGAGGACAGGTCTAACAGAATCTTAAAGGTAAGCACCACCTGTTACATCCAAGTGTGCATGTTGGATGAACCCTAAATCATCTGTTCGCTAATTTAAACGGCACTCGTGCAAAATTCTTCCAGTGTCTGGGCACTAGAGCAGGAGACTTTTGTTAAGAACTGCAGGTTGATGTCTAACCGGACAAATTTTGACCTGGGGTTGGTTCCCCCACCGATGGCTGGACGCAGCGGCGGACCAGCAGCGTCTGGGGTCCTAGGCTGGTAACCTGAGAATTGAGGGCCCCCAAACCACCCTAGAATAGCACAGAGCAAGAGACGTTCATTAAGAACTACAGCTTGATGTCTGGCATTCTAGTATTGTTTTGTTACACAGCAAAATCTCCAGTGTTAAATTAACACTAGAGAGTGTCTATATGGGGCCACACCTCTGAGTGTTAAATACAACACTGTTGAGTGTTAAAGTAACACTTTTGACAGTGTTATATGTTTAAAAGTAACCTAGTCAGTCTTGAAGATTAACAAAGACTAACACTGAGCAGTGCAGATTTTCTAACACTGGAATATTTCTAACATTTTGAGTTATTTTCATTTCGCCATTTGTTGATTCACTTGAAGAGCAAGTAACGTAATATTGGTCAAGTGATCAGTTTGATATCAATGTTTCGTGATGCACCGTCATATTTACATTATTTGTACGGTACGAATGATTTGCTTTGGTACCTGGTCAAACTTAAGCTCTCCTTAGTATGGCTGGCTCCGTCTCTCCAACAGCGCACTCACGGGCAGCAGCTGCCCCGCCCCCTCACTCAGTCGCTTAGTGCCTGAGCTCGGATCATACCAATATCAGGGGGGATTCACCCACAGTCGTAAATTCCCACAGTGTGCACTATGTGCTTCGAATATTGTGTGTACTTTGTGTTTTATGCAGTTGTCAGCCAGGCATCTAACTATGAAAAAATTACACTCCAAAAGACCCCGGGCTTCTGACAAAACAACCCGGGCTTAAGCCCAGTAAGCCACCCCCACGCTCCGCCCCTGTTTTTGAGGATATAGTAACAGATCCCTCAACCAGGGTACTAACCATCAAATATGAAACAGGTTTGTTTGAGTGATTTGTGTTTCATTGGATGTCTTTTTTTTTAGTGTCATTATTACATTGTTTAATCAAAGAGTGTATAAAATGAGTCTATGGAGGGACCATGTTAACTGATTTGTTTTGCTCCTATTTTTAAGGTCTGGAAACATCTGTTGCAGAAGTGTCTCCTGAGCGGTTCCAGTTATCATGGCCACATTCATCAGATTCACAGGATACGGTCATCCTTTCAGACAGCCCTTTGAGGAAACGTCAGAAGCTGGATGCAGAAGCTAAGCAAGTAGGAGCTAACAGATTTCCACATTCTTCTAATAGTGTCTTTTTTGTTTGTAGTTTAAGTGTTCTGAACTGTAGTGGTTATATCAACATGTAGGATGTTTTTATTGTGTTTTCCAGTTGGTGGAATCCATTCTCACAAGCAAACCTGGTGGAGAACGTATAATAAATGAGTACAATCGGACCAAGTCCCTGGTGGATGAAACCAGAAGAAAAATGGTCAACATACTGGTAGCTGACATGACAGAAAAAAATGGGTAATTTATTTCTGGCCCTGTGATTTTTTTTTACTATCATTTTCAAATTATTTTAAATCTCTATTAATTCCAGCGAAGCTGACTAGTTCTTTTCCTTTTGATCTTGCAGTACATCACCACCACGGCAGGTAAAAGAAATGTATGCCAGAGGAATTGTAACCTTTTTCCCTTACCTCAGTGACCCGTACTCAAAAAATGGCTATGTGAGTAGCTAACAGCAATAACTGATACAACTAAAATCAAAATTTTAAATCCTGCCAAAATGTATGTCCTTATCAACTGTTCATGGTCACATAACTTACTGATAATTAATAAACAAAATGTCTGTATATGTCGAGAGTGGCACTGGGTACTTGGCCTGGAGGATTAAAACCATACAGAGATGCACTGCTAAAGAGAGGCGATTAACATCTGGAGGTAACATTCCTAATTCAGTGGAAACATATAATACAGTTCCAAATTGTGGTTCTGTATTAATAATGGTTATCAAATGTTATTATTAGTTTTGATAAAGTTGTATTTCATATTGTCTAGCACCAGGAGATGGATCATCGGGTGAAGACCAGTGTGGTGGACCGACTGCCAGACGAGAGTTGCAGTTTGTTACAGAGAAGATGCTGAGTGAGGATGAGTGCAAGGAAGCAATCTCTCTGATGAAACATTCAGCTGATGAAGACACAGTCAAGAAGAAGATGAAGTTGACATTTGTTTATCGACACAACATGGTCCTTGACCCCCTGCTGTCAAGCAACATACTGTCTGTGTTTCCACGTTTCAAAGATATCAAAGGCTTGGTGAATATTTTTCATTACGTTGACAATGTAAACACATTTTATTTTTTGCAGAGAGCAGATATAATTCTCTGTTCTCTATCCCTGTTACAGATCGAACAGGATTTTGTACTGATGTTTGGTGAGGATGTATCAGGCAGGTTGCTGGAGAGGTGGCCAACAACATTCAAAAGAAAGATTATCCAACAAGGCAGAAAGCTTCCTTCTACCACTGACCTGGAAGAACTCTTGCTGGCAGCTGACTCTCCTGAGGATGCCACTGAAGTTAATGCTGACATTGGTGAGCTGTTATTTCTTTAATTAGAACATTCACAGGATATATAATGTTTGTCACAGAACAGCTGTCCTTTTGTATTTTGGGTCTACTCAAACATTTTGTCAGTGCAGATGCATTGAAATTTGTTATTGATGAGGATGATTCAACTTTATTAAAAACAAATATATTTTTTCAGGCTGGGACAGTGACCTCTCAGCGATTCTATTGCTATTACATCTGATTCCACCATCTGGTCAGGGTCGGAAGAGACCAGGAAAGGTGTCAGCTTCTCAAGCAGAAAGGCATCTTGTGGTCTTCAAGAAGGTTTGTTTCTTTTCTATTTTTATGGTATGAATTACCAGTTTAAGAAACACTTGATTCTTATTGCCTGTCTGTATTTGTCTTTTCAGACTGGAACAAATATCCAAGAGCACCTTGATGCCATCACTACCAGCACTCAACCCTACCTCCTGGCTGTTGGGGTGAAAAAGCATGACATCCACCAGTTCTTCATTATTCTTGACAAGAATGCCATACCATGCAAGTCTACCTCTTCACTTGGTGCTTTTGATGAACTGTTTAAAGCACATTTTGTGTTTGGCACATCTTTCAACACCATGCTTCACAACATGTACACGTTCATCCAAACCACTGTGTACAATATAGATGTTGGCAAAATCAAAGAAAGTCCCAGAGTTGCTGAAATACGGACAAGGTTGCTTCGTTAGGGCTTGAAGGTTAATTCTCCATCATGAAGTGTTTTGTCTGTCAGGCTGAGTTTACTGGTTCAAACATGCTTGTTAGGCATTTACGGTTAGTCCATGGTTACTTACCTGGAAGAAATCTTCGCCTTAAATGTGCCCAGCGTGACTGTGGCTGTGTGTTTGGCACTTTTGCAAGTTTTAGAAAACATTTAAATACCAAACACCCTAACTATTTCGACCAACAGGCTGACACTGATGTTAATTTACAGCCTGATGTGGCAGTTAAAGAAGTTAGCACTACAGGGGAGGTGGTGTCAACTAATGTAGAAGAAACACCCACAACATCTGAAATGTTGAAAAGTTCAAATAAGAGCACTTTGGATATGTGTGCCTCTACTGTTGCACAGCTCAGGGCAGCTGGATTAAGCCAATCTACTGTGAATAGTTTTGTCTCCTCAATGGAGGAAGTGTTTTTTGAGATTCATACTCAGGCTAAAGATGCAGCTTTACAGAGCTTACCTTCACAGGACACTTCAAGTAAAAAGAAATTAGAGCAGTCATTCAAAAACTTTGAAAACCCATTCACACTGTTAAATTCAGAAGCTAAACGAAATAGGCACTTTAAACAAAAATGGGCAACTGTTGAACCTGTTGAAATGGTGCTTGGCACAAGATTTGACAGTAGAAGAAACAAGATCACAGGGACTTTTGATCAAGTCATTGTAACCGATAGGTTTGCATATGTTCCTATTTTGGAAACACTGAAAACTATCTTTCAAAACCACCATGTTGTCGACATGTTCAAGTCGAGGAATATGTCCAGAGAAGGTGTGTATGCAGACTTAATCGATGCTGCCTATGTTAAAAGATGTCCCCTATTTTCTGCAGAAAAAGATGCCTTACAAATTCAACTGTTTTATGATGACTTTGAAACTGCAAATCCCCTGGGCTCTGAAAAGGGTGTACATAAATTAGGTGCAATATACTTTACACTAAGGAATTTTCCTCCAATATTTAATTCGTTGTTGGTCAATATTCTTTTGTGTGCTCTTTTTCATACACAAGACTCAAAGCGTTATGGCTTTAATTCAATCCTTGAGCCACTTGTCAATGATCTGAAAGTTCTTGAGACGGAGGGACTGAAACTTCCCATGTTTAAACACTTGGTTCATGGCACTGTAATCCAGGTCACTGGGGACAATCTTGGCTTGCATAGTCTGTTTGGGTTCGTGGAGTCATTTGCAGCTCGATATTGTTGTCGTTTTTGTCTGCTTGAGAAGGATTGTTTTCAAAGTGTGTTCTGTGAAGATGATTCTGGTGTTGCACTAAGAACTCTTGATATGCATAAGCAGCACTGTGAAAGTGTACAAAGAGATCCTACGCTACCTCATGTATGTGGTGTGAAACGCACTTGTCTCTTGAATTCACTTAAATATTTCAACACAGCCAACAATTTTTCTGTAGATATCATGCATGACATTTTGGAGGGAGTTGCTCAGTTAGAGGTGAAACTTGTGCTGCAGTACATTCAGGAGAACTTCCTAAGTGCTGAACAACTTGCTGGTAGAATACATGCCTTTGACTATGGCTTCAATCAGCAGCGAAATCGCCCACCAAGGGTAAAGTTGTTCGATGGCAGTAATGATTTAGGACTAAATGCAATTCAATCTTGGTGCTTATTGCATAATGTACCTTTGATGTTTGGCGATTTGGTACAGGTGGGTGATAGCTACTGGCATCTTCTACTTCTGCTTCTACAAATTGTCAATATTGTGTTTTCACCAGTGCTGTCAGAAGGTATGACCATCTACCTCAAACATTTAATTATTGATCATCATCAGCTCTTTAAGCAGTTATTTCCTACACTCAGTCTCCTACCAAAGCATCACTTCATGATACATTACCCTCGCAGTATACGAAATATTGGCCCAATTCTGCACATGTGGTGCATGCGTTACGAAGCCAAACATAACTTCTTTAAGAAGCAATTAAAAAGCTTTAAAAACATTACAATGACATTGGCCAAGAAACACCAAAGTTGTATGGCCATGTATTGGGAGTCTTTTAGCCTCGAAAGATTAGCTTTAGGACCAGGAAAGATGGTGACACTTGGAGAGCTGAAAGAAGGTCCAGAAATTGCTTTAAAATTTGGAGCTGCGTTGTCCACCAGTGTTTTATCAGCTAAGTGGATAAAACATCATGGTACAGAGTACCGCCCTGACTTTATTATCTGTACAGAGGTAGTGTCTGAGATTCCAGTGTTTTATAAGATCAAAAGTATTGTTGTGAAAGATGACATTGCATTGCTCTGTGGAAAACTGATGGAAACCCTGTGTTTTGATGACCATTATCATGCATTTAAGGTCAGAATGCAGCCCAATATGGTGCTGAAGGTGTTGAACATAAAAGAGCTGTGTTACTTCAAACCATTTGATCTTCAAATGAAGTATGGCACTTCTGATTCCTCCCTGTATGTGGTTCCATATTGTCATTTTATGCCGAACTAAATTCATTGTTTTAAAGTGTTTTATGACTGTTTTTGTGTGTGTAGTGTTTTATGTACACTACATGAGATGTTTTAATATTTTGAGCCTGACATCAAAATAAAGCCGTTAAACCTATTATCTAGTTGTGGTTTTTGCTTACTTGTTTTATATTTTAAAGCATTATTAGAAACCAGGTTTTCATGCTGGAAGAGGAAGAGTTTTAGTAACACTACTTGGTGTAAAATTAATTTAAAATTTTACTCTATGAGAGCTAATTTTTCACAAGAAAAAGTGTATGAATAACACAGTATCGAGTAACATCAACTCTCATCAGAGTTATTTGAACCCCCAGTGTTAACTTGAAATAACTCAATTCAGTGTTAAAAATCAGTGGAATTTTACTCAAATAGAGTTAATTTATCACTATGTTAGAGTAAATAATATGACGCTACTAGTAGTGTTGGGTTCATTTAACACTCTGCGGTGTTACTCAGTGTTAAATTTTACTCTATTTAGAGTTAATTTTACTCTAAAATTTTAACACTATAGAAAGAGTTGATTTAACACCAATTCCGAATGGGACCAAATAGACTCGGACCAGTGTTAAATTTAACTCTTTAAGTGTTATTTTAACACTCCGAATTTTACTGTGTAGGCTCGTTATTCGTTACTTCGTGTGTTGCGTTCGACTTACCTCGAAAATCGGAACACGGACCTGGGAATGATGTCACATGCGAGTAAACAGCGTTCTGGTTAGCAGATGTGTAAAATTGCTTGGTGGTGGCTGTGGCAGAGCTTCCACAGATTTAGTAACATTAGCAAGTGGTGGAGGCTGGCCTTTTTACCATCCCGTACAAACAGAATCGTCTGGTATTCAGAGAAAATATTACGCGTTTCGTATTGAGGTGAAAAGGAACAGTTTGTCCCGGACTTCAGCTACAATGGAAAAGACACAAAGCTGGAGTTATTCTGCGTTTACGCTGCACAGCTGCCTCTCCTCCTCTCATTCTCTCCTCCCTCTCCTGTTGCTACTTCAATCATGAAACTGATCAATGATCAGCTGATCGGCTCTCTTGTTTGTTTATCGCCCACTTTGCGCCAGAAAGAAAAAAACAGCAGATGTCGCGCTAAACAACAGCAGCACATTTGATCAGCTGTTGTTAGAATTTATTTAATATTACTTTCTAGTATCAGCTGATGTTTGCTGGAGCCACAGCTGTAAAGCTGCTGGTCATGATGTCGGTTTGGATATGTGGTGAGAGGGAAACATGAAGATGAAACCAGGAGATGTCCTTACTGAACCATCAGAGCTGAACAGGTGATGGAGAAACAGGTTTACCTTTTAGGTGACATGGATGAGTTGAAGTTATGAACTGTTTCTGAGAGACAAATAACACCAGGATCTGTTAGATTTGTATTGTTGATTGTCATTCATGCTTAGAAATATCTACTCATATATGCTTAGAGTTTTATAATCAATGTCATGTTGGTAGAGGGTTGATCCTTAGTTGTCTGCAAAGACTTTGTGTGCATTCCAGAGTGTTCTGGCATTCACACCCACATCCTGGGAGCATGGGAGAGGTCGTACCTGCTCTTATTGTTTTATGGTAGGATAAACGTAGCTGTGTCAGCTTTGGGCTAAGAGCCTTATGTTTAGATGGACCGCTAGACTCCTGGCACCAGCTTTGGGGAGTCTTCACAGGGTCACATCTTGACCCCACCCCACACACACTAGTTACTTCTATCAAAGGTTGTGTGTGTGTGTGTGTGTGTGTGTGTGTGTGTGTGTGTGTGAAAGGCACCATGTCACATTCTAGGAGAGGAGAAGGCAGTGGGCCGTGAAGGTGAGAGAGGAAGGGGAGATAGTGGCTCTGGGTGGAAGACAGCCACTAAACAAATGGAGGAGTTAGGAGAGGCAGGCTCTGTGACTGCTTGGCTTGCATGCCTTTGTGACTTGTATGTGTTCATGTTCAGACTGCCTGTAGGGGAGAGCTTTTATTTTGACCCTGTTTTCTCTTGTTTATGTGTTGTCAGGTAGGTTATGGTTATAGGTTGTATATTTTGTTTTCTTGAGAGTTAGGTAAGTTTCTTTTTTTCATATCAGGGAAGATTTGTTTGTTATGTTGGCCATGGCTCTCCCTGGAGTTAATCCTCAGTCTGAACCAGAATTTCAACACTAGCATGAAATAAACTTTTAAAATTATGATCTTAGCTCCTCCTTCACTATTTACCTTTATGTTTGTCCCTTCAAGCCCCCTAGACTAGCCAGGGGAAGTAACACTGTGGAGTGTTTTCTGCTGATTAAGCAACATGAGTGAGTTACTGTGGGGAGGAAACTCTCCTCTGTGATAAGATTTAAACATGCATCTCTGTTGTCCTGTTAACTGATTAGATTACAGAAAAGATGAGATGACTATATTTATTAAATAAAAAGGTGTCTGATAGTGTGGATAGAAGGTGTAGCGGGAAATGAAAAAGCAGCTTCAGAAGAAGTGCCTAAAGAAACACCTAAAAGTGAGAGAAGGAGAAGAAAGGGGAGGGAGGGAGATCTGACACAGAGCTTGGGCCGGCGCTTCTCCCCTCTCCGTATAATATGGTAAATGGCCTGCATTTGTATAGCGCTTTACTCAGTCCCTATGGACCCCAAAGTGCTTTACACTACATTCAGCCATTCATGGTGATGAAAGGCCTACATTGTAGCCACAGCTGCCCTGGGGCGCACTGACAGAGGCAAGGTATAATACACCAAATAGCACATAATTTTCCTGTTCGTCCACCCCTGTCTGTTCTTCTACTTAAGCCCCATTACAGGCTGCTCTGCAGGCCCTGGAAGCCGAAGCTGACCTGGACTCCTGCTCTCCCCTCGTCGACGTGACCCTGACCAACCGCAGCAGCAGCTGGACCCACCACAACAACCTGAAAATGCCAACGGAGCTGCAGGAGGGAGACCTCACACAGTGGAGACAGAGGGCGCTAAACCCAATTACCTCTGCAGGACTGGCTTCTGTGTCTTCTGTGTCTTCTGGATACTGGTGTTTTTCACTATTTTTCTTCTCAATCCACTTCGAGTTTTGAAATATTAGCTACATACATACATGACAGTATCCAGAAGACACTCTGTTTTCTAAGCCAGTCGGCACCGGTACCATAATATACGTAAGCTAAGTGCAACAAGAATGTAGGTGTGGCTGGCTAGCTTGAACGTGACTTCGCATGTGAGGGCTCACTTGACCACAGTCTTGTAACAGGCTGCTGCTCCACAGCTGTCGCATTTCACAGAGTTCTGAGAGTCTCTGCTGAGACTAATATATTGGTAAGTAATGCAGCTGCTTCACTTGGGCTACTAGCAGGTTGCTGAGTAGACATCTGTTGTATTGGTTTGTTTGAAATCTACCCCTTTTTCCTTCAGTTTCCTTGTCAGGAAACAACTTCCTGTTCAGCTGAAACTGCTTGGTGGGTGGGTTCTTTTACATTTTGAGAGAAACCAATTGAGTCTAATAACAGATTAAATGCCATGTTGAGGCTGTCATTTTTAGCATCTACATGGATGTTAAAATCACCCACAATAATTATTTTATCTGAGATTTTCACTTTTTTCATGTGCTGAATCATTTTTACCTGTATCCTGATCATTTTACTGTCTTTGTGCTTGTTCTTTACTGTTTATCTAACTGCAGCTTCCTGCATTCCATACTGTGTATATTTGCCTTCAAACTGGTCAGACTGGTCATAGTAAAGTTCACTGTTGAAATGAAACCTTGTTGTAGCTGCCAGTGTGAACACACTGATCCCTGCTCAGCTCTCACACTCACTGTTTGCTTTTTTTGGAATATGACCGATGCAAATATTGAAAGCCAGGGAGTTTCTCTGTTTACAGTCTAGTCCTGTTCAACTTCCTATGTTCACCACATCCACAAAGTCATTTATGTATCTGGGATATTTTTCCACTTACCAAAACACTGGTAATGACAATAAACTGTCCAACAAAATATATTAATGTTCTGTGAATATATGAAAAACCAACATAAGTGTGAAAACGTAGTCTTTCTACAGAGATATTTCACCTCATAGCTGCTCACAGACTGTATTTACAAGTGACAAACTACAACATCTAACGCATAAGTACATCAAAAGTATATATCAAATATTTTCTGTATTCAAATATATTCAGAGATATTTGAAAGCCTTTCCAGTTGAGTTGATCGAGGAGGGTCGGAAGCCAGTGTCAGACAGAGACTTTACAGTCAAGGAGTCAAGGAGGCCATTTACATGAAAGGGGAAAGACCATCTCTCATCGAGGAGGGGCCTAAGGGTACATCTGTCACCATCTTACATGCTGTGATTGCAGCCATTCCCCAACTCTCTGTGAATGGGACTCATGGCCATTGATCAGTGGGCTTTGATCAGTGGTTGTTGATCAATGGTCATTTGAATTTGCATATTATGATCAACAAACTGAACTCCCAGCCCATTGTTCCTTCAGTGATG
The DNA here is from genome assembly GCF_057381845.1 of Rhamphochromis longiceps. NCBI lineage: Eukaryota > Metazoa > Chordata > Actinopteri > Cichliformes > Cichlidae > Rhamphochromis > Rhamphochromis longiceps. The sequence continues at coordinate 10,555,984 of NC_140559.1, read as the reverse complement.
TTGGTTTCAGTCATTATGCAAATGTTCTGTTGATAAGGTTAGGAAACCTGCAGTCAGCTGAGACTGAAGAAGTCGCTTGGAATAGTGGCTTGAATTAGTGGCTGCCTTCTGTCTGTGCTGGTGCCCCATCTATACTTTGTTCATTGTTTTATGTTGTTCCTCCGTATTATCGTGAAGCACTTGGGTTTTTAAATGAGCAAAATAAATAAAACTCTATTGTATTGTACTTGGATGAGTGATGAAACATTTCTCCCACTGAAAACACTATGTCCAGATGAACAGAATCAACTTTTTCCCAGACTCTGATCACACTAACAGAACTATAGAGCAGCAGATTTCAGCTGCACACAGCTGATGTTAGGCAGGAAAACTTTACAGACTGACTTTAATGGAGAGACCGGAAATACAAACACACACAGTTTGTTGTGTGAAGAAATCAAACATGAGCTGAACAAACAGTAAAGTTCCTAAAGACAAATTGTTATGGTGATGAGTCTGCATACCGGCAGGAAGTTGAGCGGCTGGTACTCAGTCAGCACAATCTGGAGCTGAACACTCTTAAGACTGTAGAGATGACAGTGGACTTCAGGAGACATCCCTCAACTCTGCTCCCCCTCACCATATCAGACAGCCCTGTGTCAACTGTGAAGACCTTCAAGTTCCTGGGTACAACCATCTCCCAGGACCTGAAGTGGGAGACCAACATCAACTCCATCCTCAAAAAGACCCAGCAGAGGATGTACTTCCTGAGACAACTGGGGAAGTACAGTCTTCCACAGGAGCTGCTGATCCAGTTCTACACTGGTCATTGAGTCTGTCCTGTGCTCCTCCATCACAGTCTGGTATGGAGCAGCCACTAAACAGGACAGGAGCAGACTGCAGCGGACTGTACGGGCAGCAGAAAGGATCATCAGCGCCCCCCTGCCCTCCATCCAGGACCTGTACCTCTCAAGAACCAGGAAACGGGCAGGGAAAATCATCGCAGACCCCTCACACCCTGCACACAGACTTTTTGATCTGCTGCCCTCTGGCAGACGGTACAGAAGCCTGCAGACCAGGACCACCCGACACAGGAACAGTTTCTTTCCCCTCGCCATCTCCCTTCTTAACAGTTGACCTGTCACACTGCTCCCACTGCCAGACTGCAGCTGCACCTTATGTACATTCTGTAGTATTCATTCCACCTCATTCATTTCTGTATTTCATGTATATAAGTTTAGATTCGTTATTTTATAGACACGTGTGTGTGTGTGTGTGTGTGTGTGTGTGTGTGTGTGTGTGTGTGTGTGTGTGTGATTTACATTGCTGTGCTTGAGAGCCACCATCTACCAGAACCAAATTCCCTGTATGTGTCTGCACATATACTTGGCCAATAAACACGATTCTGATTAAAGGAGGAAACAAAGCAAATTTACAGTTTCTTCACACACACACACACACACACACACACACACACACACACACACACACACACACACACACACACACACTAACAACAAGTGCCCCTCAACACCTGGACACTAAACACGGACACACAGGTGAGTTGCTTCCTGGAAGGAGGCGGGACTCTACCTGAAGCAGGACAGGTGGGAGGGGCAGTGAAGTTCATTTAACTACACTGGAAAATTTCTCGCCTTTCTTTCCTATTTCATTGCATAGAATTTGCATTTGATTTCTCTGCGTGTGTTTCTGTGTTCAGATGTAACAAACATCAACCAATTGATTAATTTATTAATTCATAATCAGACTTCCTCCAATGACACCAATTTTATCAAAAGATAAACAAGAAAAAACTTTAATAAAGACAAATCAAATTAGTCCATCATTTTTTAATGGATCCTGATCATTTTACTGTCTTTGTGCTTGTTCTTTACTGTTTATCTAACTGCAGCTTCCTGCATTCCATACTGTGTATATTTGCCTTCAAACTGGTCAGACTGGTCATAGTAAAGTTCACTGTTGAAATGAAACCTTGTTGTAGCTGCCAGTGTGAACACACTGATCCCTGCTCAGCTCTCACACTCACTGTCTGCTTTCTTTGGAATATGACCGATGCAAATATTGAAAGCCAGGGAGTTTCTCTGTTTACAGTCTAGTCTAGTCTAGATCCTGTTCAACTTCCTATGTTCACCACATCCACAAAGTCATTTATGTATCGGGGATATTTTTCCACTTCCCAAAACACTGGTAATGACAATAAACTTTCTCTATAATAAATATTCTCGTTTGGCTCTCGGCGAAGGCGGTCGCACTTTTTCTCCTCTCCTCTCCCTTATCTTCCCTGCTTAGCCGCTTATGTCCTTGTCTTGTGTTTTTACTTTTCCCTGGAACACTCTCTCACAGTCTGCTCTCTAAAACCTAAAAGAGGAATTATGGATTGGATCAACTGGTCCCTAAATGCAATTGACACCCTTTAACGAGAAGTTTGGGCTCGGGTGAGCCTGAGTGCTGAAGATATCGACCTATTCGGAACCATGGTAACAGCGTTTTGGCTGATCGGAGCTGGCTTGAAATTCATATGAGCTGTTCGCACTAAAGTAAAAAGCACCATCACTTCATGCAGATACCCCTTTGGCGCCAGCGGCGGTCTCGAGGCTGGAGCCGAACAACAACACCCTGATAACGGCTGTGTTTAGTCTGTTCCTTCCCATTCCCTGCAAGGCCACCTGGGTTGGCTGGAAGACTGTTTACTTAGCCTGGCAGGGCGAAGGACACTGTCTCAGCTGAACTATGGACATGCACACACACACACTTATATTGATAAGCACACACTCATCCCCCCTCGCTTTCCAAACGCCTTCGATGCTTGTTTCCTGCGGGGGAACACGGCGGGTCAAGGTTCAAGGTTCAAGGTTCAAGGTTCTTTATTTGTCACATGCATAGTTATACAAGTATAACACACAGTGAAATGTGGCCTTACACGCTCCTCGACATGTGCAAAAATTGGGGGGGGGGGGTGTAGAGGAAGAACATTATATATATATATAGTATATACACTGGGTGAATGTGCAGTAGTAGCAGCAAGCAGGTGAATTCTGTACATTAATATGAATAGACATCTGACTATTTTACAGGATAGACAATATAAACATATTTAAATTTAAAGGAATTGAAATGTACATTGTGCCTTGGTTTAGTGTCTGGAAGAGTCCTGTCTCAGTCAGTTATAGATGATGTGAGAGGGCGGGTGTGTGTGTTTAGGGCCCGGATGGCTTGGGGATAGAAGCTCCTCTTGAGTCTCTCTGTCCTTGCCCGGATGATGCTGAACCTTCTACCAGATTGCAGAAGTTGGAACAGTTTGTTGCCAGGATGGGACGGGTCCTTCAGTATCTGCTGTTAAGTCTAATTGTTGAATGTTGCCATTGTGTTTCTTAAATTTGTACAGTCTTAGTTTAAGCAGTAGGATCAAAGCCATCCCTTTGATCCTGACCACCTCTCCAGCCACTCTGTGCTGGGGGAGGTTTTATTGTAGATACATCCTATCTGAAAGATCTGTTTCTTTTGATGTAAGCTTCCTGGGTTTATGACCCTTTTGGTCAGCAGGAGGTCTCAAACACACACACACACACACACACACACACACACACACACACACACACACACACACACACGCACACATATACATTTACATACAGTGCCTTGTCTTTGTAACCAAAGGGGGTTGCAAGGGGAGGTGTTTTGTAAACTATTGTTTGAAGTTTGTCAATAAAAGGCAGCGAGAGGAGGCCACCAGTGTGGTCATTTCGACGTGCTGGTCACAGATGAGAGGCCTCCCTTGCGCAAGAAATCGATCGAACACTGTTGCCTTGTTTTTCTTTCATGGGAATAAGTCCTGGATACAGCGGGGTCTGAGTTTAGACCCAACATTTTTTGGTCCTTCGAGCCGGATTCCAAGAATTTCGCCGCACACTGAGGGGAGAGAGGACACGCCGCAGACTGTCGACAACCAGGCCGTTAGGACGCCTGACAAAGCCCTGGAGTGTTAAATTCGCGACCAGGCCGGTGGAATAGCGTCTGAACTCCCCTCGTGGACGGCGACTGACGGGATTCTAGGACTCTCCTGTGAACGAAACGCAACACAACGGTAAGCAATCAGAGAGCGTCTCTATAACCGTGTGAATGAATGTGGGATCCTAGAAACGCGTCACCGTGATTCTGCGTGAAACGCTTGAGTCCGGGGGAGCGCTGGTCACGAGAGCGCACGTGGACCCAAAACAATAGAGAGCGGCTACGGGCTGTGCGTTAAACGTGAGTCCGGGAGCGCGCTAGCCGCGTGAGAGAGACGCAGGCTTCTCCGCCGTTTGGGGCGTAGAGAGTTCTCCGCCATTTGGGGCGTGGAGAGAACCTAGGTTCGGAGTCCGGAATCTCCGCCATTCGGGGCGTTGGAGAGTGTCCGAAGGTTGAATTCTCCGCCATATGGGGTGTTTGAGAGTTTTCAACAGAGAGCGCTAGCTGTGCGTGCAGACGCAAGTGATAGACCTATGTTGTGTGTGTGTGCGGGCCAGACGTGGTCTGCGTGAGTGTGGCTGATTGTTGTCTTGTAATGGAGAATAAAATGTGTAAGTCTGCCTTAGAAGGAGATGTAAAATTTATGCAGAAAGTTTTACCAGGCAGCACACAGTATGTAGGTTGTTGGCGTAAGAAATATGGATTTGAAGGGACATTAGTGGAAGTTCAGTGTAAAATGCTGGTAGAAAGAATAGCTGTAAGTGTAGCAGGTAAAACAGGGAAAGCGAAGCAGAGGAAGGAATTGCAGTTAGCAGTTGCTAAGTTGTGGCTGGAGCAGGCTCAGAAGAGGAGAGAAGCACAGAATGTTAAAAGAGCAATATTGCAAGAAGTAGCTGTGAAACCTGAGGATGAAACTACAGCTCAATCCACTGCAACTACTCTAGAACAACACCGTAGAAAAGCATTAGGAAGAGCAAGAATGTTAGCAGAAAGAAGAGCCAGAGAAGAGTGTGAGAGAGCAGAGGCAGAGGTGGAGGAGAGATTAAAGGCATATTAGGAGCAGCATTGAGTCCATTACAGACTAGGCAAGGTAGGAAACAGAAAGTAAAGTTAGTGAACACAAACGTTACAACTACATATCCATCCCTGACACAAAAAAAAAAACAAAAAACAAAAAAACATATGGTATTTCTGTAACAGAGTGTGAAGATGAAGAAAGTTTTTCTCCTGATCAATTCGGCGAGTGTGAGAGTGTCTGACGTCATGGTGTGTGTGAAAGGTATCCAGCTGGGGCAGACGTGATTCTGCAGGTCACCTGCCCAGTGGACAAAAAGAAATAAAATAGTTGTGTGGATGAATGATGGCACGAAGAGTGTTTGGTGTTTCTCAGTCTGAAACAGCTGTAATGCTACTTTCTGTTTTGGAGAAAAGTACAGTTAAAGAAAAAAAACAGAGAGAGATGTGTGTTGTTTTAAGCAGTGATGAGAATAATGGAAGTGTGATGAGAGATGAACACAAAAACATACTGAAAATGCGTTAACTATACTAACCCTACATGCATATTAGTTACACGAGAAGAAACTTATTATGTGCTAAGACAACAGGGTTATGCTGTATGTTGTGTGTATGGCTGATTGGATGAATGTTGAGATTAAACTGGCTGGTTGATTTGTCTTTTATTACTAAAGTTGAACCTGCCAATTGGGTTGTTACGATTTATCCCCCTGGCATGAAGAACACGTGTCATGACTTTAACAAGGCCTTTCTTTCCTTTATTTTCTTTCTTTCCTTTATTTTCTTTCTTTCCTTTATTTTCTTTCTTTTATTTTGTTACTTTCATGGTGCACTGAAAGTTTTGTTTGATGATCTCTGTTTGAGCAGATCTGCACGATTAGAACCGAAGCGTCGTCGAGAAAACTGTTGAAAAGTGAGCTTCTCTAAAATTAAAATGGGCTCTTATTTGGGACAATCAGGAAACAAATTCCTGTCCAAAAGGATTCAACGAGGAAATCCAGTCTAAATTATTTTTCTTTTTGAAATGACGTTGTTTTGCTGAGCGTGGAAACGAATGCGACGATAATTTCCACAATCAGCAAAAGAAGGAATCACTGAGTGAATGAGTAAGAATTTTAAAATAAATGGGGAACTGACTGACTGACAAAAGCTGACAAGACTGACTGACTTAACACCATTGTGTGAAGTCAACCCCCACCTGACAAAGGTGTGGATGTATCTCTGTGTGTGTCTCTGTTGCAGGAGCAGAAGGAGACCACGGGAGGAAACTTGAGTCACATGACTATGTGAACTCTGAAAATTTAACCTTTTAGTTTAAATTCTCTGTCTGTGAATTTACCATGTGTGTGTCATTCACTAACTTGTGTTGCTCACAGACATTACTGTGAGAAAGTGTATACACCTGCGCAGCGCTAACATTTACATTTCTTTTTACAGCAGATGGTTAATCATGTGATTTGATCATGTGATTTACAGCAGGACACAACTTAATGTGTTTTTCTACCACAGGATTACTGAGATTTTGTGTGAAGAAAACTGTAGTTACAGGCTATATGTTGATGATGAAATTACACTGTGTTGTTGAGAGACTGTTGGAGAGAATGTGAATGTTACAGGGGAGAAATGAATACAGTGTGAGACATACTGTGATGAGACCATTGTTACTTTTTCCACAGCGAGTGTTAACTTTACGACTTTTCACAGCTCCTCTGGAATCTGGATGGCCGACACCTGACAACCAGGATGAACCGTGTGTTTGGCTGATGTTTGTTTTTCTTTAAGAGTGCTTGTAAAGGATTCAGCACAGACAGACAAGTGACAATTGAACAGATGTGCAGTGGTTACAGAATAGTTACATGGAGCTCATTATCTGACCACACTGTTGGGCTCATGGTGAGTGACAAACTTAAGGGAAGTCACTGATTACAATTTGGAATGACGTTGAGATGTTAAATAATTTGGAATAAATTATGGGGAAAAGTAGGAGTTTAATGGGTTTAGAATAAACCTGCAATGATACTTGTCTCTGTGATGCTGAATACTTTATTACTCTTATGATCTGCAGTTGGTTGCAGATGTGAAGTTGTTTTAATTTTAAGACCTTGTCTTCTGTGATACAGGAGCTGGGAGCTAAACAAGCTGAACATTTAAGTGCTGATTAATGTTTTTACACAGGGTTACAGCTTGGAGTGAAGCTGCTCCAAGGGACAAACCCTGGAGATTGTTTTAGGGAGACTGTGCAACATTCTTGTACATGTCTCATTGGGGAGTTGACACATGGCGAAAGCCGTGTGGCGAGAGGAGTGTCATTTTTTTCAATTTGTAGATGTCGTGAGGTGCCATGACGAGAAGGAGTGACTGAGAGGATCGCACACAAGATGGAAGCTGAGGCCTGGAGAGAGTCTTCAGGAGGATCGGAGATCACCTTCAGCACAGAGAGCTGTGCTACTGGGCTTCCAAAGGATTGTCACAAGGAGACTTTGCACAGCAAATCTTAAATAAGATGAAAGAGTTTCGACGTTGACGTTAAGGAAGACAACTAACGTGTACGACGTGCTCCGCCTTAAATCTTCAGCAGCGTTGGAAAATGGAACCTGAGGGAGCGTGCCAAGCTCCAAAAAGTGACAGTGCAGAGGAGGTCAAGCGATGGACTTGTGGTTCTGTGAACAGCACAAATGCCAGGAGCAGAGCCTGAAGTCTGGAGATTGGATGATGATAAGGCCATGGAGAGGAAGTGCTGGTCCAGTCCATGGTGGGAAGGTCCATATCGGATGCTGCTGACGACGACCACAGCAGTGAGGATTGCTGGAAGGAACACTTGGATATATCAAGAGCACTGCAAGAAGGTGACACACATCCAGGCCAGCTCGGAGTAAGTGGCAGGAAGACCGGGTACAAAGGGGGGGGAAGCCTCTAGGGCCCCTCGTCTCAATCCGGTGAAGAAACCAACTGAGCCACAGGTACTCATCAGAATGGCTGGGAATGTGCTGTGCATCTTCTTGTGCCTGTGGACCCTGAGTGGGATGACAGGAGCGCACTGGAACAGAGCAAACCACACCAAGTGCCGCATGGGTTTTCAACAACTACTGGTGGCAGTTTAAGAACACAACCGCTCACATAAACAACGAGACCAATGGTTATGCTTGTGATGCCACTGGCTACACATTCTTCTGGACTGTGGCCATATAGCATCACTGAGAGCGAGACAGTTTGTTTGGTTGCCTTAGCAACACGTCCAGGAACACTGCCAACTTTTCAACTACTCTGAACCTGAATGGAAGGTTGATTCACCAGTAGCTGGGAAGGTGAACTGCTCTGGTGAGACAGACCTGCTCGTCTGACTCAAAGAATATGACTTGCTGCAGGACATTATACAGTTAAACGAACTGGAAACAGGCCAATTGCCTATGTGTATGAAGGACAATGGATTAGCCCAAGTTGGAGATTAACCCTGGAACATGGCAACATCACCTATTCTTTTGTCTTTTGCAAGAAGGATGTAAACAGAGAAGCCTTTTGTCTACATTTACATCATGAACACTTGAGGTTTTGAGCCAAGAAGATCAAAACACCTTGATCCAATTTCCTTAACAAAGCTTTTTCTGTGGTGACAACAGGACAGGAGAAGAGTCGTAAATGCAGATAATTCACCAGTTGACTCTAACCCCCACAGGATGCCTACAGTGAGAAGATTTGGGGGGTTGATAGGAGTCATAAAGAAGGGTGTTGACTTGCTGCAGCTTTGAAGTTAGCTGAGAGCCACATGGACAAACAATAAGGTCAACTGATGCATTTAAATACCTATGTCTGTATACAGTTGGATTGTAGTGACATATGATTTTTGAGAATGATGATTCTTCTTGTTTGACCTTTGACATTCAGTTGTTTACTTGAAGAAATACATAATGAATTGCACGACAGGAGTAGATCCGCCACAAGGCTGGATAGCTTGGTTACCGTCTGGTCCTTGGTGGCATCTTCTTTTGAAAATATTAATTCCTGTTTTTGAACTGTTGATACTGATTTGCTTATGTATAGGATGTAGTTTACTGTGCATGAATGAAATCTACACTGACACTGTCCAAACAAAGGGTGCATAAGTTGAAATTTAAGTATACAATGACAAAAAGGAGGGAAATGTTAAGTCTAATTGTTGAATGTTGCCATTGTGTTTCTTAAATTTGTACAGCGTTAGTTCAAGCAGTAGGATCAAAGCCATCCCTTTGATCCTGACCACCTCTCCAACCACTCTGTGCTGGGGGAGGTTTTATTGTAGATACATCCTATCTGAAAGATCTGTTTCTTTTGATGTAAGCTTCCTGGGTTTATGACCCTTTGGTCAGCAGGAGGTCTCAAACACACACACACACACACACACACACACACACACACACACACACACACACACACATATACATTTACATACAGTGCCTTGTCTTTGTAACCAAAGGGGGTTGCAAGGGGAGGTGTTTTGTAAACTATTGTTTGAAGTTTGTCAATAAAAGGCAGCGAGAGGAGGCCACCAGTGTGGTCATTTCGACGTGCTGGTCACAGATGAGAGGCCTCCCTTGCGCAAGAAATCGATCGAACACTGTTGCCTTGTTTTTCTTTCATGGGAATAAGTCCTGGATACAGCGGGGTCTGAGTTTAGACCCAACATCTGCGCTGCTCTAGTCCGGCATCTCCTGGTGTAGGTGTCCTGAAGCGGGGGGAGAGCAATCCTGCAGCAGCGTTCTGCTGTACGGATCACTCTCTGGAGAGCTTTTTGGTCCTTCACACAGCTGTTGTCATGTTCTGTGTGAGGATGCTCTCCACAGCGCCTGTATAGAAAATCCTGAGGATCTTTGGAGAGACCCTGAACTTCCTCAGTTGTCATAGGTGATACAGGCGCTGCCTAGCCTTTTTGGTCTGGACCTGAATGTGGGCAGCCCATGTCAGGTCTGAGGAGATGTGGACACCAAGATACTTGAAGGACTGCACCCTCTCCACTGGAGCTCCATTGATGATGATGGGCTTGTAGTCTCTGTGCTGACCCCTTCTGAAGTCCACCACCAGCTCCTTGGTCTTGCTGACGTTCAGCTGGAGGTGGTTGTCCTGGCACCACGATGCCAGATTCTTCACTTCATCCATGTAGGCCGCCTCATCGTTGTTGGAGATGGCACCCAACACCACTGTGTCGTCAGCAAACTTCACAATGGTGTTGGAGCCATGGGTGGCCACACAGTCTGAAGTGTAGAGGGAGTAGAGCAGTGGCGAGAGGACACATCCCTGAGGTGCTCCTGTGTTGATGGTGATGCTGTTGGAGAAGCACCTGCCCACCCTCACCACCTGAGTTCTGCCAGTGAGGAAGTCCAACACCCATGCACACAGACGGCTGTTAAGTCCCAGATCCCTCAGCTTTGTGAACAGTCTGCAGGGCACTATTGTGTTAAACGCTGAACTGTAATCAACAAACAGCATTCGCACATAGTTACCCTGTTTCTTGTCCACGTGGCTGAGAGTGGTGTGTAGGACGTGGGCGATGGCATCCTCTGTGGATCTGTTGGATCTGTAGGCGAACTGCAGCGGATCTGTGGTGTCTGGGATGGAGGAGGAGATGATGTTCTTCAGCAGCCTCTCAAACACCTTCATTACTACCGAGGTCAGTGCAACTGGCCGGTAATCGTTCAGGGATGAGGGTTTGCTGTTCTTGGGCACAGGGATGATGGTGGATCTTTTGAAGCATGTGGGGACCACAGACTTCGCCAGGGACTCGTTGAAGATGTAAGTGAACACACCTGCTAGCTGGTCAGCACAGCAGCGCAGCAGACGGCCGGTGATGCCGTCTGGCCCCGCCGCTTTCCTTGTGTTCACTCTCCTCAGTGCCGCTCGGACGTCATGCTCCGCGATGCTGGTCACCGGTCTCTCGCTGATGACGTCACTGTCCTCGGTAGTCAGGCGGTAGATAGCATTAGCCGCCTGGCTAACCTCGAAACGGGCGTAGAACCGATTAAGCTCGTTGGTGAATGCAGAGTCGGCGTTGATCGGCGCAGTGTCCCTGGCTTTGTAGTCCGTAATGGTGCGTAGTCCGTGCCACATACTCCGTGTGTCGCCCTGGTGGAAGCGGGACTCCACACGTTCCCGGTACCGGCGTTTGGCATCTCTCACCGCGCGCCGCACGCCGTATGAGGCCGCTTTGTAGGCGCTCATATCGCCAGTGGCGAGACCCACGTTGTAGGAGGCGGTCCTGGCGTTTACTGCAGTGCGGATCGATCTGTCCATCCACGGTTTCTGGTTTGGGAATGTGGTGACTCTCGCAGTGGGGATAATCTCCTCCGCTAGCATATTGACGAAGCATACTGCTACTTCCGTAAACTCGTTGATGTCGACTGCGCATGCTCTGAACATGTCCCAGTCGACGTCGTTGAGTGCGTCCTGAGTGCGTTGAGTGGGTCTGAGCCCGCGCTGGAATGGTAGCGCTGTGCAGGGCGGCTGCTGTGTTCGCTTCGCATTACTCCTCCCCCCCACCCAATCCTGTGGCTTGTCATGTCTTTCACAAAGTTGTGCTGTGGACATTATGTGCTTTTTGTGCAGAGGAGTTTCTTTGTTTCCTGTTCTCATGCTGTCCAACCATGGAAGCACAGCATGAGTAGAGGTCTCTTTTTTCCTCTTGTACTTTCCCATTGTAGTGTATATTTCAGTGTTTTTCTGTAACGCTACCGATCTGCGACTTGTATCCCCATGTGATGTCTGTGTTGTGTGTGTAAGGTCGGGGGGGGGGGGTGTCCCATTTCACTGCAGGGCAACCTGCATGTGGCGAATAAGGCTTTGATTGATTGATTGAACGGTCAAACAAAACTAAGTTTCAACCCATTAAGTTCATCCAGGGGGTGTTTCATAATCTTCTCATCTTCTTCAACAGAAAATTATTCCTATGAGTGACACCAGTCCAGAAACCATGCAACGGCAAATTATTTGATAATCTGCTGTTTCATTCAATTCAGTTCAGTTTTATTTCGATGGCATGAAATCACATCAACATTTGTGTCGAGGAGATCCTACAATAATAAGATGACCCCTTATTAGCAAGTATTTGGGCAACAGGGGGAGGGAAGAAATTCATTTCTAACAGGAAGAAACCTCCAGCTTAGTTGTGCTTCCGCTGTGGCGTTCAGGTTTATTTGTGTCAACTGTGTTCCCCAGGTGTTCTCATTTCCCTCATTACCCTCCACCCTTTATTTAGTGTCAGGTCGTCTGTTTATCTTGCCACATATCTGGATTTCTCATATCTTCCCGCTCCTGCTCAGGTTCATGTATTTGTCATAGTTTGCATGTTTAGCTCTAGCTTTTCCCAGTTTAGTTTAGCTGTTGGTCTTTTCCTTAGTTTGACATCCTTAGTTTGACATCTGGCCTGGCCCCCACCAAGGTGTGGGGCCACCTTATCATAAGGTGGGGCCAGGTTTCACAATGAACTCACCCGAAACTCTGGCTGATTGGGACCCACACCCAGTTTCACACCTTGGCTCAGGCGATTAGAGGATCATCAAGGGGTCCTTTTGTCCCTCTGTGGGGGGTTACTCCCACTAGGTTTATATCTGGGACTCCCCACCATTTGACCTTAGAACTGAAGAAGCTTCTTGGATGAGAGGTGAAACATCTTCAAGTAACTAAAAGAAGTCCAGACGCTTTTCTTTGTAAGCTCCTTTGACATATAGGCAATCCAGACTTCTTACTCTGTTTGGAACAAACCTTTTTATACTACAAATATTCACATGAGTTTCTGTTTCCAGTCTACAGATCCAGCCACACTTTCTGTCTTCACTTGTCCATGAAGAAGGATGAGCAGAAACCAGGTGTGCTGATGGAGGACGGGTCAGGTGATTGGAAACAGTGGGAACACACTGAGGCCACCTACAGGGCAGATGGGGAACAGCAGGGCTCTGAAATCAAATGCAATCACTGAATGTTTCTTCCAAGCTCATTTCAACCTGTTGAAGTCATGACTGAAAGTGCAGACTGAGAGTGGATCACATGATGTCTAAGGTGTGTCATGTGACATGTTCAGTATTGTCACACATGTCTAGATTGTCCCTGATATCATAGCTGCTCAAACACTGATGATTATATTTGAAGAATTATTCCTGATGGCAGCAAAGTTTGAATGGAGCTCTCTGTCTGTGCTGATTTGTCGCCCTCTGGAGGTCAAAGCACAAACTGCATGATGTCACTGTAACCACCACAGTGACAGGAAGTGTTTTTAAATGATGAAACATGTCAGTGATGCTGATAGTGTGTTCATCACAGACGCTCAGGAATCAAAGTGAAAGCAGAGAAACTGGAATGAATCAGGTGTTGTAGAAGATGGAGAAACAGGGTGGAGAGAGGATGCTGCTCCTTCTTTGAGATCAAACATGTCGTGTTGTTCACGTGCTGTCAGCGTGACGCAAAGAAACCATGGAAACAAAGTGTGAGTGAAATCAGTCCAAAGTAACAGAGTGAAGAGCAGCAGATGAAGCACTTAGGACACAAAAAGGAAGGAAAGAAGGAGACAAGGTCCATCTGTGTCCTTTCAAACAAGCATCAACGTCGAGGACTGAAACATGAGTCCACATATTTATACACATATTTATTTAATGAGAATAAAACAAGAATATTTATAACACATCAGCAATAATCAGGCCTGGGATCCTCCTGGTTACAAACAGGGTCCAGGACTGGGACACTCAGGTGGATCCTGCAGGGTCTGGTTCAGGAAAAGAAGTCAGAGGTAAAGTCCACAAACAGCATTCTCACGTACGTGTTTCCTACTGTCCAGATGTGTGAGGGTTGTGTGAAGAGCTGTAATTATGGCGTCCTCTGTCCACCTGTTGGCCTTCTACAGACTGTAGCAGGTTGAAGTTGGTGGTGAAAACCTCTGCTAGTTGGTCTGCACATGCTTTAAGCTCTCCACCGGCTGCACCGTCAGCACCAGCTGCTTTCCTCGCATAGACTCGGCACAGTGTGGCTCTGACCTGATGCTGCTCCAGCTGGATGGGGGCGTCGTCCCTCTCTGTAACGGCAGGATAGGTGTTGGTGTCACTGTTTTGTTGGTCATGAAGAACTGCTTTATGGTGTCAGGTGAGGTGATGTGCGGGGAGTTTGTTTGTGTGCGATTGTCCTGCGATTGTGTGCCACATGTTTCTGGAGTGGTTTGTGTTAAAGTGTTCCTCGATGCGCTGTTTGAATCTGCGTTTGGATTCTTTGATGCCTTTAGATTAGACGCCTCTTTGTAGGTTTGTTGGTCTCCTGATCTGAAGGCGCTGCTCTCAGTAGAGCTTGCACCTCACTGTTGAGCCATGGCTTCTGCTTTGGGAACACTTTCACAGTCTTTGTTGTTGCTACACTCTCAGTGCAGATGTATGAGGGTACAGATGTGTGGCCCTCCAAGTCTCCATCTCATTTATTTCCCTTTCCTTGTACAACTGTTAGTTCATGCTGGTTTAAATGAGTCCTAAACTTCATTGTATGTGACATTAAACATCTTAAATGTAACTTTCTGTAGCAAAGAAAGCTGCAGGAGCCCAGGTTTCATCTTCACACACATCAGGAGCAGCTGCTCCATCACAAACACCACAGAAGAAGAACAACACTGGATCAGATTTAATGTAACCGGCTGTTTTTATCTGGATTTATCTGACAGGGACAGAGTTCATGTTCATGGACATCAGGATAAAAACAGAAGATGGAAACCTGCAGATTTGAGCTGCTCATGTGTCGTCCCTGGGCAGGTCACATGACTCCATCCAACACACAAAGACACACAGACACACAAGAAAAGCCAGAGAAACAAAGACAAATCCAAACAATCCATCATACTGAGTCAAAGTGATCACAGGTCTGCTTTGTTGGAGCCTTCAAATCTGTTCCTTTATTACTACCACTGAAGGCCACGCCCCTCTGGTCATGTGATCATGTGGTTTGTAGGAATGCTCCTCTTCCTCAGAGGATCCACCTGTGCTTCCTCTCCTCCACCTGTTACAGTGAGGGAACGTCCTCCATGATGGAGGAGCTGCTGGAAAGTGCTGAGAGTTTCCTCCAGAGTGAGACCTCTGACACAGTTCAGAGGATCTACGGCAGCAGAGACCATGAGACTAAAAGTCTCAAACACACAACAACAACATCACACTGACTCCAGTCTGACATCACCGATCAATAATCAAACAGATCAAACTGATTGATCAGCCATCACAACCACGACCACAACAACTGTGAAAATAGTTGGATGGACGTTGCTGCTCAGTCACAGCTGCCTGGTCAATGTTTTTCATTAGCAATTTAGCAAAGTTGATGATGGTGATGAGTGTCTGTGTGAGTGAAAGAGACAGATTTTGTGTTATAACCAGAGATGGGCAGTAACGCGTTACTGTAATCCGATTACTTTTTTCAAGTAACGAGTAAAGTAAGGGATTACTATCGCAAAAACGGTAATTAGATTACCGTTACTTTCCCGTAGGAACGCTGCGTTACTGCGTTACTAAAACCGTGATTTTTTGCGAGAATGTCTCATGACGTAAGCGAGTGCGACGTTCGTGACAACAGCTGTGTGCAGATCAACAGTGGATCACATATCGAGTGCAGAGAGAGTATGAGCGTGCAGCGTTTAAAGTGTGGAAGTACTGACCTTACTTTGAGTTTGATTCCGTAAAAAGTGACAAAAACATTAGTGTCCATCGTGCATGGGAAGAAAACTTCTTTTTACAGCGAAAAAACCCCTAAACTTCCGAGCAAGCACCGAGTAGCTACGACGTAATGGGAAACTCACAGAGAAACTCGCGGATTCTTCCACTGACCGCGGCACACCTGCACCAGGGTAAACCTCCGCCTATCCCACTCCTGCTTTACAGGTGAAAATAGAGCAACAGGACCGCTGAGTCTTTGACTTTATTTATGTTCTGCTGTGTTTTACTTGCATCTATTTGAAAGAGTGAGTGTAAACACAAAAAATATTTTATTTTATGTGCTGGAATGTGCAGAAAATAGGTTTAAATGTTAAACTAATTTATTCAAGTCAGAGAATGTTGCAGATAATTACATTTTTGCTTGATGCATAAAGTTAAAAGATTAAAACTAATAAAACAAGTTAAAAAGAGACTTTTCCATTTGATTACATTTTGTATGATGGATTATGTAGAAAAAGTAGAATTGGGCTGAAAGTTTAGTTACTGATTACTTTTTTAAAGTAACTTGACCAACACTGGTTATAACCTTCATGTTATGGAGGCACAGTGTGAGCACTCAGGTCGCATCAGAGCATCGGGCCGTATAGTGTGAGAACCTGCATCGTGACCTACAAACTTCTAACCTATGAACTTCTAACGAGATTCAGTCGTACAGTTTGAGACAGCTCAGACCTGCTCTGCACAATAACAATGTTTTATTTATGTAGTGATATTTGTTATATGCTGTTACATAAGTACAGGTATCTTTGTGAAATACAGGTATATTAATAAAGAAAAAGCAATAACTGAAAGGGGTTTTTTTATAAATGAGAATTTATATTTTTTAATAACTGGATAAAATATGAAAGTATACTTGATATTCCCTCGTGTCCACAACAACAACCACATGGTGTACATCTGAACATGTAGCATAAAGCAGTATCAGGGAAAAAAAGCAATCTACACAGCTGCCTGATGCTTCTTTACATGTTTCACTTATACCAGAGGGAGGGTCTCCCAATGTTTTTGCTAGCTGATGTTGTTTGACCAAGTTTGTACCTCTGTGATTCTTTGGTTCCTCCATCCTCTCTCCTCATCTCCTCCAGTTTCTGGACCTTCTCTGTGTCTCCTTCCTCCTTCATCTTCTCAATCAGGAAGTCCAAGTGCACAACAGTGGATGCTGAATCAGCTTTCAGAGCGATTTCCTCCAGTCTGACAGCATGCTGGTAGGAGTCACTTAGCCACTTTTCCTTTTCTGCTGTCAGCACTTTCATTTCCTTTTCAAGATTTTCCAAAAGACTCAATATTTTCTCAATTTCCATTTTATTTCTGTGATTTGTCTGCTTCAGAGCTTCTCGGATCTGTCTGATTTCTGTCTGTTTCAGTTCAGCCAGCTCGATTCTGTCTTCCAGGTTTTGGATGCAGGCTTTCAGTCTTATTCGTTCATTTAACACTTCGGCTGTTTTCACCAGTTTCTGAGGATTAGATTTTCCCAACAAATCTGTCAAATGATCCATGTTTGTCTGTGTAAGTTCCCATGAATTTCTAAAATTTGTGTTTTCCTCCATTCGCTCTTCAAGCTGGCAGTTATTAAACAGGAAGTGAGCAGGCTGACTGTCCTCATTTTTGGCACATTTAATGTTTGCAGCTTCAAGAGCTTGAAGAGGGTTTTCAGGTCTGCTTCCATCTGAGTGTGTGATCAGAGCTATGATGTTTTTCTCCACATCTTTTCCAAACAGAGACATCACTGAATCAAAGACGTACCTCAATGGCTCACTCAGTCGATTCACACTCGCCTTCATCACCAGACCCACTGCATGAACTTCATGGACTCCATCGTCTGATTGAAACAGGTCCAATAATCTGTGACTGATGGTGTCATCATGTTCGATCCCTCTGGTGTCTCCATATCCAGGAGTATTGATGATGGTCAGAGAGTAGGGAAGAGTTTCATCTTCAAAACCAAAGATCTCGTACACGATCACATCTGATGTCTGACTTCTTCTCTCCTCCTCTGCGATCATAAACCAGACTTCATCCTCCCACTTCACTCCCATGGTGTAGTTGAGCAGAGCGTTGATCAGAGTAGATTTTCCTGCTCCTGTTTCTCCCACCAGTAAGATGGTTCTGTTCGGCTTGTTTGGACGTTTTTCTCCAACAGTCATTCTTGTCAGAGTTCCAGTCTTCTGTTTCTTTGCTCTCAGCTGGTAGACAGCAGGAGGTCCTGACCTGATGAGAAAACTGTCTGAGATGATGTCTTCATGTGGTGATGAGATCAAACTGATCCTGCACAGAAAAGCATAGAAAGTCTTCAGTACACATGCAAACATTATGAACAGGTTCCTATTGTTTAACATTGAAAACTGAGCTGATGCTTTTCTGCTCAGAATCTAAGGTCACATAAAATTAAACCTTTTTTTATTTTGTCCAAATAGATTATTTTTTTTGTCTGCTCTACCAAAGCATTAGTGGTCACACTGCTACTTTTTAATTATACTTTTATTTTCCCTCAACCTTTGATTGGGTTGGCATGACATCATCTGGGTGAGCCACAGCTGTTGCTGCCCTGGATTCATACAGTTTTAATTTCATTTTTAGTTTTTATTGTAAGTATTAGAATATTGGGGTGATTTTCTATGCAGATTTAAACATCTGGCATCAAAGTAGAGAAAGTGAAACTTTATATTTATTTATTTTATTTTTATTTACCGTATTTTCTATACTATAAGGAGCAGTTAAAATCCTTTAATTTCTCAAAAATCATCAGTGCGCCTTATGTATGAATTCTGGTTGTGTTTACTGACCTTGAACCAATTTTATGTGGTACATGGCCCTCAAAAATCTGTCAAAAAGTGTTTAAGTACGACTTTGGTAAGGTACAAAGCTGCACTGCTTGATGGATTGTTGGAGCGTTACGGATACCGTTGTCAGGAGTGTCGCGGAGTAATCTGGGTCCTAAACTCCGTCTCTTCAGGTCCGAAAGTCAAACAAACACTGCAGCATCACTGAGAGTTAAAACTGTCTAAATTCTTTCATCTTTAATAAAATGATCAGCGTTGCTGCTTTACCAGGTGTAACAAATAAGTTTAACATCCAGGCATCCACGAAAACAGAATTTATTAAAGCTAACTGAGTTAGAAGCTAGCAAGAAGTTAGCTCACTAGTTTCCACCTAAACATGATATACGATGTTCTCACTGAGAGATTTCTGAAAACATTAAAACATAAAGCTCTGCTATTGTGACAGGTTGAAAGACTACTGAAAGTAAAAGGGTTATACAGTTAATACTAATTCATCTTAGTTGATATAAGGATAAAAATAATGTAAATACAGTAAAGAAATTGTTGACAAGTTTTTTCATGTTACACCAATGGTTCTCATTTTATTCAAGAGAGATGCCATCTGCACATCACTGATCGGCTAGTAAGCCTTTTCTGGGATTGATTGGTAGTGTCTCCATTCTGACAAGGGGGCTTTCGTGCGCTTTCCTCATTGCAATAAACAACTGCATGAGTGAAGCAAGTCAAAATGATGAAAAATCTCGTGATTCTTTTCCCCCTGTTTTCAGGTAAAAGTGTTTAAAAGTTGATAAATTTACAATCTGTACATTGTTAATATATTTAATAGGTAGCCCTTCTATGTCTTGTAAGCTTTAGAAGCATTATATTACAGTTGTTTTGTGCACATAGATACAAAACAACCTCAGTTGTTTGAGCCCCAGTGTTATACTGTATAATGTCCAATAAGCTAACGGCAGGAGAGGTAGAGTATTACTTCCTGTTCCTGTTCCAACACACAGTAGCTTATCTGCAGAGCAGTTTAACTAAAAACTTTTAGATAAGTCTGTGAAGGTTCTCAGTCATCCAGGTCATCATAGTCAAAGGAGTTTGCAAAGAAAAGCGTCTGGACTTCTTTAAGTTACTTGAAGACATTTCACCTCTCATCTGAGAAGCTTCTTCAGTTCTAAGGGTCAATGGTGAAGAGTCCCAGATTTAGAGAGTCCCAGTCCCTCCTGCACTTTCCTGCTCATTGTGTCAGATGTTTAGTTACTCCTCAGCCTCCTTTAGCAGTAATGATATCTGTAACAAATGTAGCATATTTGCAGCTCTGGAGGCCAGGATTACAGATATGGAGACTCGGCTTCGCACCCTTCATTCACCCGTAGCTAGCCAGGCCACTGTAGCTGGTGCAGCCGAAGATAGCGTAGGCCCCGCTAGCTGTTCCCAAGCAGCTGGGGAAAGAGGGCGGCTGGGTGACCGTGAGGAGGAAGCATAGTCCTAAACAGAAGCCCCAGGTACACCACCAACCCGTTCATGTGTCTTACCGTTTTTCCCCACTCGGCGACACACCCGCCGGGGGTCAAACTCTGGTAATTGGTGATTCTGTTCTCAGACATGTGACGCTAGAGACACCAGCAACCATAGTCAATTGTCTTCCAGGGGCCAGAGCAGGTGACATTGAATGAAATTTAAAACTGCTGGCTAAGGGTAAACGTAAATTCAGTAAAATTATAATTCACGTCGGCAGTAATGACACCCGGTTACGTCAATTGGAGGTCACTAAAATCAATATTGAATCGGTGTGTAACCCAATCAGACCCAATCAGGAGTGACATGTTTAGCCGCATGTTCTCCTTAAATTGCTGGCTGTCTGAGTGGTGTCCCAGAAACGATGTGGGCTTCTTGTTAGGAGAGACGGCATCCATCCCACTTTGGATGGAGCAGCTCTCATTTCTAGAAATATCGACAGACTTATTAACCCCCGAAAAAAAAAATGACTATGGAGAGTTGGGACCAGGAAGCAGAGTTGCAGTCTTACGGTGCATTCACACCAAACGCAATAGACGCGACCAACGCGAATTGGTCATACTTCAAAATGTCCTGTTACCTTATTTAGAGCCCCGCATTTTCCGACCGAGAGAAACCATACCATTGTTTTCGGCCGTGATGCACTGAGATCGGTGAGCACATGTTGTATGTCTAGTTAGTTCACGTCTGTTTCACATTTTATCGTTGAGAAACTGAATTAATGTCAATTGTTTGATTAATAATTGTCGCATATGCACTGACTTTACTTGGTTTAATGCATAGTTTGTGTAAGAGAGATGTTTTATTTTTGCAAATTTGAGTGTTTTAATTGCAAATTGATGTTGAATGTGATTTCAACAAAATCCTAAGTTGTGAATTATACCTAGAACAGCATACCGTACTTTCTGGACTATAAGCCGCTACTTTTTTCCTAGGTTTTGAGCCATGAGGCTTATACAAAGGTGCGGCTATTCTGTGGATTTTTCTTCCACCACTAGGGGGACTCTAACCAGAATTAGAATAAAAAACAAGATAGATGAAAAATCAATGCAAAGAAGAATACACTACTTTTTCTTTAGCAGACAGAACACGCACAACAAATTACCAACTGGTAATTATTTTCAATACCTCGCCCCTTCATCATGGAAACCACACGAAGAAGTTCGTATGATGCAAGTTTTAAGTTGAAGGCCATCGATCTTGCTATCCAGGAGGGAAACCGCGCTGCTGCACGCAAGCTTAGCGTCAATGAGTCTATGGTGAGATGTTAGAGGCGACAGCGGGAAGAGCTCATGCAATGCCAAAAGTCGAGAAAAGCTTTCAGAGGACATAAAAGCAGGTGGCCTGAACTTGAAAATGTCCTGGAGGAATGGGTGAACACACAGAGCAGGTGGCCGAGGTGTATCCACTGTACAGATCCGACTGAAAGCCAAAACAATCGCCCGCGAAGTGAATATTAAAGATTTCAAAGGTGGGCCGTCATGGTGTTTCAGATTTATGAAACGTAAAAACCTGTCCATCGGACCACTCTCTGTCAGCAACTCCCCCCTGACTATCAGGAAAAAGTTGAAAACTTCCACAAATTCGTTGAAAAAAAAGATACAAGAAAACTCCATCGGACCAGACGACATAATCAATATGGATGAAGTACCTTTAACATTTGATCTGCCTCTGACCAGGACCGTTAACAAGACAGGTGCATCATCCGTGTTGTTGAAAACAACAGGCCATGAGAGGACGCACTTCACCTGCGTTCTGGCATCCACGGCATCTGGACAAAAACTTCCACCAATGGTGATTTTTAAGCGCATAACTATGCCGAAAGAACAACTCCCGAAAAGCATAGTGGTCAAAGTTAACACCAAAGGGTGGATGATAGAAGGTCTAATGAAGGAATGGTTAACAGAGTGCTATGGGAAGCGCCCGGGAGGATTTTTTCACTGGAAAAAAGCACTGCTTGTTTTGGATAGCATGAGGGCCCACATCACAGATTCTGTGAAAGCAGCGATCAAGAAAACAAACTCCATTCCAGCTGTGATTCCTGGAGGTACAACAAAGTTTTTGCAGCCACTGGACATCAGTGTAAATCGGGCATTTAAAGCTGCACTACGGGTTGAGTGGGAGACTTGGATGACAAGCGGTGAAAAGTCATTCACAAAAACTGGCCGCATGCGAAAAGCATCCTTTTCTGATGTCTGTCAGTGGATCCTAACAGCGTGGAGTGCTGTGAAAGAATCCACCATCACCAATGGGTTCCGAAAGGCTGGACTGCTGCGCGAAGAGAGCGCCGCACCTTCAGAGCCAACTTCACCGGAGGATGACAGTGACACGGAGAGCGAGACTGATGGAGACAGATGTGATGAAGCGCTTCTGAGCCTGTTCAACTCCGACACTGAAGAAGACGACTTCATGGGTTTCAGCGAAGATGATTAAAGTGACTTGTGGTTTCAAATACAGGAAAAATGGAGGTAAATAAATAGCGGTTATTTTCTCTTGGTTCTGTTTTAATCAGCAAAGTTGCTGCCGTGTTAAAAGGCATTGTTCGGAAAGAATCTGTTCAGGTACATACATGTACATTTGCAGTACAAGATTGTTCTGTACATGCAGTAAATATCTATTTTTTAATCATAGATATCTGCGGCTTATAGCCGGGTGCGGCTTGTATATCTTTTTTTTTTTAAATTTTTTAAAAATAGAGCTGATGCGGCTTATATACAGGTGCGCTCTATTGTCCAGAAAGTACGGTAATTAATATTTGAATTGCTCTTCTGACCCTGTCTGTTGACAGGTCAGGGTTTTTTTTGTATGCTGAATTGTTCCTGAGGTGGATTCCTCCGGTGAAATAGATGGCGAGCCTTCCCACCTGGACTTAGACAGACTGAGATTCGCTTCTTTTCCACTTGATGATCTGCTGCACCTTGCGGTGTGGTAGGACTGTATCACTCACACTTTCACACACAGCTGGTTATACATGAGACCACTGACTGACGTTCTCTCACCCCTATTTTCTTTCAAACCCTGGGAATTTTTTGGACTTTACCCCTTGGACATTTTTTATTTGGGACTTTAAATAATGAGCTGTTGTGTAGAACAATTCTCCACATGTGAAAAGAGTGTGAGATTTTCATTTGAATGTACATTGGATTTGTGTAATCTGTTTCTATAAGAGTTAAGGAGTCAGGTTACTAGGGTGCACCCAAGCATTGAAACCCATACATTGAAACCCGAACATTGAAACCCAACACTGAAAACCAAAAGTAACACTTGGCCAAGTCATTGCTTAGTAGTTTATGTGTTTTACTCTTCTTTTAATTTTTGTAAGTTTCCTTTCTACCATTGTAAAGTGTCTGTAAAATCTTGTCTCTGTGTCTCATTTAAACACACCCCTGTGCTCCTATAGTCGAGCCTATTGGCCCATTGATGTATTCTTTTCAACAATTCCCCTTACTGTGTTACATTATTATTTAGCTTTTCCTTCTACCATGTGCCATTAAGCAGTACAGAATGTGAAACATTTATGTTCATTTTGATTGCAATAAACGACTGCATGAGAGAAGCAAGTCAAAATCACTCCCTGTTTTCAGGGGTGTAACACTATCACTTCCAGCATAAATGAAGACAGAAAACTAAACACTTTCTGTGACATTTGTAGGGTTACTGAAGTTAGGCTAGCTGGTACATAAATTTATGTGCTACGTGATCGCTAGCGACACAGCTATGTTAGCATAACATTAGCACAGTGGCGCTGGAGGATGAACGCTAACTTTTTTCCACTCGATAAAGGTTAAGGGGATGCTGTAAACGGACCAAACTTCAGTCAGGAGAACAACTGAGATAATCCATCCACAATATGAGGTTAGTCATTAATATACTGCAACAACATGGGAATAGAGCAGCTGCCAGAGAATTCAACATTAATGGATCAATGGTACAGAAGTGGAGGAAGCAAGAAGAATGAGTTGAGGGAAGTTTGACTTATCGGACCGTTTTGTTTTGCTTACTGCACCTTATAATCTGGTGTGCCTTATGGTCCAAAAAATACGGTATTTATATTTTACATTTATGTTTATAATTGGACTCTATATAAAATTATTTTAAATATCTTTCCATTAACTAAAATAGTCCATGACTGAACAATAACCTCCAGCTGTAACCCTCTGTCTTTAGTGAAGGGGCTGGGATAAGAGCAGCACCTCCAAGTCTGAGGCCATGGTTCCCAGCTGGAAAAGTTTGAAGTGCCCATCAAAGTTTGGGGATGAGATGCTGGACTAAAGATTTTTTGCACATCATTGTAGTTTTACCTCAGTATAAGACGTTTTGTGTAATTCTCCATCCTTTAAACCAGATGTCAATTTCTCTATATTGTATTTGTTTTCATGTTCTCACACAAAACACTGATTGATTTCAGTTTCTTTATGATAAAAGACACATTTCCATAGCTAACATTCAAATCCAGCCATGAGAATCAGTTTTTTTTCTCCTCCTCTTCATCGATTACAGAAATGTAGTTTATTATGACTGTGTCACGCTGAGCAGAGAAACTGTTTGAACACTAAGAGTGAAATAAACCCACACCTGGATGGGGGAAAAGGCACGGTCAGGATCCTGTTTCTTGACTTTTCCAGTGCCTTTAATACCATCCGGCCCTGTATGCTTCAGGAAAAACTGAACAGGATGGAGGTGGACCCCTGCCTGGTGGCTTGGATCTCCGACTACCTCACCGACAGACCACAGTACGTCAGGCTGAAGGACATCACGTCTGACACAGTGGTCAGCAGCACAGGAGCACCACAGGGAACTGTGCTGTCCCCTCTTCTCTTCACCCTGTACACCTCTGACTTCTGCTACAACTCTGAATTATGCCACATTCAGAAGTTTGCAGATGACACGGCCATCATGGGGTGTATCTGGGATGATCAGGAAGAGGAGTACAGAAGTCTGGTGAGGAACTTTGTCGCATGGAGTCACACAAACCACCTGCAACTCAACACCTCAAAGACTAAGGAACTGGTTGTGGACTTCGGGAGGTCCAGAGCAGGTCCACTGCCGGTTCAGATAGAGGGGGAGGAGGTGGAGGTGGTCAACAAGTACAAGTACCTCGGGCTGTGGGTGGACAATAAACTGGACTGGTCATGCAACACAGAGCACCTGTATAAAAAAGCCCAAAGCCGACTGTACTTCCTCAGGAGGCTGAGGTCTTTTAACATCTGCAGGAAGCTCCTGAGGATGTTTTACCAGTCGGTGGTTGCTGGAGTACTTTTCTATGCTGTGGTGTGCTGGGGGAGCAGCACAGCAAAGAGGGACTCATCCAGGCTGGAGAAACTGATCAGGAAGGCTAGCTCTGTGGTCGGCATGAAGCTGGACACTCTGGTGACAGTGGCAGAGAAAAGGACACTAAAGAAACTGCTGGACATTATGAACAATGCTGGGCATCCTCTGCACACGGCCATTAACAACCAGAAGAGTCTGTTCAGTGACAGGTTGCTTCTCCCCAAGACAAGAACTAACAGACTTAAAAACTCCTTTGTCCCACACGCCATCAGACTGTTTAACTCCTCTCTGGAGGGGAGAGGGAGGGGAAACAGGAGGACAAAGGAGGGGGGGACAACTAAGCTGTAGTGCCTCTGCACCTCACTGTACAATACCTTGTGCAATACTTTTGTAAATAGTCAACAGTGCAATAGACTCAATACTTGAAATGTGCAATTCACTTGTATTTTTATTTTTTATTCCTATTTATTCTATTTATCCCCTTTGTATATTTTATTTATATTTGTCTCATATATATATATATATATATATATATATATATGTGTGTATGTATGTATGTATGTATGTATGTATGTATGTATGTATGTATGTGTGTGTGTGTGTATATATATATATATATATAACAATTCTGTAACTGTAACTTCGGTCGTTGCTGTGCTTTTTGGAAGTCGAATTTCCCAGAGGAACCCACCCGAGGGATTAATAAAGTTCTATCTTATCTTATCTTAAACCCAGGATAAACTATCACTGATGTGTTTCAGCAGTGATATTGATCTGTACACTTTTCTATGATAATTAAACACCTAGTTTATACTTAGTAATTATAAACTCCAGTCACTGTTCTGTGAGTGCTGTAAGTTTTACATACCTCAGAGCTCCTCTAATTCCTTCATCCTCTCTCCTTCTCATCTCCTCCAGTTTCTGGACATTGTCTGTGTCTCCTCTCTCCTTCATCTTCTCAATCAGGAAGTCCAAGTGGACAATAGTGGACGCTGAATCAGCTTTCAGAGCGATCTGCTCCAGTCTGACTACATGCTGGTAGGACTCATCCAGGAACTGGGACTTCTCTGCTGTCAGCAGTTTCATTTCCTTTTCAAGAAAATCAACGTCCTTCTTTTTTGTTCGTGTTTTGTTCTTCTGACCGCTCCTTATCCTGGTCACATATCTCCACTTTTCTTTCACATGCACTGATGCAGGACACTTGTTGGTGCATGACGTGCAGAGACCATCTCTAAAGACCTCACAGTGATTTAAGGGCACCGTGCATCCAGGATAGTGACAGTTCTCCTCACAGACTGTACAGCTGACAGCTGCTTTAACCCCCGGCCCACACGTCTCTGCTCTGATAGGTTCTTTATGTTTAAAAACAACACATGGAGTGACCACTTCATTCTTCTGCAGAGCTTCCCGAGTCTGTTTCACCTCTCTCTGTTTAACTTCAGTGAATCTGATTCTTTCTTGCAGGTTTTGGATGCAGGCTGTCAGTCTGATTCTTTCCTTTAACACTTCAGGGGTCACTTCTGGCTGCAGAGGTGTACTTTCTTTCAGGAAAGCTGTGAACCCTCTCACTCCTCTCTCTGAGCTTTCAAAGTTTAGTTTCAGGTATTTTTCTGCCTCGTCTTCAAGCTGGCAGTTATTAAACAAGAAGTAAACTGGCTGATTCTTCTTATTTTTGGCACATTTAATTTTTGCATCTTCAAGAGCTTGAAGAGGGTTTTCAGGCCTGCTTCCATCTGAGTGTGTGATCAGAGCTATGATGTTTTGCTCCACATCTTTTCCAAACAGAGACATCACTGAATCAAAGACGTACATCAGTCGATCACTCAGTCGATTCTCTGTTGCCTTCATCACCAGACCCACTGCATGAACTTCATGGACTCCATCCAGCAAGTTCAATAATCTGTGACTGAAGATGCCACCGTGTTCAATGTCTCCATATCCAGGAGTATCGATGATGGTCAGAGAGTAGGGCAGAGTTTCATCTTCAAACCCAAAGATCTCGTACACCATCACATCTGATGTCTGACTTTTCTTCTCCTCCTCTACAATCGTAAACCAGACTTCATCCTCCCACTTCACTCCCATGGTGTAGTTGAGCAGAGCGTTGATCAGAGTAGATTTTCCTGCTCCTGTTTCTCCCACAAGTAAGATGGTTCTGTTTGGCTTGTCTTGTCTTTTTTCTCCAACAGTCATTCTTGTTCCAAACTTCTGTTTCTTTGCTCTCAGCTGGTAGACAGCAGGAGGTCCTGAACTGATCAGATCACTTCTGGAGATGATGTCCTTGTATTTTGAGACGTTACTCGTCCTGCACCAAAGCAGAGTTTCAATCAGAGGGCAGAGTGAATGCAGAAGTCTTTATGAGTACTGCTGTCTGTGATTATCATGTTATCTGTACTGATGCAGCTGCTGTACAGCTCAGACTTTACTTTTACAAACACTATGACGTTTAAATGAGATAAAACCTGAAGACACAAACATGTATGGTGACAAAACTCAACATTTATGTGATCAAAATACAGAAATCAGATGAAGCCAGACGTCTTACTAAGTTTAATAATAATAATAATAATAATGTATATAATTCATGTGAGAAGGAATATAAAATGAACAGGTATATCACAGGGAAGCTTCAATAATAAAATTGAATAAAATACGAAAACATGGTTGACCTTCAAATAAACAAACAGATAAAAAAAATAAATCAAAACTCCTCTGCGTCTGTTAGGAATCAATCAATAAATAATCAATTTAAGGTCACAGGAACTGAGTTAGAGATCAGTCATCTTCTACTCTCAAAAAGAAACTGATATTCAAATATGGATTTATCACCCGTAGATTGATTCTGTTCATCTGGACAGAAACGTTTCGTCACTCGTCCAAGTGACTTCTTCAGTCTCAGCTGACTGAAGCTTTCCCCAAATCTTATAAACAGTACATTTGCATAATGACTGAAACCAGCACTGCTGAAGAAACAATGGGCTGGGAGGTCAGTTTATGATTGTCATGACCATTGATTATTGTCCACGAGTACCATTCACAGAAAGTTGGGCAATTACAGCAGGTCTAACTCAGGCAAGCTGAAAGCCTGTGTAAAAATTATTTGAGAGTGACTTTGAGCGTGTGTGTGTGAATGAGACAGCACACAGGAGATCTCTGAATGTGCAACATTTAAAGTGTGTGATTTAGTAAAAAAGGGGCCTTTATTGAACGTATTGAGTTTTAAAGAGAAAAGTATTTGGATTAAAAGGACTCATGTTAATGTGCTAATGAAATGTGAGCTGAATAACCTTTGCCTTAGAGATGGAGAGGATAATAAGGACGGGCTAAAGGTCAGTAAATCTTATTTAAACACCTGATTGTTTGACTAGATATAAGAGAGAGGGAGGTGCGGGGAGTTGAAAGTTAAAAAGTAAACTGGGATGTCTGGAGGCATTCTGGGTCAGTCTCCAGTGTCCTGCGAGAAGGGCAGTTCAAAGGATTCCAGGAGTTCACTGTTGGAAATTTCAGCAGCAGCACCGGAAATCGTCCATGTTGGACTTGGATTTGACTCTATTCCTCCTCCTCATCATGATTTTAATTGATGTGTTGGATTATAATTCTGAGAAGGATTTGGACTTCCAAAAGCATCCTCGGGCAAGATGCTGAACCGCAGGTTGCTCTTCGATGTTACAATCAGAGTGAGCTCTTAGGTAGCAAAAACAACAAAGCTTAAATGGGTGAAAGAGGAACGTTGTATAAAGCACTTAGAGTGGTCAAGTAGTAAAGCGCTGTATAAGAACCAGTCCATAAACCTGACCACCCTCTGCACTATTTAATAACCAGCCAGCGGAGCTCCTTCTCTAACAGACAAACACAAGAATTCTCTACAGTCCCTTTATTATGTAATACCTCTTTATGGTGAAAGGACTGAAAGCACTTTTCTACTCTCCCGGAGTACTCAAAGTGCTCTATACAACATGCCACATTCACCCAATCACAGCCATTCTCACAAGCACTGTCTTAGAGCTTCCTACACATCTTACTCTGATGGATGCATCGGAGTACAATTTGAGGTTTGTATCTTGCCCAAGGATACTAGACATGCAGACTAGAGGAGCCAGGGATTGAACCACTAACCTTCTGATCAGTAGATGACCTGCTTTACCTCCTGAGCTACAGCCACCCCATGTATAATACTTATAAAGTTTACTACTGATTTTTCAGATATGAGATAAACTATTCTTTATTTTTATGAAATAAACAAAAGTTCATGTACAAAAAGGGGTGTCGAGATGAAGGGACTGACTGATTTTGATTGCGTGACCTCACTGTGTTTCGAGGAGAACCCGTATCTGGATCAAGTCATCAAAACATTCAGATCATACCTCTGTTGTTTCCCACATCTGAAGTTGATATTACACAGCATGCTGACTTCTTCTCTGACTTTTGTCTCCAGCTGATCCAGGGTCTCCTGAATCATAAACTGGTCACTGGTTACAGTCACAGCAGACCAGTCCTGCAGCTGGGGCTTATTGTAGGTAAGAGGGAGGACGTTCTCCAGGAAGCTGAAGGGGTCTCTGATGAGCGAAGCTTCATGAAACTGCAGCTTCTTCTTCTTCATGTGTGTAATCTCTGCCTGCAGCTCATCAATAAAGCTTTCTGCCTCCGTCTCATTTATTTCCTGCTTCGTCTCGATCGCCTCAGACAGTCTGGTGAACTCTGTCTTTATGTGCTGCACCAAAGCGGTCATCACCTTCCTGCTGTACGATAACGCCTCCTCAGCTTTACTTCTGCTGGTCTTCACTGACTGTTGAAGCTCCTGGATTTTCTGCTCACGCTCCTGGATCATCTGATCCATGCTGTTATTTTCTAATCTCAGCTGGGATTTCCTCATTTCAGCCTCGTCCTCCAGACTCACTGTTTCATGTGTTTTATGGTCACTGCATTTACAGGACTGACAAAGAAACATTTGATCCAGTCTGCAGATCAGCTCCAAAGGCTCACCGTGATCCCGACATATTCTGCTCTCCAGGTCCTGAACTGGATCGATCAGCTTGTGTTTCTTCAAAGCTGAAATCCTCTGATGAGGCTCCAGATGTGTTTGACAGTAGGACACTAAACACATTAAACAGGACTTCTGGGCGCTGACCTTGGACCCTGCACAGATGCTGCAGAGCACGTCTTCATGTCCTGCTCGTTCA
The DNA here is from genome assembly GCF_057381845.1 of Rhamphochromis longiceps. NCBI lineage: Eukaryota > Metazoa > Chordata > Actinopteri > Cichliformes > Cichlidae > Rhamphochromis > Rhamphochromis longiceps. The sequence goes on along the minus strand of NC_140559.1, from coordinate 10,525,588 downwards.
GCTGAACTCAACAACATTTCTTGAGCAGATTTTTTAACCTTTTCTGCCATTTCATCAATGACAGGGTTAACCCGAAGCAACGGCCTGGTGTAAAACATCTCTTTGCACAGTGGACATTGGAGTACAGACAGGGTGCTCCAGTACTCTGTGATACAGTTCATACAGAAGTTGTGTCCACAGGGAATCGACACAGGTTTAGTGAACACACTCAGACAGACGGGACAAAGAAGACTGTCCTCAGACACCAGAGCCAACGCCGCAGCCATGACTGCAACATACAAGCAGAGCTAATATTAGCAGTGTAAAGTTACTATAATCCTCATTTATCATTATCAGAGTTCAATATACAAAAAAGCAAAAATGAAACTGAAAAGAAAATGCAACTGTACCTTCTCTATGAAGACTGAGCGGTGTAAATCAAAGAAACAGGCTCTTCTTCTTTTTAGTTTCTACTGACACACTGACCACCTCGTCTCCTCCCACTTCCTCATTTGAGTAGAACGAATGAACTCTTTAGAAAACAGACCATGAAACCCTCACAGGTTAAAAAGGTTCACTGGGAAGCTGATGAGCAACTACAGCAGCTCAGAATGAACTCCTGGATTCAAACCTCCACCTTCAAGAAAAACAAAGTGGATAGAAGTTTGAACGTGCTCAGAGGAACGAGTTAAGACGAATGAACAATGGGGAGTTCTGACTCCGCCCACTGAGACTTGCAGTTTGTTCCTGCATCTGTGATCTTTATCTCTGGCTCTGGGCCCAGGAACAGAAGTGAGTACACTTCTGTACTGATATCAGCTACATGTCAAATCCTTCACAACATCACAGTAATTTCATCATCACTGAGTTCACAGCTTGAGGCTTTTTTTCTCATGAACATTCAAGAACAGCTTAACACGGCCTATATTGAAAAGAAAAGTAGAAACACAAAATGAAACTAAACTGGGTACTCCTGTGTCAGCCTGATATCATGAGCACAGTCCAAAATAAACACTAGACACTCATACTGAAATTCAGGGCTTTGTCTGCATTAGTGAGTCACATGAAAAATAATTAAGAGAAAAATTAAAACGTCAGACTGTGACATGATGGAAAATCTGACCAAATAAAAGCAGCTGCATCAGAAATCAGAGTCGTGGTGATATTTTAACATGAATCCACACACAGCAGGGATCCAGACCGTCCAGGGGCTGTCAGTGAAAATGAACGTCCCTCAGAGTGAAGGACAGTGTCCACGAAATAAAAACGTTGTTTGCTCTTTAGGACAAAAATGCAGACTGAAACGTTCCTAAAGAAGTCTGATGAATAACTGGAGCAAACTGGAGTCCAAATTTGTTTGTCTTAGAAAAGTTCCAGCATAATAGCATAATAGAATTGAACCTGTCTGAGAGTGTCACATGCAGAATCCTGACAGTGAAGCAGGGTGTGATGATTTGGGACTGCATGAGTCTGAGAGATGGAACCATGCATTCGTGCAAAAAACCCAAAAAACATGTGACAGGGTGAATCTCAGCCTGAGGCTGCCTGGCAGAGGAGGAATATTCCAACTAAAGCTAAAAACTAAACTGGAAATCAGGAAACACTGCAACTGTTCAGTTTATATGACATGTTCTGTGATTAAGACCCTTTTTGAAAGTGGTCGGGGTGTTGAACTGCATAAGAAGGGTCTCTCACAGTGCGACATCTTTGCTGAGGTGGGACGCAGTAAGACGGTCATCTGAAATTTCTTAAATGATCCTGAGAGTTGTGGAACAAAAAAGCCAAGTGGAAAACCCAAGAAAAAAGTCACCAGCTCTGAGCTGGAGGATCCAGTTAGATCTCCATCAAGACACTGGACGATCCTTGACCCAACAACTTAAGGCCATTACTGTTGCTGACTGCAGCTCCATACCCATCAGACAGCACCTGAGACTGTATGTATGTATTGGTTTGAAAATGATCGTCACTAAATTGAAATTGAATTTTATATGTTGAAAATCAATTCATTTTCTTTGAAACTGTATTTTATCCTCTACAAAAGGATTTTAACAACAATTTAGTTTCAGTTTTAGAATTCAACTTCTGTTCCAAAATTCAGTTTTTTGGGACTCACATCCGGTTCCGGTTCAAGAGTAATCGAGCGCAGATTAATAGAACTACATTTTACTAGCAGACCAAAAGTGTTACTGACGGGACTCTACAGCATCCTGAGCTGGAGCTGGATGGACGATCTGATTTCCTCGTGTCAGCATTGTTCCCACATCATCATAATTAATGTTGTTCCAGGTTCAACATTGCAAGTGACCAATCACCTTCTTGTGACGTCATTCCTTTGCGACTTCGAAATACCCGCCTTCGAGTATTTCGAAATACAAGTGAAGAAGCGAAAAACCGCCGCCTGTCCGCCGAATTTGAAGTCAATTTAGGATACTTTCCTTTAATAAACGGTAAGCATTATACATATGTTCCTCACTTGGCTTGCTGTTTGTTTGCTAGCGATAGGCTACTTGACGACAGCATTAGCTAACCAGTGTTCTCTAGACCAGCGTTCCCCAACTTTTTGGGTGTTTCATGGCCCGGGGGTTGGGTCAGGCAAAATTGCAGTAGCTTCCCTGATCATTTTACAAACATAAGTGAAGAGAATCTGGACTAAAAGGCCTAGACTTATGGTTGTGTGCTGAATCTATGAATCAAACTATCACCTGGAAACATAATTAACTGGTCCATAGCTGTGAAACTGGACATGAGTTCTTGATTCTATGGAGATTAACAGTAATCCAGAAATTTACAAATTTGTCCCAGGGACATCGCGTAGATGTTGTCCCTGGGACATCGTGTAAATGTTGTCCCTGGGACATCGCGTAGATGTTGTCCCTGGGACATCGTGTAAATGTTGTCCCTGGGACATCGCGTAGATGTTGTCCCTGGGACATCGCGTAAATGTTGTCCCTGGGACATCGCGTAAATGTTGTCCCTGGAACATCATGTAGAAGTTGCCCTGGGACATCGTGTAGATGTTGTCCCTGGGACATCATGTTAAAGTTGCCAGAGACATACCATATGAAAGTTTAGCTTCTTTTAGCCCCTGTTTGTTTTATATTATTTTATATATATATTTTTTTTAATATTATATTTAATATTTACATTGTATTGCAAAAAACCCCACAACAAGTTAAAATGAATTAATGAATATTGACTAATTAAACCTTCGTTATTTTTCCACCAGAAATGGACGATATAATTAGAAGAAGTGTTCTGAATGACGAAAAAAAAAGAACTGGAAAAGACACACAACTTTGTGTGCATGTGTCATAATGCCAGGAGGACCCATTCAGTGTTGTGTTAGAAAAATTGAACTCATTAACCCTTCATGGACATTATAAATGTTTAAATGTTGCCTCAGGTAAAGACAGGAAAAGAGACTATTACAAATTCAACTGCATCAGAGCTGGGAAAAAAGTCGAAACAGCTACAGAGCAGTGGGCTGTAAGGCCTATGTTTCATTTAAAGTACTCAAATGTTGGAAAGACCACACAGTCATCGTGCAGCGTACATATGATAAGCATGATGGGCATGATCCTTCGGACCCAAAAGACGCACATTTCAACAATATTTCCAGTGATTTGAGGAGGAAGATTGAGGAACTGCTTTCCCTTGGAACTAAGCCAGCCATCATACTAACCGAATGTCATAAATGGGCCAAAGAACATGGACACAGAGATCTTCACAACAGAGAGCATTTTGTCACACCACGTGACATTGACAGTGTTAGAACCTGCATGATGAGGAAGAAGCACTTTAACTGTGGAGACAGTCAATGTGTACATACCTTACTTAATGGAAAACATCAAGAACATGTTCTCTTCTATCAACCATACACATCTGACCAAGAACTAATGATTGTTTTGCAGACACCTGTAATGAAATCAAACATGGAGAACTGTGCAAAACAGTTAGTATTTGTTGACACCACGCACTGCGTTAACCAGTATTCATTTCCCTTATTCACACTTGTTGTAAGAGATGATCATGGGCATGGAGTCCCTGTGGCCTATGCTATTGTCAGCAACGAAAGTCAGAAAACCCTGGAAACTGTTCTTGGAATAGTTTGTGAGCATTTCCCAACTTCCCCGAGGTAAATAATACATTGACAGCTATTAATTTTGAAATAATTCCTTTTCAAAAAAGTTATAACATGCCAGAATCTAATGCTATAGCTGCAGCATGGGCTGCAAAAAACTTTCCTTTCCAGTTGTTAAAGTTATTCCTATAGGCTGTATGCAGTATTTTATATATCTACTTGTGAGTTGAAATGTTTAATTTGGCATTGAAGTGGTGCTTTGAGATAGCAAAAACATTTTCATACTGTTTAATCTCATTTAGTGTTTTCTTTTTTTCTGTAGAGCATTTATGGTTGACAAAGACTTTGCGGAAATAAATGCTTTGCAGAAGGTTTTTCCAGAGTCAGCTATCCTTCTATGCTGGTACCATGTCTTGCAGGTAAACCACATTGTTTTCTTTTCACGTTGTCTAAGATGGACCTGAAACACATTTTTACAACAGGGTCCTGTTGTTATGATTTGCCTCATTGTGATATTCACCTACTCAGGTTAATGAATATAAAGGGATAAAATGTTGAGTGACTTTGTCCATCCATTTAAGACCACAGTGCACTCATCTTCTGGTGGCTGCTTCCCAAAGCTCTTTTTGACATTTAAAAATATGTTTGCCTGGTTGATTTCTGTAATGCACAGGTCCTCTTGTCCAGTGAGTGACAAAGTTATTTTTGGACGTCAGCTTTCTTTTATGCTTTTTGTACAGCTGCTCCTCTGTCTCTCTCTCCAGATTAACTTTTTTTCTCTTACATTCACAGGCTGTTAATCGATGGCTTTCAAAATCAGAGTCCGGGGTCCACGGGCTTTCTAACACCCAAAAGAGAAATGAAATCATTTCTTTCTTTTGTAAGCTGAAAGCTTGCACATCTGTAAGTGTAATTTGTCTATTTCACATTTTGATTTCTTGATTACACTAAGAGCATAATAACTTTCAGTTGCTAAAAAAAGTTACAGAGAGATACAAAATAGATTTTTGAAACAATTTCTAAAACTGGCTTCTTATCTTGCTTATCAAAACAAGTACTTAAGCTGTGCAGAACATCATTGTGTCACCCACTGTGCAGTAGAACTTGTGAGTGGGATTCTTTCACAGACAGATGCTGAAACCAAATATGCTTATAGGTTTAGTGTTCCTTCTTAGCCATTGTAAGGGAAGAAATAATTGCTTCTTAATACAAAAACACGACATATTATTAATAACTTAAAATTCTTAATGTTATTCAATAAAAGGAAAAGGGCTTCAATACATAATATTAAAGATTTCAATAGGTCTGTTAAATGGATTGAAATATATTCTGTTGCATCCAATTCTCTTAGGAGGACGACTTTAAAGCCACATCAGCAGAGTTCTGCCAGACATTTAAGCAATACCCTTTGGTGTGCCAGTATTTTCAGAAGCACTGGGAAGGCATTGGCCACATGTGGTGTGACTACGGCCGTCGCTTCAGTCACGCTCGTTCTGAAACAAACAATGTGATTGAAAGGTATGATTTATTATTTTGACCTCATTCAATTGTATTGCTGAAAAAAAGATATTATGCTTTAATCCAAGAGGCTAAACTAAGTAGGTTCGTCATGTCATTGCCAGAACAGGTTTTAGGCAAATCCTTTAAATTCTAGCAGCGTTTTTTATGTTATCACAACAAAAAACAGAGTAGGTGGATTTGCCTAAATCAGCTAAACCGGCACAGAGCATTCCTTTATAAAAGACGTGTGCAATAGGTATTCCAATTTTTTAAAAAATAATACAGTCTTGATTAAAACTTTAAATTCCTTCAATTACAGTTACTAATCATTTCAAATAACTGTTTTTCAGATTTTTCCACCGCCTGAAATACCAGTTTTTATCTGGCTACAAGAATAGGCGTCTGGATGATCTGATTGAAGTGCTCCTAGGGAAGGCCGACGACTACTTCTCAGTCATAAAAAGCCTGCAAGATGTGGGCCGCATGAAAAACAGGTTTGCTGACACCTTGTCTCAAGTTTCAGACTCTGCTTCAAGACTGATGGAAAGTGGTTGGGCTCTTAAAATTACAGTCAAGAACAGCCATGGAGTTAATGCATATCAAGTCCCATCTGAGTCAAGAGAAGACATAGTGTATGATGTCTGCCCTGTTGAGTCCTACTGCAACTGTACATATGGCTTACGAGGACTTCTTTGCAAGCATCTAGTGTTACTTGCAAAATTAGCAGAGGCTGACAATGACATCTATCCAAACATGGAAACAGACATTTCTACCTTGGCAAGAATTGCAGTGAAAGAAAGGCATTACTTTGTACACTGTGAGGACTTGAAAGTGATAAAAATGCCAAGTTTGTTTGGAAATCTGTGTTTTTTTGCATCGGCTGAAACACTTCAGTGCACTTGTTGTACGTTCTCTCACTATAACACATGTGCTTGCCTGAAGGTGGCTTGTAGCCATTTTAAACAAATGAAAAACTCTCTGAAAAGTCCTCTATCAACTTTGAATGACACTCCTGTAGTTGAAAGCACAGACAAAAAATGCACAGAAGGTGCTGTTGGAAAACTAAATGCTGTTTTAGACACAGTTAAACAGTGGGCATTCATTCCAGAGGGCATTACTGCAATGATGAACTGCATACAAATGTCTTAAAAACAAAACAAGTAGGCAAAAGTATATGCCAGTACGAAATAAAGACGACAGATAATGCACGCAAAATTAGGCCATTGCATTCTAGCAAGAAACGTTCGGCCAGCATCGACATTCCAACAGTCTGAAAATGAATGTGAACAGTCGATAACCACTGAAAGAGAGACATCCTCTGGAGAAAATGAAAACCTTTTGGAATACAAAACAAAAAAGAGAAGAGTTAAAGCTAAGTATATGCACAAGTAGACTTTTGTGTGACATTTCAAAGGGACTGCATCCATTACTTCTGTTTATTGAAACCTAAAGCTGAATAGCTGTCTTAACTTTCTGCCAAGGAACAGATGAAAAGAAATTGTTTGCTCTCTCAAGCAGTTGTTATTTATGTGTGTTATTCATTACTTTGGCTTGGTTGCTGTTTTTGATACAAATTCATCTGTGCCCATTGTAATATTTTCATATGTTACTATTTTTATATTGCTATGCATTATAAATAAAGGATTACTTATTACTATTAAAGGTCTGCATTTGTAATTGTTGGTATTATTTATAAAATATGCGCTCTTAAGTTTTTTGCTCCATAAAACGATACCTGTCACTTTTTGGACAGAGTATCAGCTGTTGAGAATCCTGGCTCATACAAAATAGAAGTAAAAGGTTTCAACATCCAGCCTTTTTATGATTAAATACAAAGTGTAATAAATGAGTTATTGGGGTGTGATTTTGTTAATAGTTAGTCTTAAGTATAAGTTTAATAGTAATGAGTAAGAAAATATAGCCAGAGTAATGGAATGAGACTAACACCTGACCTCACACTGAGATTTGGTATGAAGTGGCATGTTTGTGCTAATGCTGACATTGGGGCTCAGAGTTCCTCTGTGTGTATATATTTGTGAACGTTAACTTGGCTAATGTCCAAGGGTTTGACTGCTTTCCTGTTGGATTGTATCACAAAGAACAGGGATAAGAGCACCAGTGGCCGTGCACACCCTCATCTCTCTCCTTCACCCGATCATTAGTGTTGGAAACCGGCATTAGCTCAGAGTAGATTAGACTTCAGTATAGTGCAAGTGATTTGATTTTATGATTATTTGATTCAGTTTTTTCTGTGTTCAAGCTCAATTACTTTAATAAAATATGTTGAATTCAAAAATTATAAACTGTGGACATTACCCTTTTAAACCTTTCTGAAACAAGACAGGTAAAAACCAGTGTATAAAAGTTTACATAGGTATAAATAGCTCTAACACTTTACTCCAGCCTGGCGTCCACACATGTGGACATCACATTTTGGGTTATTTAGACCAAAATACTAAATCTTGATCAACAAGCGCCTGATATACAGTTATGAGGACATTATACTGCAACTGTTCTATCGAAATTTCAAATGAATGTCCTCATATGTGGCTCTCATTTTTCTCAGAAACAAAAATTAGGTAAAAAAAACAAAACCTGGTAATTCTTTCTTTTTACATTCATCGGGTTCCAATCGGCCCAAATATCAAAGAGAAATTAAAAATGCATGCCATGGAAGATTTCGGGTCTTAGGGGGTTAAAATGACCAGACCCCTCCGGCCTGTTTTCCAGGCCACTAAATTAAACCCAGTCAATTACCAATTGCACAGAATAAAAACCTACGAGGTCCACTAATAGTCCAAAAGTCCAAATCTTTAATAGAAAAGACAGGCAGAACTCAAACAAACAATAATCCAAACGAGGAGCATATATACACACTGGAAAGTAAATAATTATAAGTTATTAAATCAGACTAACTAAATACAGTAAAACTAATAAGGGAAGACGAACACACGGGAAATAAAAATAACAGTGTAAACATACCAAAACTCAAAATAAAACAGGAAAGCTACTACAAACCGAGTGTGACACAATTACATTCATATTGAAACATATGTGATAATTTTCTTTCTTTGTAGCATTTTTAAGATATGTGTTAGAACAGTCATTATGCTGTTTGGATTAGGAACCAATCATTTTTGCCAAATAGTTAACACAAACTTAGAACAACAATGAACAATTTTCAAGATTCTGATTTACAGAACAAACAAAAGTCACAAAAGGTTTCATTATTTAAGAGACAAGATCAAGTTTTTCACACAGGAATGAAATGACAGAATCCAGTGCAGCGGGGCCAAAGGTGTGTGTCAGCAAACTGAAGGTTGAGGAATCAGTCAGCTCATGTTTAAGATTGTGTTGGATTTTGAGAAGAGTCTGTCTGTTATTAGAAAGTAAGATTAATAATGTTACACCAATAACCCAAATACGGGGAAATGACAAATAATACCAAAAAAGATACAACTTTCATATTGTTTTACTAACTTACTTTGTCATATCAGCACTTGAATGGTCGATGCCTTTACAGACCATGTCTGTTGTGACATCGCAGGCCAATCTTCCGGCAAACCCGAGGGCTAGCTCCCCAGCCTCCTCTTCACTCAGAACACTAAACACTGTTACTTTAGTTTTGGCCTTCTTAGGCCTGTCAAGAATCATTGCGGGCAGTTTGGCTTTACGGCCCTAAAAAAGAAAAAGTGCAAACACCAAAAGAGCAGAGAGAGACACACACACGCGCACAAAGTTAAATGCTTTTGTTTACATGGTGTAATTGTGTATATGTTGCAGCAAATGCACAACTTCCAGCCACATTGTCACTTCATTGATACGAGTAACCCGGATTTATTTCAGGTGACATCAAAATCACGAAATGTATACCTACCCCAATCAAACCTCTGAAAACATGAACTGACATGTTCTCTGCGTTGATTCTGCGCTTGATCTCGTCTTCTGTTATTGTGTAGGTTTTCTTTTTTGGTACAGATAAGCGACCATGCACTCTGTAAACTGTACTAGTTCCTTCTGAATCAGTTTGGAATTCTGCATCTGCATCGATCCTGTCAACATCATCAGCAGCAGCATTATCTGTACTCAGACTTGTGCCGTATACTTTCTTTTTCTTTGTCTTCAGTCTGTGTACCTTCATCTCTTTCAGTCTGTGTACCTTCATCTCTTTCAGTCTGTGTACCTTCATCTCTTTCCGTCTGTGTACCTTCATCTCTTTCAGTCTGTGTACCTTCATCTCTTTCAGTCTGTGTACCTTCATCTCTGACTGTCAGTCTTCCTATCTCACTGTTACTTGTCGATTTGCTGCAGATGTTCTCTCCCTTAGGAACTTTTCCTTTGTCATTCGCTGCCTGATGCTTTCCCTGATGACATTCTTCACTGGCTACTTCTATTGCTCCTCCTGTATAGCCACCCACTATGCTGCACAACTCCTTTCCCTCTGCTGTGCTGCACTGTGCTGTTACATAACGAAGAATGATATAAACAGCACTATATCAATTTAATTGTGAAGAGAAATCCCCACAATACGACACAGTTATGTCTAAAATAGTTTTGTGTAAAAACTGGATCTTGAAACGTCCACTTTAATAACACAGTCCTGGTGTGCAAAGGCAAAATTACGAAATTTTTTTCACTTTAAACATTTTTGGACATTGTTTAGTTATATTGTGACTTACTCTCACAGAAGATACAGATGCCACAAACAGACTTTGAACAACGCATGTGCTTGTATGCACCACATTTCTGGCACTGCACCTGTGAATTAAAAAAAAAGAAGAAGAAGAAATAAACAAACAAAAAACAAATGAACAAAGTCCATTATATAAACAATCTATATGGCTAAGGACATGTCATAGTGTACCCGGTCTTTGGCTGCAATCACACACCAGCACTGACTGCACTTCCTAGTTCGATCTGCAAAATATAATTTGTTTAAGTACAAGTTACATTTTCCAATGTTAGAGAAAAAGAAGGCGGCTAATTTTATCTTTACCTATTGAGGAAAATAAGTAGCGGCAAAGTCGGGACCTGAGCTTTGTGATTTCAGTGTTGTACTCCTCCACGTGTGTTTTACCGTCAATGAGAGATTGGGCAAACTAATAATTGACGAAGAAGAAAAAAAAAAAAAAAAGAACAAAAAGAATTAGATTAACAAAGAAATGTTTGTTTGTTTTTAACCCCCCCCCCCCCCCGAGAAAAAAAAAAAAAAAAACAGAGCAACCAAAGCAAAGCATTACTGCTGAAATGGTTCAATCTACAAAAAAAATTGAGATTTTACCATCCTGCCTCTAAGGCTTTAAAAACTGAATAGGCAAAAATGTAAACATTACTTATATAGGTTAAAGCTATAGTTTTCAGTACCATGACGACATGCACTCCACATGAGTTCCCATCCTGTTGATGTGGGTGGCTCACATGTGACAAGGTCCACTCTCCAGCGCAGCCTCTTGCTGAAGCAAATGAGCTGAGAGATCGCAGTTATTACAAATAAAAAGCATATAGAGAAATCAATAACCACGTTCGGTAATGATTTCAATTAAATTAAATATGTTAAATATGTTAATTAATTACCTCCAGTTTTTCAACACCGCACTTTTTCTGACCTCCGACTCGCCAAATGAATTCATATAGACTATGGTCCTCTTGGGTATATCACAAAACTGTTTTGTAAAAAGATGGATATGGTAGGCTTGGGCCTTGAGCTTTCCTAATGAGGGACACTGAAAAGTATCATGCACTAGAGAGAGTGCAAAATCTGTGCAACTTACAAACAAGGTCCAGTGGCTGCCGTTTTCCAGACAGGCTCCAATCAATTTCTCATACATCTGAAAGATGTTTTTCTGGAAATAAAAATAATGTGACAAGTATGTTTTTCTGTCAAGAATGACACTGCAAAACTGCAAAAGCTTGTCAGGTGAGACTTGTAATTAATTCTGCAGATACACAAACATATAGAAAGTGTCATTTTTTGTTTACATTAATTAATTTCTATAGTGTGCACAAAACAAATCAAGACCACAGACTCAACACGCACCACTCAATTTTTGGTGTTCTTTATCAGTTGGCCAAGACAGAAATGTTTTAATCTGTGTGCATTGCTTTTGAACAAGTCTTTACACAGAAAAGGTTTCAGAAAGGTGTTTTTCAGGTTCTTCTGACAAGGCTTCAATTTTGGAAAATGCTGTTTGTTTATAGTGGCAACTTATAAACCCTTTGTGATAAGAACATAGTTACCACAGTCCAAGTCATACCTTCAAAAAGTATGCACTTTGTGCTCTTGTGGACCCATCCAAAATTTTTCCAGTGATTTGGCTTGGTATTGGATAAATGTGAGGGAAATTCTATAAAAATAACATAAATACACCTATGTTTTCAAATACATTACAAAAAACGTAAACATGCTATGTCATTATGATCAAACAAGCTTTTCAACATACCTCACACTGCAAATAGATTAGACCATCTATTACCTTATAAAACAAATAAATAAATACATATAAATAAAAACAGAACTAAGGAATACGATTCATTAAGTAAATTGTACAATAAAGTGTATTTAAAGCAGAATTTAACATTAGTTTATGACAACATAAAAGGATTTTTATGTCAAGAGGTACCTCATCTGAAATGTTAGTCTGGTCAAACAGGGATTTCAAACTTGAAATACAATAGAGTTTGGTCCAGCTACTCCCACAAGGTAATCTGTGAGAAAGCATATGCTGTAGTCAACAGATATCATTTTCTTTTTGCATGCTGCAACCATCATCCATTTCAGTCTTCTAGGAGCTTTGTCTGGTTGTAGTTCTTTTTTCTCCTCCTCTCCCCTCATCTATTAATTAAATTGTTTTCTGACCTTCCTAACTGTTTCCGACCTGTCTTCCCAATGTGATGTTTAAGCAATATATGTATGGTCAGAAGGGGGTGAAATTTTCATTGCAGTTGTACGTGTAACATTGCATGTGATAATAAAAGGCTTGATTGGTTGATTATTCAACATGAGTTGACATTTACCTGACATTGTGAAGGAGTCACAGTTTCTGTAAGGGTGTAAGAACATAACATGTGGATTTGTTACACTTCTTTTTCACAAGTTAATAACAATCAATAATTTTCATTCCATTATTTACAAGCTATCACACGATGTCCCAGGGACAACATCTACACGATGTCCCAGGGACAACATTTACACGATGTCCCAGGGACAACATTTACACGATGTCCCAGGGACAACATTTACACGATGTCCCAGGGACAACAATTACACGATGTCCCAGGGACAACATCTACACGATGTCCCAGGGACAACATCTACACGATGTCCCAGGGACAACATTTACACGATGTCCCAGGGACAACAATTACACGATGTCCCAGGGACAACAATTACACGATGTCCCAGGGACAACATCTACACGATGTCCCAGGGACAACATTTACACGATGTCCCAGGGACAACAATTACACGATGTCCCAGGGACAACAATTACACGATGTCCCAGGGACAACATCTACACGATGTCCCAGGGACAACATCTACACGATGTCCCAGGGACAACATTTACACGATGTCCCAGGGACAACATTTACACGATGTCCCAGGGACAACAATTACACGATGTCCCAGGGACAACATCTACACGATGTCCCAGGGACAACATCTACACGATGTCCCAGGGACAACATTTACACGATGTCCCAGGGACAACAATTACACGATGTCCCAGGGACAACATCTACACGATGTCCCAGGGACAACATCTACACGATGTCCCAGGGACAACATTTACACGATGTCCCAGGGACAACAATTACACGATGTCCCAGGGACAACATCTACACGATGTCCCAGGGACAACATCTACACGATGTCCCAGGGACAACATTTACACGATGTCCCAGGGACAACAATTACACGATGTCCCAGGGACAACAATTACACGATGTCCCAGGGACAACATTTACACAATGTCCCTGGGACAACATTTACGCGATGTACCAGGACAAATTTGTAAATTTCTGGATTACTGTTAATCTCCATAGAATCAAGAACTCATGTCCAGTTTCACAGCTATGGACCAGTTAATTATGTTTCCAGGTGATAGTTTGATTCATAGATTCAGCACACACTTCTTCACTTGTATTTCGAAATAATCGAAGGCGGGTATTTCGAAGTCGCAAAGGAATGACGTCACAAGAAGGTGATTGGTCACTTGCAATGTTGAACCTGGAACAACATTAATTATGATGATGTGGGAACAATGCTGACACGAGGAAATCAGATCGTCCGAGCTGGATTAAGACTTTAGAAGTCATTCGTCATGTCGAATGACCAGCGGATAAACTCTAATGTTGGTAATAAATGTATTACATGTATAAGAACATGAACTAGAAGCTAGCAAACAGAAGCATTCTAGCTTTTTAAATGGCGACCTACAACACATACATTAAACCTAACAATAACAGTCACAGTGATGCTAATAAAGCCTGAATGATGTCCTGCTAAAGGATGATTCACCTTCCCTCACTGCAAGTGCTGCAGAAGGTGAGCTCGGGTCTCCACGTCTCCTGCAGAGTGAACACAGAGGCCAGCAGAGCTGTAGCTGATGCTCAGGTCACTGAGAGACTCCTTGAGACAAGCCAGGCTCTGGATCATCACAGGATCCTTAAAAGATCACAACAAAGAACTTTAATGGACAAACAGAAATCTTCTTTCATTAAACCCAGTGTGAGAACAAAAGCAGGCAGAGTTCCTGATTCAGTCACTCAAATAACAAAAGCAAAACTCCAAAACACAAACTTAACAATGTGGTGTTTGCTGTACAGTGCAGCGAGGAATGCCCAGACCTCTACATCGGAGAGACCAAACAGCCACTTCACAAGCGCACAACATAGAAGAGCCACCTCCACAGGACAAGACTCAGCAGTTCATCTCCATCTAAAGGTCAAAGGTCACTCTTTGAGGATGCCAATGTTCACATTTTGGACAGAGAGGACAGATGTTTGGAAAGAGGAGTGAAAGAAGCCATCTATGTCCACTGTGAGCGACCATCTTTGAACAGAGGCGGGGTTTACCACACCAACTCTCTGCCATCTATAATCCAGTTTTGAGATCCTTCCCAGACACCTTAACGCCACACCTGTTTTCAGACCTTGGCTTGTGATTAGGTAGAGGGTCATCAGGGGGTCCTTTGTCCCTCTTTGGGGGGAAACTCCCACAGAGCTTAAACCTGGGACTCCCCACCATTTGACCCTTAGAACTGAAGAAGCTCCACACCTGCTTCATGCCCTGGAGGACGGGGCTGTGGCCCCCCCACACCCTCTAGCAGATCATTACATGAAGGAACCTTTTAAAAAAACAAAAAACAAGCACGTCCATGCTCACAGGTGTACACACGGGTGACCACACCCACAAACTACACCCTTTTTGGCTCCTACCTCAAAGCACACTGTGTTCTGTTGATCTTATGTGCTGCACAATAATGTTTAACATTTAGTATTTACTGTCATATTCCCATATATCATTGTGATGTTGTTTATTCTATTACTCTTGTTCTCTTCTGCTTGCTTTCTTTTTTCTTTCTCAGCAGGTGATCCAGGTGATCCATAGATGCATTTCTTTTCTGCCCATTCTGTTGTTTTTTGCCCTTCTCCCCCGTCCCTCTTCTCAGCTGTTTCTCTTTCCCTCTTTCTTTCTCTCCTTCTTTCCCCCAGTCAAGTCTGTCCCGTATTCAGTAAGTGAAAATAAAATAAACAATAAAAGGTGAATCAAATGGACCATTACGGCAAGGCTGGGATGGTCAGTTTGGTAAAGTAAATCCGTTGGGCATCTTTCTTTGCCTTTAGACAACAATTCTGATGCAAAAGAGCCAAACGGGACAGGCCAAAAAAAAAAAAAAAAAGAACTGAAGAAGCTTCTGGGATGAGAGGTGAAACGTCTTCAAGCAACTTAAAGAAGTCCAGACACTTTTCTTTCCAAGCTCCTTAGACTACGATGACCTGGATGACTAAGAACCTTCACAGACACATGCTAACAAAGTTCTGCTTACTAGTTACTATTTGTGGACCAAGATGCGCCACTTTCAGATAACGTTCTGGTCTCTTTACAGTGTAAATGCATATTTACAATGACTCCACAGTTTTCAGTATTAGGAGTTTTGAATTCATTTGTTGTTTTCTCTGAAGTTGATGAGGAGCTCCTCCTGTGCTGATGTGTGCTTTGTGTCATGTAGGAGGTCGGGGAGCAGACCTGTGGAGCTGTGGAGGTGACGGCTGTCTGAGACGGAGCGTCTGCCTCTGCTGTGAGTCTCCTTCATGTTTCTCCACATGTATTATCTGTGTTTCCACTACTGGAGGGCGCTGTGGGTTATTGATGTGTGGGAACAGTAACCAATCACTGCAGTCTAAATGCTTCTCTTTGGTCATGTGACCATTTGATCTCTGATCAGTGGCTGTGTCCCAATTCAGGGTCTGCATGCTTGAAGTACGCGCACTACGCGTACTACGTACGGTGCGTACTATAAGTACGAGAAGTGCGGAAGTGAGAGGCTCGTGAAATGGGACGGTATACGCTTCGTCGCGCTGTTCAGGTTGCCTAGCAACCATGATACTAACCGCGAGACACGTTACATACAGCTTTGTGTGACAGAAATGAAGGAGAAAAATGTTTTGTTGGTCATTCATTTTTGTCATGACATCACTTTGATTAGTTGAGTATCTGAGGCTGAGACCACCGGACTGTAAACATGATTGTTGGGCTTCATGTCTGTGCTGAACAGTCATTTAAGATTAGTTAGTAAATAACAATTAATGTTGTTCATGAGACTAAAGTCATCTCACTGTGGTAATGTAAATATAGTATGGCCAATTTTATATGTATTGTCAGATTATTATGATATATATATATCTATATATATATATATAGATATAGATATATATATATAGATATATATATATCTATATATGTATATATAGATATATATATATAGATATATATATATCTATATATATATCTATATATATATATATAGATATATATATATAGATATATATATATCTATATATATATATATAGATATATATATATAGATATATATATATCTATATATGTATATATATATATAGATATATATATATATATACATATATAGATATATATATATCTATATATATATATATAGATGTATATATATACATATATAGATATATATATATCTATATATATATAGATATATATATATATATAAAAACACCCAGCACGCCCCTGCGGGCGGTTTATCCTTCAAGCTCGGGTCCTCTACCAGAGGCCTGGGAGCTTGAGGGTCCTGCGCAGTATCTTAGCTGTTCCCAGGACTGTGCTCTTCTGGACAGAGATCTCCGATGTTATTCCCGGGATCTGCTGGAGCCACTCGCCTAGCTTGGGAGTCACCGCACCTAGTGCTCCGATTACCACGGGGACCACCGTTACCTTCACCCTCCACATCCTCTCGAGCTCTTCTCTGAGCCCTTGGTATTTCTCCAGCTTCTCGTATTCCTTCTTCCTGATATTGCTGTCATTCGGAACCGCTACATCGATCACTACGGCCGTCTTCTTCTGTTTGTCTACCACCACTATGTCCGGTTGGTTAGCCACCACCATTTTGTCCGTCTGTATCTGGAAGTCCCACGGGATCTTAGCTCGGTCATTCTCCACCACCCTTGGGGGCATCTCCCATTTTGACCTCGGGACTTCCAGGTTATACTCGGCACAGATGTTCCTGTACACTGGGGATGACTGTGGTTCAGGGGGTTGGGAAGCGTATCTGTAATCGGAAGGTCGCCGGTTCAATCCCCGGGCTCTCTGTCCTGGTCGTTGTGTCCTTGGGCAAGACACTTTACCCTTCCGCCTACTGGTGTTGGCCAGAGCTTGTTCTTGTGCTGCCATGATTAGTGCCTCTGTGCTGTCTTTCAGTCCAGCTTTGTCCAGCCACTGGTAGGATTTCTGGATATCAGCCACCTCCTCTATCTGCCGGTGGTACATACCGTGCAGGGGCCTGTCCTTCCATGATGGTTCCTCATCTCCCTCCTCTTTCTTGGGTTTCTGCTGCCTGAGGTATTCACTGAGCACTCGGTCAGTTGGGGCCATCTTCCCAATGTATTCTTGGATGTTCGTTGTCTCATCCTGGACTGTGGTGCTGACACTCACCAGTCCCCAGCCCCCTTCCTTCCTTCTTGTAATCAATCCAGGCAGTGCACAGGTTGGTCAGTCTGGTCTTGCAGTCTCGGCTGACTGTTCTGTCTACCAGTAGCTGGTGTTTTGCGCCTCTGGTATTCTTGCCAATTCCTTTCTGTGTCCCGCTCATGTATTGACCCATGTGCCTGTTCATCTTAGCCGATATGATGCCTGACAGGAGCTTCCATGCGGTACTGAGGCAGGTTATTGGTCGGTAGTTGGAGGGGACCGGTCCCTTCTTAGGGTTCTTGGGGATCAGGACCGTTCGACCTTCGATTAGCCATTCCGGGTGTCTCTCGTTAACTAGCAGCTGGTTCATTTGTGCTGCCAGACGCTCGTGGAGTGCAGTCAGTTTCTTTAGCCAGTAGGCGTGAACCATGTCGGGCCCTGGTGCTGTCCAACTCTTCATACTGGAGACCCTTTCTTGGATATCTGCCACTGTGATGGTTAATGGACCCTGTTCAGGGAGGTCGCTGTGGTCTGCCCTCAGATCCACTAGCCACTGAGCATTGCCGTTATGGGTTGTGTCCTTCTCCCATATGCTCTTCCAGTATTGCTCCGTCTCCAGCCTTGGTGGTGCTGTTCTCTTATTGTTCCCTTGCCACTGAGAGTACACCTTTGCTGGTTCTGTGGAGAACAGCTGGTTTATTTTCCTGCCTTCTATCTCTCTGGTGTACCTCCTCAAGCGGCTGGCCAAGGCTGTGAGTCTTTGCTTGGCAGTTTCCAAGGCCTCAGGTATGGACAGCTTGCTGTATTTCTTAGGCACCTTATTTGTCGCACCTTTCTGCAACTCCGTTAGTTGGCTAACCTCCCTCCGTGCTACTTTGATCTTGTCCTCTAGCCTCCTTCTCCATGGAGGGTACTGCCCCTTGTGGCTGTTCAACTTGTAGCCAAGCATCTCACTGATCACTGCTGCCGTATTGTAGATCAGCTTGTTACTGTCGGTAATCGTGGTTGTAGGTATTGTCCGTAGTGCTGCATTAACATCATCTAGCAGACCTTCTGAGGGTACTTCACGTAATCTTGGTAACCGGCTGCGGGGGATCCAGGTTTCAAGCTTGGCCATGATCCTATTTTTCAGGTCAGTTCCTCTCGCACTCAACGATCCTTCTCCTATCGCACTTGGGGCTATGTACCCAATCTCGGGTGGGGGTGATGATATCTCCCCCCTGACCTGGCGTCCTGACTCCTCCTTGCCGTAGCATTTGTGTTGTACCTCGTCAATCTCTAGCTGTGAGAGCAGTCCCTTCTTTCGAATGTTGGAACACTGAGCTACTAGTTGTTTCGCCGTCATTGTGGATGTTGGGTATCGAAGAATCCATAGGTCCCTCATCCTATTCATGTAGCCCCTTCCGCCGGGGTTACTTGCGTAGTAGCATTCCAACAACGCCCTGTTTTCGTCTCTTGCCCACCAATGCCTTCTTGTTCCAGTAGCCCCCTATGCTAAGCAAGCCTACCGCAGACATGAGCGAGACAGATAAATATGAAGGCATGCCGGCTCGGACGTCGCCCGGATCAACAAGGTCCGCGTCAGGTGTTGAGGAACCAGGGCACCCTGACGAAAAGTGGGCTACTGGAACAAGAAGGCATCGGTGGGCAAGGGACGAAAACAGTGCGTTGTTTAATTTGTTTTTGATTGAAATTGAATATTACTTAAACTCTCTTAAATTAACTTCCAATAAAAAAGGTTTATCATTGATTGAAGTTCATTCAGAAATGTTTAAGGAATGAGCTGTCACAACTTTCAAGTACAAAGTTTTTATGAAGTCTTTCACATCCCCCCCCCCTTTTTTTTCTTTTTTTATCCTTTATTTATTTATCCTTCTTATTTCATTGCACTGTATATTGTTACCCTTATTTGCCTTGTATGTCTACTGTACAAACTGAACTGGAATGACTGACTGTTCGCTTTATAAGTTCAATAAAATTTGGGAAAAATACCTCTTCGGCCGCTCCCTTCTGCCGTATTTTGCGGCAAAATTATCCACATCCACCGCCGCGCTATGAATTGTGGGATATATGGGACCACGAAGCGTGCACCGGACCACGCTTGATATTTGGGGAAATCGACGGCGCATTTGGAGTATGCATTTGAAGTATACTTCGAATTGGGACAGCCGTCATTGCGTGGCGGTGACGTAACCGCACTTGAAATGCGTACTTCAAGCGTGCAGACCCTGAATTGGGACACAGCCAGTGTGTTCTTCAGTTTCAGGCCTGTTTCTGCTGACTGCTGTAGGTGAGCTGATGTTCCTACACCTGTCTGTCCTCATCATGACCTCTGAGTTGCAGGTGTGTGTGTGCTGCTGCTGTCTGCACTGACTGTTCCTGCAGGTGAGTAGATGGAAGGTGGAGTCATGTTCTTCCCGTCTCTGTTTCCTGGTTTGAACCCCAGTTGGTTCCCCTCGTGTCCATGTGGGTTCTCCCGGGTTCTCCAGCTTCCTCTCACAGTCCACAGACCTGCATGTGTGTAGAATAAAGGAGAGAGGCTCAGTGGTTGGAGTTCAACATCACCTCTTACACACAATGTTGCTGCAGATGTTTCACAATAAGACCACTAAAAGCACGCAGCGCTTTTACTTTGAAAGAGATGCAGGAAGTGTGGAGTCTGTGTCACCTGTGTAACTTATGAAGTAACTATGGTTACTGGTTACGAGTGGACATACTTCCTTTGTCGAGGAAACACACAGCAGGCTTTCTCTCTTAAGCAGGCTTTCTCTGTTAAGCTGATCTTTGTGCTTGAGGTTCTGAGTGAGTGCTCATGTTAAAGGGCTGTTTCATGTTTCTTTCATCACAATATGACTGACTGAGCGCTGCCTTCTCCTCCAATCAGAGATCTGAAAATGAACATTTATAGCAGCCATTTAAAAGCTGTAGCTGCAAACATAGAGAGCAGTTTGACAGCTGCTGCTGTTCAGAATGTGGCAGCTGCACGTTTGAGTTCACAAACTGAATTTAAACACTGAAGTGTGTTTTAGTTGTTACACAGTGTCACAGTCTAATGAAGGACAAGTCTCTGCTACATCACCCGTGTTCCTCTGTTAGAATTGGGTTAGGGGGTTCTGTGCTCAGAAGAGTGGAAAAGCGCTATATAAGAACCAGTCCATTTACCATTACCATTTACCATTGTGCCACACAAACTTGTAAACGAGCTGAATGACCTGGGACTAACCACCACACTCTGCTCATGGATCTTGGATTTCCTCACAAACAGGCCACAGAAGGTCAGGGTGGGCAGCCTTACATCATCTGCTATCACCATGAACACAGGAGTCCCGCAGGGCTGCGTTCTCAGTCCAGCTCTTTTCACTCTATTCAAACCCATCCACTCCTCTTCTAACACCACAGTGAAGTTTGCTGATGACACTACAATAGTGGGAAGGATATCAGACAACAGCGAGTCTCACTGCAGAGAGGACGTCCAACATCTAATCAGAGGGTGTGGAAACAACGAGCTGGTTCTGAACACTGCCGAAACAAAGGAGATGGTTGTAGACTACAGGAGAGCCAAGAAAACAACACGACCACCCCTCCACATACATGGTGAGGAAGTTGAGGATGAATGGCATTAAATTCCTGGGCCTACACATAACAAAAGATCTCACATGGACTATTAACACATCCCACTCAGTGAAGAAAGCACAGCAGAGACTTTTCTTCCTAAGGAAACTTAAAAAAGAAAATGTGCCGACCCAGCTCTTAGTAAACTATTACAGGAGCACAGCAGAAAGCATCCTCTGTCACTGCATCACAGTGTGGTGCTTCAGCTGCACTGCAGGTAGTGATGGCCCGCTTGAAGCTGACGCTCCGGAGCGTGTGTCGAAAAAAACAACACACTGGTTCAGAAGCACTGTGTCGAGGCTTGCTTCGTTTGGCAAAAGTCACGTGACCAGTGACGTCCGAAGCTTCATTACGCACGTAACTGCTTCGGTACCTGATTCAAACGGATATAAGGAAGTGAATCATCCACGGGATTCGTGGAGTGTGTTGATGGTGACAGAGAGCGAAGAGGTGATCATTCCACTGACAGATATGGAGCCAGCGAGGAAGAGAGGACGTTCTGGCGTGTGGGAATATTTTGAGTTGATTTTGCTCAATTCATTTTATCTGCCGAAGTGAAAAACCTGAAATGTCCAAAATCATGTTTTCATAATGGAAATATCATTACAGCATATGACTTTAGGAACACTTCCATGTGAATTAAAGCTAATGAAGACTACAACAATGTATTTGACACTATACGTACATTACATTGCTACAGTTTAGAAAATCATTTTGTTTATTGTTTTTAGGTGATAGTCTGCAGGACCCAGGAATACCTGCATATCTACCAGCTTGCAGTGTAGTTCCTGCACTCCACAGCCTCTTCTGTTCCATGCAAGTGGATTTTCTCCAGGGCAGGAGAAACTATTTCTAAGAAAAGAAACAGACTCAGCCAGCGCACAGTAACACTAATCCTCTTTTTAAATGTAAATAACAAAAGGGCTACCTGACATAGAGCATGTTTTTACTTTGCAAGTTCTTGATTAGGGGTGGGTTTTGATTATCGCCTTTCTGATTACAATCCATGCTAAATTGAATAAAGTGATATTGATTCATTAAAATCCCGTGTCGATTTGTAAATTAACGTTATTATGCCTGAAACGCCAGCATCTCAGGTTAAACCTCACAACATGTCGTCAAACACCATGCAGCTAAAACAGTAACTGGGAGCAGGTTTACGGATTCTGCATACAAACGTGAACACAGAGCGCGGACCCGACGCGTCAGAGTCAGATTTTGGTGCATCGTCGGGTCCGCGCTGTGTTTGCCTCTTTTTTCTTCGCTGGCTTCTGCAGCTGCAGGTTCATAACTCTCTGTTTACATCTCTAATTAAGTCTCACATGTGTCAGCTTTCTTTTAATAGATACGAAATTATGGATATATACTGTTAAATGATCAGAATTGTAATATTTCTGACTGAGGCAAAACTTTCCAGATTCCAATCAAATTGAATCGGATCCTGTATCGAATCAAAAATGATTCTACAAATCAGTAACGATGCAGCCGTACTCAGCTCCCTAAGCATTTTCCCTTTCCAGTTCACAATCAATCCCACCCCTAGGTCAAAAATATGTATAGGACAATTGGCCTCATCTAATATTTTGTATGAACCTGTCCAGCTGTCCAGTGATTAAACGACAAGTAGATGGAGGCAGGACTTCACAGCAGGGGCATACTCCATAATGTGCTGTGCGTTATCATATGTATATTGTATATGTTGCTCACTTATTGTATTTACCAACATAAAGGAGTTATGAGCAAAGAAAGGCCACCATAGTGCATGTTTAAATAGGGAAAGTTTATTGATCAAAATGTATTACGCAAATACGCATTACATTTTTTTCAGCCCCCCAATCGAGAAAACAAAACCAATTACATGTTCAAAGCAACGGAACGGTGGCCCAATATCAGAGAGAACTCCACTCTTGAGTGAGCAGTGATAATTGAGCAGTCCGTTTTATTTTGCAGATTCAAGCTGCTCTTCAAAATTTTCACCACCAGATGTCACCGGAGAGGACTGTGTTGAAAAGCTTCGAGTAATGAACCGTTTTTCAATACAAGCTTCGGAAAGCTTCATTTGGCCATCACTAACTGCAGGAAACCGTCGAACTCTGACCCGGACCGTCAAACTGCCCAGGAGATCATTGGAACCAAACTCCCGAATCGCCACATCAGGGGTGCCCAATCCCGGTCCTCGAGAGCTACCGTCCTGCAGCTTTTAGATGCATCCTTGTTCCCACACACCTGAATCAAATGAATGGCTTGTTATCAGGCCTTTGCCAAACATGATGACATGCTGAAGAGATCAAACCATTTGATTCAGCTGTGTTGGAGTAGGGATGCATCTAAAAGCTGCAGGACGGTAGCTCTCGAGGACCTGGATTGGGCACCCCTGCTCCACACGGTCTATGCTAGCTGTTTGCAGAAGCCAGCTAGCTGCATCATCAAGGGCCCAACCCATCCAGGTCACAGACTTTTTGTACCCCTCCCATCAGGGAAGAGATACAGGCCAATCAGAACCCACACAAACAGACTAAAGAGCAGCTTTTTCCCAGAGCTGCAGCCTGTGTCACCCCTCCCCCAACACACCATAGCTAACTCTCCCTCTCTCTCCTTTACCCCATGTCATTAGTGATGGGATTTCCGGCTCTTTTTAGGGAACCGGCTCTTTCGGCTCCGTACCAGCTTTAATTTACTTATTATTAACAATAATATAAAATTATGCACAAAAGGAATTACTAATGTAAAAAATGTGGTTTTATTTATATGTTTATATATAAATATATGCGGTGGCCCCCAGAGACAAAGCACGTACAAACTCCAAAACACATTTCTAGCGTTAACTGAACTTCCAAAACAGAGCTACCTAGATCACTTAAATTACACAGTTGAAAGCATATGTGTATTGTTTGTGTATTTATACATAGGCACTCATATATATTCAAATAATTTTTAAAAAATGTTCATTTACCTGCTACTACCACACACCAAATCCGGTCGTTGGTACTTCCTGGATTGTTTAGCCACTAGGTAAAAAAGCTCAACACTGCCCCCTAGCATCCTGGAGCACTTCTGTTGTGTTTTGTACGTGTTTTGGAGTTTGTACGTGCTTTGTCTGTGGGGGCCACCGTAAATATATTTTTATTTATTCACTCCACATAAAATGTAATAAATAAATCATATATTACAATAACCAACTATTCACAGTTCAGCTTTTAACTATTGAAATTTTCAGCCTTTTCCTTTTAAACAAATTTAAAGTGAAACAACACAAAACACTGCAATCTACAACACAATTAAATATAAATTGCAATATTTGAAGTTTACACAGCTACATTCTCACCTGTAAATATCTTAAAAGTTGATTTTGTGACCCAGGAAGAGTAATATTTAAAAGTTTTTAGCCGCAGTCCTCCACCATTGACGCGTCTGAGTTTTGGACAAAATGCATTCTGGGATATTTAGCATGCTCGATAAAAAAGGATTAGCGAGACCACATCCGGGAATTTTGAGCGTACTTGGCTTGATGGTTGAACTGGAGCAGTACTTGGTCTGTAAGTGATGATGTATCACGAGTCCACGAGAACACAAGTCCACATATTGAGAAACAGCCTCAGAGTCAGTTTGTGCCAGTATTCATTTGTTTTGGTTGTCAGTGATTTATCAACTAGTAAAAAGCTGCCGCACCAGACAAACCAGTGTTCCACGTTAACTGGTTTTTATTCATGTTTTTCACTCTCTGTGTTCCAGATGTTGGCTCTGCAGATTCCTCATTTTTATTGAACGTTTGTCTCTGTTTGTCAGTGTTTCTGATATTTGATTAAAGACCTTGGCAAAAAAAAGCTTTCCAGTTTGTGCCAGTGCAAATGCAGACACACATCATTATGTTCTTCAGACCACAATGATTTTAATTAACTCAGATTAACTGGTGATGGTCGCAGACAGTTGATGGGTATTCTGAAAAATAAATCATCTTAAATAATCAATCTCAGGTAATATCAAACGTCACCACTGTGTATTTGTAATGTTTTATTAAACCTGGGAATTTAATTCTGGGAATGAGAGTCATTTAGCAATTCACTACAGAGACCTCAAACAATAAATACACTTATCATTTTAGTCCAATGATTGTCTCAAAGAAACCTACTAGTGCACATCTCACACTGATCAATAAAGCATGTAGCATTAGATGAGTCAGATTGGATACAAGTTTAAGGAACCTGGATGAAATCATGTGTTTCTTGTAGGCTGACAGGTGAGCAGAGTGTATGCAGGTAAAATGAGGGTCTGTTGAGCTGATCGTTGGTGTCAGGAGGAAAATGTCAGCTTGTTATTAAGTTCTGGATTATGTTACAGAGACACAGGACCAGGCAGAATTTTAATGAAAGTCGTTTCTTGAAAGGGGGGATTTAGACACAGACATAGTGAAACACTGAGGACAAGACAGACCATGTAATATACTAGAACACACTCATAACTAAGAATACATAGAATAACCTAAACTAGACTGAAAGGCAACCTGTTAATAATACTAAAACTTAACATCCTTTAAATATACCTAAGAAATCACAAATACAACAATAAACTCTTAATGCTGGGTCACATGACCCAGGACGGTGACAAACATCTGGAGCCACATGTTGTATTTGGTACAGACTTGATGTCAGATGCATAAAACTGCTCTTCCTGACACAAACACTGAGGCACTGTCACTTCTCCTTAACATGAAAACATTATGAAGCTCTCTCTGAGTAGAGATGTCAGTGCTGATCAGTAATCAATAAATAACTGGTGTTTATTAATAGTAGTGTGCCATCTGTTAGAAAGAACAAACAAACATGTGGTGTGCATCTGAACATGTAGCATAGAGAGTATCGGGGAAAAGCATCTACACTGCTGCCTGATGCTTCTTTACTTGTTTGACAGCAGGGGAAGGATCTCCCAATGTTTCTGACAGCTGATGGAGTTTGTTGAAGCTCGTACCAACATGTGCTTTGGCTCCTTCGTCCACTCATCTTCTCATCTCCTCCAGTTTCTGGACCTTCTCTGTGTCCTTTCTGCTTCATCTTTTCAATCAGGAAGTCCAAGTGGACCATAGTGGACGCTGAATCCGCTTTCAGAGCGATCTGCTCCAGTCTGACAGCATGTTGGTAGGACTCGTCCAGGAACCGCGACTTCTCGGCTGTCAGCTGTTTCATTTCATTTTCAAGATTTTCTGAAAGACTCAATATTTTCTTAATACTAGGAGTCCCAGGCTTCTACCTTTCTACCTTTAAAACCCGGAGAGCAGCCAAATGGCTGGTAGGCTTTTAGCTAAGCTTTAAGGACAGAGAGGACAGAGAGGACAGATGGTTTGAAATAGGAGTGAAAGAAGCATCTATGTCCACTGTGAGCGGCCATCTTTGAACAGAGGCGGGGTTTACGACACCAACTCTCTGCCATCTATAATCCAGTTTTGAGTTCCCTTCCCAGACGCCTTAACGCCCACTCACATCCTGGGCCATCTGATCTCAGGAATTCGCATGACAAGGTGGGGCCAGGTTTCACAATGAACCCACCCAAAACTCTGGCTGATTGGGTCCCACACCCAGTTTCACACCTTGGCTCAGGTGATTAGAGGATCATCAGGGGGTCCTTTTGTCCCTCTGTGGGGGGTCACTCCCACTAGGTTTATATCTGGGACTCTCCACCATTTGACCTTAGAACTGAAGAAGCTTCTCGGATGAGAGGTGAAACGTCTTCAAGCAACTTAAAGAAGTCCAGACGCTTTTCTTTGCAAGCTCCTTTGACCAAAGACTGATAAGTTCGCTGCAATTTCCAGTGTGTGGGGATCATTTGTCACCAACTGCATCACGTGCTACAACCCTGGTCTACATATCACCGTTGATGAACAGCTTTTCCCATCAAAGACTCGGTGCTGTTTCCTCCAGAATATTGCAAGTAAACCTGACAAGTTTGGGATCAAGTTTTGGGTGGCTTGCGACTCTGCTGGCAGCCAGCTGTGCCAGAGTATTACATATATGAGAGTGGCTTCTGTCTCTCTGTCTGGTGAGAGGTCAGGAGCTAGTCGGGGTTGCAAAAGAGCAGTTTGTCGCAGAACTGCTGCTGATGTGTCAAGACGATAAGCGAGCATCCGGCAGTGACAGGAAGTACCTGCCGTGAAGACGAAGACAATGTTCTTTTTAAACTTTGTTAAAAGTCATTGTGGTTTTGATCTGACCTATGTATGAAATGGATCTGACGTTGAGGGGGTGTCATTAAATTTAAGCCCTGATGGTATAAAATATCTGTTTATGCTTTGATGAAGTCGGAGATCAGCCCTGTCTGCGAACGGAGCTGGTCTTCCCACGCGTGTATTCATTAAAATCAATTGTTTGACCAAGCGCGACCTCACACAGAACTATTTTACACCAGAACACAACCTGATCATTTCTACAGTTCACTAAGTTCAGCTTCACCTGAACGTCAGTGATGAAGCTGCTCTGACTCCATCACAGCTCACAGTTGTTGGAATGAGTCAAACAATGAAGAAGGTTCAGAAACAGCTGATGATTTTACAGAAACATGATGCAAACATGAGAATGGACACATGATTTTTTATTAACAGACACTGTTTATGTTTCACTGTGCATGACGTCATCAACACTGTGACACCAGGGGGCGCTCATCACCAGCCTGAGGAACTGTGATAATGGGGGGAGACGCAGTGTTGTGTGTACTACAGTCGGACAGAAGGAAAAACTTCTGAAAACATTTCAATCCTTCCCAAAAGTGTTTAAGTCAAATGTTAAAAACATATAAATACAATAAAACACAGGGTCTTACATAAAATTAGTGATGCAGTTGTGCACTGAGCACCTTTCCAATGTTCCTTCCTCAGATGAGTCCAGCTGCTGAACACATTAACATCTGTATGTAAATGTAGCCAAGAACCAACCTGAGCACTGCTGGGAAAATACAAAGGCAACCATCAAAGTGCTGTATTATCTTATTTATTCTGAATGTTGACTTAGATCCACACCACGATTTATGAAACTATAGAACTAAAATAACAACAATCGTCTGCTTCTTTAAAATTTCTTTCATTACATCAAACCAGTGAAAACTGAAAAAAACAAAGAGCTGTTAGCATGTTCAGACCAGCTTTGAGACAGAGACTGTAAAGTTCTGCACTTTAAATCCTGCCTGTGTTCCTGCAAATGATTCACACTGAAAGTATCTTAGTTTAGTATTGAGTGAGCCACAAAGCAGCCTGATAGCTTTAAAACAGGAAAAGTAAATGAAATTGCCAGTTTCAGTGTAATGCAGACTAAAGTCCAGCTGCAGATAAGGAATACCATTAAGTCAACAGTGTCTGAGTGAGTACTTCTCTGGTTAAAGTCCCTGTTTTCTTTCACCGTTTGTTTTTTAGATTTGGAGTCTGTGGTTGGTTAGATTTAAGATGAGTCATTGTTTTGCTGAGGCGAGGGTGGTTTAAGATGTGTGTAGAGTTTTATTCAACAAAGAAAGCACCATCCATTCGTCTCCAGTCGAACAGGGGAAAGGTCAAATTAAACCTTTGAAATTCCTTTCACAATAAATCCATAAATAAACAAAATCAAACACAGAAAAGTGTTTAAACCCACTTTTCCATAAAGCTGTCAATAGGAAATGTTCCAGTAAACATGTCTGTGTTTCTGCTGTTTTCCTTTCATGCGTCCACAGCTGACAGGTAACCCTATTGGAGTCGCCATAGTGACGGGTGGCGTCTCAGCTTCAGCGTGTTGATGGGCACAGCCATGGTTACCACAGCTGGAGTTGGTGTACGGCGAGCTGTGAGAGGACAGAGATGGAGAACGCACATTTAACTCTTTAACAGGAGATACGTTACGACTAACAGACGACTGCTGTCTACATGATGTCTTTGCAGCCCTTATGCTACATGTTACACAACTTTTCTTCATGCCAACAAGACTGAGGTGCCACATAGTCGACACATACAGCTGATTATGATGCATGTTTTACTATTGCTATGTTCACATCATCTGCTTGGCTTTATTACTGAAAGCCTGGAGATCCTCTGACGTGTGCATGGCTGATGTGAAGTATGATTAGTCCTACATGACATCAACAGCAGAGGCAATGAAAGCTTTGTTGTTAACAGGTTGTAGGTAAAGTCAAATGTCTACTTCTACACTTGTGTTGGGTAAAGTTCTTCTCACTGCAGCAGATTTATATCTGTGCTTTCACAGGGCGTGATGTGGAGCTCAGCGCTGAGGTGCAGGTCTCCTTGGAGACAGCATCCTGGCTGAAATATTATCATGCTTCCAAAACATTTCAGCTTTTATTTTGAAAGAAACAAGACTTGAAAATGAATCCCCTTCTTCCTCTTTGTCTTTGTTCTTCAGAGGAGTGTCACCTGGACAAACTCAGGGCTGTTCTAGAGCCTTTGTTATTATTTGACTCCATAGAAATAAAACTGAATCGAATCAAACAAAAACTCCCAAACAGCTAAAACACTTTGCTTTATTCTCTTTTTTAACAAATACGTTGAAGTCCATCCATAACAACACAGCTGAGATCTCCTTTGTAATCAAGTGTTTCCATCCTTTGTACAGATCTGCATACAAAACAATCATTTACGTCCCACAGAAGTCTAGTTACACGTAACTATACAAGAACTGGTGAATGACAGAAACATAAGATAAGATAAGATAACCTTTATTAGTCCCACACGTGGGAAATTTGTTTTGTCACAGCAGGAAGTGGACAGTGCAAAAGTTATGAGGCAAAAATTTGAATACAATAAGAATAAATACAGTACACAACTGTACAGAATAGAATAAAATACTATATACAGTAGAATAAAATAAAATAAATATACAATAAGATAAAAATAGAATACAAATACTATATACAACTGAGTAAAAATACAACGATGACAGAAAGGATTATTGCACTTAGTATTATTGCACATGTGTGGA
This sequence comes from Rhamphochromis longiceps, assembly GCF_057381845.1. NCBI lineage: Eukaryota > Metazoa > Chordata > Actinopteri > Cichliformes > Cichlidae > Rhamphochromis > Rhamphochromis longiceps. Next base: position 10,495,311 of record NC_140559.1, on the reverse strand, counting down.
TGTGTGTGTTTGATCAGTTAAAGTCTTTGTTGTGGAGTCTGACAGCAGTGGGGAGGAAAGACCTGCGAAATCTCTCCGTCCCACACCGTGGGTGCCGCAGTCTCCCACTGAAGGAGCTGCTCAGTGCTGTCACAGTCTGCTGCATGGGGTGGGAGATGTTGTCCATCAGGGATGACAGCTTAGCCACCATTCTCCTGTCACTCACCACCTCCACTGGGTCCAGAGGGCATCCTAGAACAGAGCTGGCCCTTCGGATCACCCTGTTCAGTCTCTTCCTGTCCCCAGCAGAGATGCTGCCGCCCCAGCAGACCACGCCATAAAAGATAGCAGAAGCCACAACAGAGTCATAGAAGGTCTTCAGGAGTGGGCCCTCCACTCCAAACGACCTGAGTCTCCGCAGCAGGTACAGCCTGCTCTGCCCTTTCCTGTAGAGGGCGTCTGAGTAAGACACATGATCACAGGTGATAACAAAAAGAGAAAGAATTCATGTGTTAGTGATGTTTTTCAGCCCTGATGGCTCATGTTGGAGAAACAAGCTGAGGTACTGTCAGGCGTCATGTGGAGGCGAGGAAGAAGGAACCCAAACGCAGGACTCGCAGGTAGGTGCAGATTTATTATGAGGAGTGGATGAACAGAACAAAGGGAGAAAATGGCTGGCTGGCTGAACGCAGGCGGAAACGACAACAGAACATCACATGAACATCAATGACACAACCCCGATCGGATGGAACTGAGGACTTAAATACACGCTGGGTGATGAATGATTAGAAACCGGTGAGTACGCAGCTGAACTTAGTCTGACTAATGATACATGGAAATAACTGGAACACAATACGCAGGCGGTATGCTGACACGGAAAACATAGATGTGAAAATAAACTGAACATGACAAAACAGAAATCACTGGGTCAACGACCCAGGAACCCTGACAGGTACGTGGAAACAGAGAGAGAAACACACAACTGAACCATCTGTTTGCTGTTTCTGTACTGGTGGTGGTCAGAGGGCCCGGTGGCGCCTGTGTCCGGCAGCCTCGCCTCTGTCAGTGCGTCCCAGGGTGGCTGTGGCTACAACGTAGCTGCCATCACCAGTGTGTGAATGGGTGGATGACTGAATGTAGTGTGAAGCGCTTTGGGGTCCTATGGACTAGAAAAGCGCTATACAAATGCAGGCCATTTCTGCTTTCATCATTTCATCTCTGCTGCTGTGTCAGGCTGGGGTCTCTCAGTGATGTGGTTGAGGTGAAGTATGACGAGTATCCCTGATTCAATCCATCGAGACAAAGGGCAAAGAAAGCTGTTGTTAACAAACTCTATGGTGATGTGGCATTTAGCTCTGACTCTACGCTCTGCTGAATCCTTTGAACCTGCTGATCAGTAAAGCTCTACGTGCTGCAGCAGATTGACCTCATCTGTGTTCACAGGTGTGGACCTCAGCGCTGAGGTGCAGGAGAGTTTCATTCAGTTCTCCCTGCAAACAGCATCCAGCCTGGAAATACTGTCATCTTTCCCAGAAATTGTGCTCTTATCTCAGAGAAGAAGTCTGATGTAAATAATTTTTACATCAAAGGATTAAAGCTTCACGCCCCAAGGACCTCAACAGCTACAGGCCGGTGGCTCTGACATCCCACCTGATGAAGACCCTGGAGCGGCTGGTCCTCGCTCAGCTTCGGCGCCTAATAAGCTCATCACTGGACCCACTTCAGTTTGCCTACCAGCCTGGCATTGGAGCGGATGATGCCGTCATTCACCTCCTACATCGTTCCCTCGCTCACCTGGAGACCGCTGGAAGCACTGTGAGAATCATGTTCTTTGATTTCTCCAGTGCCTTCAACACCATTCTTCCCTCGGTTCTAAAGGACAAGCTGGTGAACTCTGGAGTGGACCATCACCTCACTACCTGGATCCTGGACTACCTCACCGACCGACCACAGTATGTGAGGACTCAGGGCTGTGTGTCGGACAGGGTCGTCTGCAGTACGGGGGCCCCACAGGGAACGGTTCTGGCTCCGTTCCTCTTCACCATCTACACTGCAGACTTCTCCCACAATTCCACCCAGTGCTTCCTGCAGAAGTTCTCTGATGACTCTGCAATAGTCGGCCTCATCACTGTTGGACAACATCTCCCAGCCCATGCAGCAGACTGTGACAGCACTGAGCAGCTCCTTCAGTGGGAGACTGCGGCACCCACGGTGTGGGACGGAGAGATTTCGCAGGTCTTTCCTCCCCACTGCTGTCAGACTCCACAACAAAGACTTTAACTGATCAAGCACATACATCCATACATATGCAATAATACTAAGTGCAATAATCTTTTCTGTCATCGTTGTATCGTTGTACAGCATTTGTATTCTATTTTTATCTTATTGTACATTTTATTCTATTTATTCTACTGTATATAGTATTTTATTTTATTCTATTCTGTACAGTTGTGTACAGTATTTTATTCTTAATGTATTCTAATTTTGCTATATAACTTTTGCACTGTCCACTTCCTGCTGTGACAAAACAAATTTCCCACATGTGGGACTAATAAAGGTCATCTTATCTTATCTTATCTTATCTTATCTTAACTGCAGTCAACAGTGATGTTCTGCACAGATCACTTTTCCATTTTGCTCTCTAGATGAGTCCCAGCTGCCTGACCTTGTGTCCAGGTGATCGTCTCACTGAGGAGCTTTTGTTCTGAAAATCTCACCTCCATGACCTGTTTCATTTTTACTGTCTCTGCTCTTTCTTTATTAACAATGCTCATAATATCACACAATTATATTCATCACCTGCATGTTTTTATCCAGCTGCTGTTAGAACCAAACAAATAAAAAGGATGAAAAGCCTAAAATCCTTTGATTTATTACATTTGAAACAAATATGAGAGCATCCCTAACAGCACAGCTGAGACCTTTGTTTTAATCAATCCTTTGTATCGACACACTTGTAAAGATACAAAACATAATAGAATAAATCAATATAAAATACAAGATGACCAAAAAAATGCAGCCATGTTGTGAGTTTGCATCTAAAAACATGCATGTTTCCCTTTGTACAGGCAGATTTACAGCAGACAAAGCAATACGCTGATCGACTTTGACCGCTGCAAAAACAAAACACCCACCAAGTCTGAAGTCGATCAGAGGAACTGTTGACAGACTGACAGACAAACATACAGTGGGGCAAAAAAGTATTTAGTCAGCCACCGATTGTGCAAGTTCCCCCACCTAAAATGATGACAGAGGTCAGTAATTTGCACCAGAGGTACACTTCAACTGTGAGAGACAGAATGTGAAAAAAAATCCATGAATCCACATGGTAGGATTTGTAAAGAATTTATTCGTAAATCAGGGTGGAAAATAAGTATTTGGTCAATAACAAAAATACAACTCAATACTTTGTAACATAACCTTTGTTGGCAATAACAGAGGTCAAACGTTTACTATAGGTCTTTACCAGGTTTGCACACACAGTAGCTGGTATTTTGGCCCATTCCTCCATGCAGATCTTCTCGAGAGCAGTGATGTTTTGGGGCTGTCGCCGAGCAACACGGACTTTCAACTCCCGCCACAGATTTTCTATGGGGTTGAGGTCTGGAGACTGGCTAGGCCACTCCAGGACTTTCAAATGCTTCTTACGGAGCCACTCCTTTGTTGCCCGGGCGGTGTGTTTTGGATCATTGTCATGTTGGAAGACCCAGCCTCGTTTCATCTTCAAAGTTCTCACTGATGGAAGGAGGTTTTGGCTCAAAATCTCACGATACATGGCCCCATTCATTCTGTCCTTAACACGGATCAGTCGACCTGTCCCCTTGGCAGAAAAACAGCCCCATAGCATGATGTTTCCACCCCCATGCTTCACAGTAGGTATGGTGTTCTTGGGATGCAACTCAGTATTCTTCTTCCTCCAAACACGACGAGTTGAGTTTATACCAAAAAGTTCTACTTTGGTTTCATCTGACCACATGACATTCTCCCAATCCTCTGCTGTATCATCCATGTGCTCTCTGGCAAACTTCAGACGGGCCTGGACATGCACTGGCTTCAGCAGCGGAACACGTCTGGCACTGCGGGATTTGATTCCCTGCCGTTGTAGTGTGTTACTGATGGTGACCTTTGTTTCTTTGGTCCCAGCTCTCTGCAGGTCATTCACCAGGTCCCCCCGTGTGGTTCTGGGATCTTTGCTCACCGTTCTCATGATCATTTTGACCCCACGGGATGAGATCTTGCGTGGAGCCCCAGATCGAGGGAGATTATCAGTGGTCTTGTATGTCTTCCATTTTCTGATGATTGCTCCCACAGTTGATTTTTTCACACCAAGCTGCTTGCCTATTGTAGATTCACTCTTCCCAGTCTGGTGCAGGTCTACAATACTTTTCCTGGTGTCCTTCGAAAGCTCTTTGGTCTCGGCCATGGCGGAGTTTGGAGTCTGACTGTTTGAGGCTGTGGACAGGTGTCTTTTATACAGATGATGAGTTCAAACAGGTGCCATTCATACAGGTAACGAGTGGGGGACAGAAAAGCTTCTTACAGAAGACGTTACAGGTCTGTGAGAGCCAGAGATTTTCCTTGTTTGAGGTGACCAAATACTTATTTTCCACCCTGATTTACCAATAAATTCTTTACAAATCCTACCATGTGGATTCATGGATTTTTTTTTCACATTCTGTCTCTCACAGTTGAAGTGTACCTCTGGTGCAAATTACTGACCTCTGTCATCATTTTAAGTGGGGGAACTTGCACAATCGGTGGCTGACTAAATACTTTTTTGCCCCACTGTACAGATGCTTGATTCATTAGTGCGATTAAATGTTCTTCTTTAGCAGCATCACTTCATGTGTTTGTGTTCCAGGAATAAAGGTCTGTTTAAACTGGACGTCTCCTCAGCATCACTCGTGCTGTCATGGTTTCAAAGCTGTGCAGAAAGAATCTGAGGGATGATACAGAGGTGACCAAAGTTACAAACATCCAGCTGTGCTGGAAATGTTTGCAGAGCTCCAAACTCTTTGGCTTTCTGCAGAGCAAGTATGGAAGAAGCACCTGAGCTAACTTCATTTTAGACGATATGAGGAAAAATGCTGCTTCCCAAAGTTTCCTACAAGTATCCAGTTTATATTTAGAGAAGCGAAGGCTCTTTATCCTGACAACTACTCCCTGGTGGATCCCTGTCCTGTGACAGCAGCAAAGACTGTGTATCAGTATCATCAAAGCCACTTCAATAACCAGTGTTTAAAGCTCTCTAGCAGATGGACTTCAGTGCCAGCAGCCTCTGTCTGCTGTGTACAGAAGTGTCACGGCTGCCGAGGCGAGCCGTGTGGAGTTAGAAGAAGGACCCAAGATGCAGGCAGTGGATGAGATGTCGGTGAGTTTATTTACACAGTGGTGAGAAGGCAAAACAGGCAAGAGGGAAGACAAAACTAAAGACCTGAACTGGGAAAGCTAAATGACAAACCTGAGATGAAACAAAAAGGGATGAGAAGCAGAGAGACGAGCAGGACATAGAGTAACACAGACGAACCGGCAACAGGCAGGAGAACACACAGGGCTTAAATACACACACCAGTAATCGGGGAGGAGAGACAGGAGGGCAACACGGCTGGGAGAACTCAGAGCTGACGGGACAGGGGAAACGTAACCTGAACACACTCACATCAGACATGAACCTTCAGAATAAAACAGGAAACTAACAGACACAGAGAACCAGACAGGACACTGAACTTGACAGGCAGACTCATGAGCAGACACAATAACACCATGGACAGACAGAGGGAACACAGAGAAGTGGGAGCAGGCAGGCAAAGAACAGAAACCTAACAAATGGCAAAATCACAACAGAATACACACTCGGAATGAACAAAAGCACAAAGAAACACAAAACACTGAGTCCTCAGACGCAGGACCATGACAAGAAGGTTCTCTGATGAAGCACACAGCAGATGCTGCACTACAACAGCAGCAGCAGCTCAGCTTCAGTTTGGTTCGACGCCCTTTTTGACCTGTGAAACAGCAGAAAATGAAACATTTCAACACCCGTTTGTTAGCGTAAGCTATTCTGCTGTTTTTCATCATTTCACAGGTGAAATAAAAGTACATTTACTTCCTGTAGGAGTGATCGTGTCCAGCCTGGCTGAGACCATGTATTACTGATGAGGAAAGCCAACTTTGAGATTCCTAATCAGTGAGCTTTGGAAAAAACTGTGTTTAAATTTAGCTTTTCACTCTGAGGATGCTCCATCCTGCACAGATAATAAACCTCTGACATGAAGGGCTGTCAAGTAGTTTTAGACAAATGGGGTAAAAGAGACGTTAAAAGCTTAAAGAGAAACTACATTTTCTGAGAACTGTCTGACGTTCACCTCTCACACAGCGGATACGATTCTGCCCCCGCAGGAATAATCTTTGTGGTTATGAAACTGTCCATGTGTTTGCAGAAAATGTCACATGTTCAAAGCCATCCCAGCACCTGGGGTTTGTATAAGTGCAGCTGCTGGTGGGGAGATAGTCTCACTCTTCTATATAAAGAGTCAGCAGGCAGCAGATCTTCATCTGTGATCTCCTCCATCATCACGTCTTCACTCTTCAGCAGCTATGGCTTCACTTCGCGCCCTTCTGGGAGTGGTGCTGTGCTCCCTCATGGTTTCTGCTTCTGAAATCCTGCCTCAGGCGGACTTTGATGTACAGGGGGTAAGAGTCATCCATAATATTTTTTATTTTACTGCCCATCTATTTTCATACAAATGTCTCCGTCTTATGGAAAAGGGGTGGAGCTTATCCAACGAGGACAGGCAGGGCCCCCCCAGACAGTTTAGCAGTCTATACAGGAGGCTGACCTTTGCAACATGTACTTCTATAATGACTTCACCATTTAGGTTATTTGGTTATGTTTCACCCTGGATTTTGCCTGATAATATTTATTTTGTCCACTGATTTAAAAACAACAAACTATATGAATATAAAACAGAGTGAACAACAAAACATCAGCTTTGGAAACTTTGATGTAAAATTCTGCAATTGTTTTCTCAGATATAGCATAAATCAAACTAACATACATCAGTGTGTTATTAATGTGCACACACACACACACACACACATGCACACACACATGCACACACACATGCACACACACATGCACACACACACACACGCACACACACATGCACACACACATGCACACACACACACACGCACACACACACACACACACATGCACACACGCACACACATGCACACACACACACACACACATGCACACACACATGCACACACACACACACACACACGCACACACACACACACACACATGCACACACACATGCACACACACATGCACACACACACACACGCACACACACATGCACACACATGCACACACACACACACACATGCACACACATGCACACACACACACACACACACATGCACACACATGCACACACATGCACACACACACACACACACACACACATGCACACACACACACATGCACAAAGTGTTACAATAAGCAGCTCTTATGCTTCTGTATCATTCTCAGTGCTTTCCATTTGTGTGTCCAAATCAAATCAAATCAAATCACTTTTATTGTCACATCACATGTGCAGGCACACTGGCACAGCACATGCGAGTGAAATTCTTGTGTGCGAGCTTCACAAGCAACAGAGATGTGCAAACACAACAACACAAACGAGCAAAATACAAGAATGGCCAACCTGAAACTAATAAATATATGTACAATATATAATAGTGTATGCATTTCTGGATGTGTATACTAAATGTTTTCCTACGTGTGTGTGTGTGTGTGTGTGTGTGTGTGTGTGTGTGTGTGTGTGTGTGTGTGTGTGTGTATACACATTTTTACACAGGTTGCAGGTAAGTGGTACTTGACTGGAGTTTGCTCTAATTTCAAATGGCTTGTCTGTCGCAAAGCCAACATGAAGTCCGGCACCGTCATGGTTGAGCCAACTGAAGATGGGGGTTTGAAGGTGGTGTCCTCACATCTTCTGTGAGTGCGAGTGGACAGACAAAGCAAACACCATTTGGACAGCATTAAAATATTTACACTGATGATTAATGTTGTGTCTTTGCACCCGTAGCGATTCATGTTGGAAAATAGAGACTTTAGCCACCAAGACTGACGTGCCTGGAAAATTCACATTCAGCATTCCCTGTGAGTACGCCCACAAAGACAGGAAACAGTTTAACCACCACGGTTAATCCTCCATCATCATCATCCAGTATTTTTCACATCTTTTCTTCTGCTGTTTCCCTTGTTGTCAGTCACGGGGTTTGTGACTGAAATGCGTGTGGTCGACGTGAAGCCTGACGAGTACGGCCTGAATCATTACATCAACACCGGACGGAATGAAACCTTTGTTGAAAGCAGATTATACGGTAACGTTGCATTTAGCTGTGTTCAGTAAACTGTGAAGTTACTGCAGCAGATTTACATCACGTGGCTTCACAGGACGTAGTCTGGACCTCAGCGCTGAGGTGAAGGAGAAGTTCAACCAGCTCTGCTTGCAGACCGGCATCCTTCCTGAAAATATTGTTCATCTTCCTAAAACCGGTACTTGTACATTGGTGCTGAAGTTCTACATAAAAACAGCCTGAAATATAAATTGATGTTACCTCACACTTTCCATGTTTCCTTCTACAGAGGAGTGTCCGCTTGAGTGTTTTGTCTGATCTGTTGTTGATCGTCTCACCGACACTGCATAAAGATCTGACACCATCTGTTATGGAAATGTGACTGAGCAACATCTGTAGCAGTTTTTAACAATAAAAATGCAAAAATCTAGAATGTTTTTCTTCATTATTCATCCTTTAAATGAAATAAACTGAAGCACATCCATAACAACACGATTCACACGAGTATTTCACGATTCTCCACAGCTGTGATCACCATTTTCTTTGTGTATTTGTAATAGTTTTAACAATTTCTAGTGTTGGACGGCTAAAAGATGAATAAATAATCATCAGATGGACCCATTATGAAAATAGTATTTGCTTCATCTGACAGAGTTACCCTCAGCTCAAATAACTGTGACATTAAAATGCTGTTTACAGTCTAAGTGCCTCGTTCAGTGAATTTCACACACAAAACATTCATACTTTCATACCTGAATGTGTCCATACAAGTGTAGGACTGTCTCAGAAATGATCATTTGACTGTTAGATGGTTTTCCCTCCATAAGCCTGGTTACGCTGGAGCTTTCTTCCTGTTAAAGGGAGTTTTTCCTTCCCACTCTTGCCAAAGAGCTCACAGGGGGTCATATGATAGTTGGAGTTTCTTCTGTTTCCTCGGTGTTGTTGTTCAGTCTTTACTTGTGTGACGTCATTAAGTGTGCAGGAGCTAGTAGCAGCTGGAGAGCATATGATGTGTGGGTCTGTAATCACCCTATGATATGCTCCAGTTATGCTTATTGCAAAGCCCCTCCTGGGGCAAACACATCCATACATACACAGCAGGTCAGTGGTTCTCCTGGGAAAATGAGGTAGGTTGGACAGGAGTAGGATGGCAGCCAAATGTGCCAGAAGGCCTGCAAGGAGTAGTAATTCAAAGGGTTTATTCTGTTTTTCATAACCCTGTCACCATCTTCTTAGGTCCATGGAACATAGTGCCCGAAGCAGAGAGCCCGGGAGGCGTATTCTATCTGGTAATCAGGGTGGACATGTCAGGAACAGATTCGTTTGGGGTAATTAGGGTACACTTAGTTTACCCCAAAGCCTGAGTAACACTTAAAAACTCAATGACAAATCTAACTGATAAACTAATAATCTCTGCACCAAGCACGATAGGGCAAGCAGAGAATGCCAATTCATTTATGCCAAAACAAGATAACTATACATGTTTCAGGTTTTCTACAGATAATGTAAAGTACCACGTGGGAGAAATCGACCCTACTTGGTGTGCCGTCACACCCACGGGAAGAACCACGAATAATGTGAGTGACCTGAGCACATTAATGGGAACATGGGCAAGAAGTGGGTTGTATTATTATTGTGGGCAAAGCACCCTTTTGGTTCGTGTCCCAATGGGAAGCGTAGGGACATGTGCGATGGTGCGACTGGGAGCTCCGCTCATGCTGATTGGAAATCAGGTAAAGACTATTCAGCAACACAACACACGTACCTTAGCAGCCAGACATAAGAGACATGTTTTGGTAAAAAGAGGGACCCAGGGTATACATGCATATGACCCCCGGTTAAACTCTCCGACTAGGATAGACTCCATAGGAGTGCCCAGGGGAGTTCCAAACGAGTATAAGCTGGCAGACCCACTAGCTTCAGGGTTTGAAAGTATATTCCTTTGGATAACGCCTAATAAGAATGATGACCGCATTAACTACGTTCATTACAACTTGCTGAGACTCTCTAGCCTTACCAGGGACGCAATGGAACAACAATACTGCCCCAGATGGCTCAGTAACCCGAGCTCTGGAGGGCCGGAAAATTTGTCTAAAACCATGCATGAGCACTCAGGTATTGAAAACCCGCTGGCATCGTGGATGACATCCGTGTTTGGACAATGGAAAGGTGTGGCTATATCAGTGATGTGCTCATTGGCTGTATTTTTGGGAATATTGGTCATCGCTGGTTGTTGTATCATTCCTTGTGTCAGAGGATTGTTGGTAAAGATAGTGGCGAAGGTTACGAACCCTGGCTGGGTTGAGGGCATCTACCAGATGAACCTGGAACCCATAGAGTGGGGCAGGGAGTGATACAATAGGAAGTATGGTGACATTCCTGTTGGAATGTCAAAAGAGGGAATGTTGAGATTCAGAGATTCTTTTATTGATACCATATAATTTGCCTTATGAAGAATGTATTAATAACATGTTTTACAGTACATATAATACATATAATCTAGGAATAGGCCTGAGCAGAGGCCCCAAGGTTTCCAGCTTCTTGTTGCAAACCTGTTGCATTTTATTCTACTTGGTAACAGATGAGCAGAGTCAATAATTAGCCTCAGAGACCCTGAGGGCTTAAGATTATTACCTTGTATGGAAGGTGTTATAGAAAAGAGAAGTTCTATGTCTGCTTATAGCTATTAAAAGATGTACAAGATGTACGAGTAACTGTGACTAATGTCTGGAACATATTTTAATCTGTCATTGACGCCATGGGGGGGCGTGTACCCCACTGCTTTATAAGTATTCACAACATGTATTTTGGTCAGAAGACATATGTTGATGTTTTCTCCTGTGACAATAAAACTCATCGTTTGATTGCACTTTTCCGGAGCCTCCGTAGTTTGTTGTCTGGTCTAAAGTTGATCGATCTCGCAGCACTTACAATATAAAGCACCTTGAGGCGACTGCTGTTTTGATTTGGTGCTATATAAGTAACATTGAATTGAAATTATTTTTTCTTTTTTATTTATTTGCTAGTTTACATGAGCCAGCGTGTCTCAGGGAAACAATATTTAGACCTTTGTTATTTGAAGCCAAGCCTCACTTATTATTTAGTTATTATTCTCCCTCTCTTAACCACGCTCTCTTACAGTATCCTCACCATTTACCCATCTTACCACGAGGTAAGCATGATTCTTTATCTGGACCAATAAGAGTGTGTGACAGTGTGCAGGTTACAGATGGTGAACACTGATTTTCACTCATTTGGATTCATTAACATGCATCAAGGAAAGAACAAAACAGGTTGGAGCACATTTTATAAATCTGACAATAATTTTCATGTTGCAGTTATTTCCCAAATTTCCCACGTGTGGGACTAATAAAGGTTAAAGGTTATCTTATTTGCTGCAGCCCGATGTCCCCAGCAGGTCCCCGAGGTCCTCTGATCAGGGCTTACTTGCTGTAAAACAGACTAAGATGAGAACTAATGGTGACAGAGCTTTTGCCACTGTGGCCCCGACACTGTGGACTCTCTCCCTGAGATATTAAGAACTGTGGACTCGGTTGTTGTTTTTGAAAAAACAACTCAAAACTCACCTTTTTAAACTGTTTTTGGTTCAATTTCTGCCTGTTTTATATTGTCTGTTTTACCCTTTATTATTTGTTATCTCATGTGCAGCACTTTGTGATTCTGTCTAGAAAGGTGCTACATAAATACAAGTTATTTATTATTTATTTGTTTGTTGTTTTTGTTGCACACATTAAAACATGTCTTTGTACATAGGAGTAAATGATGCCCAAGGAGTCTTCTCATATCTGCCACAAGATTTTATGACTCCACTTACATTAGAAAAATAATGGAAGTGAGGAGAGGTAAGTAACGGGAAAAGGTAAGCGACCCATGTTGTAGGTGACGTCAGACACCGGAGATTTGGCGGGAAAAAAAAGCGAATGGTAGCGTAGAATTTAACAAAGTTTCTTTAAACGTCAGTATTGCCAAATAAACTAACCAACTGTCATATAACTAACAACATCTGTCCTATCATCTCTAACACCCTGGAGGACAACGAGGAGAGTTTAGACGCTCTCCAAGAATACATCGACCGGTGCTTCGAAGATTTAGTAATGAAGAAGGCCCAGAGCGCGTCTTCCCCGGCCAAAGCTGAGACGCCGTCATCTAAAAGATATCGCCCGGCAGACTCCCCCGGAACAACATCGACTGCCGGCAAAGATATCGTCAACATCCTGGAGTCAATCGATAAGCAATTGTCCAGTTTTGATGCGAGGCTGTCCCTGGTGGAGATCTTACACCGGGAATTTAAATCTCTGAAAGAATCCCTGGAGTTCAGCCAGCAGCAGGTGGAAACACTTTCTGTGGAAAACACCACGCTACGGGACTCGGTCAAATCTCTGACCGAAAATGTGACCCAATTAAAGATAGAAAATAAAAAAATAAAAGAGACCGTTATAGATTTACAAGCCCGTAGCATGAGAGATAATCTGGTGTTTTCTGGTATTCCAGAGTCTGCCGGAGAGGACCCGGAAACGACCGTGAGAAGCTTCATTAAAATCCACCTGAAGCTGCCGGAGGACACGGTGAAAAACATAGGGTTCGAAAGACTGCATCGCATAGGGGCTCCGAAGACAGGAAGCGGGAGACCACGTCCTATTGTAGCCAAATTCGGCCACTTCAAGTAAATTCAAATTCAAATTCAAATTTTTATTTGTCACGTACACAGTCATACACAGTACGATATGTAGTGAAATGCTTGGACAACTGCTCGTGACCTAAAGAAAACAAAAAAGGAAAAGGCTATGAATAAGATAGGAAATAAATATGAAAAATTAAAAAGGGTAAATTTAACTAGGAAGGAATAAAATATAAATTAAGGTTAAAAATGAAATAACTGTACAACACACTGGGAAAGAATAAGATAAAATATATAAATTAAATTGAAAATAAAATAACTGTACAACAAAATACACAATATAGAACTATATAAGAATGTATGAACAAAATACACAAGAAGTATAAATAAATATATACACAATAACAGCAACGTGATTTAAGTGATGAAGTGAAAACAATGTCCAGAATGTCCAGTGTGTGTGTAAGAACTGTATGTGTGGGTCAGTACTGTGTGGTGGTGTGATTGAGAGACCGTATCGCCTGCGGGAAGAAGCTCCTCCTCAGTCTCTCTGTGTTGGTCTTCAGGGAGCGGAATCGCTTTCCTGACCTCAACAGAGAGAACAGTCTGTTGTTGGGATGGCTGAGGTCCTTCACCATCTTCCTGGCCTTGGTCCAGCACCGCCTGCTGTAGATTGAGTGCAGGTCAGGGAGCTCGGAGCGGATGGTGCGCTCAGCTGACCGCACAACCCTCTGTAGAGCTCGTCTGTCCTGCATGGTGCTGTTCCCGAACCAGGTTAAGATGTTTCCCGTCAGGATGCTCTCTATGGTGCACGAGTAAAAGTTCCTGAGCACCTTGGAGGGCAGTTGGAAGTCTCTCAAGCGTCTGAGGTGGTAGAGACGCTGACGGGCCTTTTTCACCACGGTGTTGATGTGACAGGACCATGACAGGTCCTGCGTGATGTGAACTCCGAGGTATTTGAAGCTGTCCACTCTCTCCACTGGGCACTCGTTGATGACGGGGGTCTGGTAGTTCCTCTCCTGCTTAGTGCTGAAGTCCACTATCAGCTCCTTTGTCTTACTGACGTTTAGAAGGAGGTTGTTCCTCTGGCACCAGTTCTCCAGATTCCTAATCTCCTTCAGGTAGGCCGTCTCGTTGTTATCAGAGATCAGGCCCACCACGACGGTGTCGTCAGCAAACTTGATGATGGTGGTGGAGCTGGTAGTGGCCACGCAGTCATATGTGTACAGAGAGTACAGCAGGGGGCTCAGAACACACCCCTGGGGGGCTCCAGTGCTGAGAGTGGTGGAGGCTGAGACATGTCCGCCCATCCTTACTGCCTGTGGTCTGCCAGTTAGGAAGTTGGAGATCCACTGACACATAGATGAGCTGAGTCCCAGATGCTCCAGCTTGGTGGTGAGTGTGGAGGGAATTATGGTGTTAAATGCAGAGCTGTAGTCTATGAAGAGCATTTTAACATAATTCCCCCTTCTAGTGTCCAAGTGAGTGAGTGATGTGTGGAGGAGATGAGAGATGGCATCGTCTGTGGAACGATTTGGACGGTAAGCGAACTGTAGTGGGTCCAGTGTGTCTGGTAGTGAAGAAATGATGAAGTCTCTGACCAGGCGTTCAAAGCACTTCATCACTACTGAGGTGAGGGCTACAGGGCGATAGTCATTGAGAGAAGCAGGGTGGGGTTTCTTCGGGACAGGAACAATGATGCACTCTTTGAAGCATGTGGGGATCACCGACTGAGATAAAGAGATGTTGAATATCTCAGTGAACACAGGAGCTAGCTGGTATGCGCAGTCTCTGAGGATACGACCTGGGATGCCGTCTGGTCCTGCTGCTTTCCTGGTGTTCACTCTCTTGAAGGCTCTCCTTACTTCATGCTCGGAGATGACGAGCATGTTTCCGGTGCTGGCAGTATAGGGTTAGGGTTACGTCAGACACATCTGCAGGGTGTGACGCGCAAAAAGACGTAAACACAGCGCGGACCGCACGCATCAGGATCGCTAAGCTCCGACAGCGTGTCCGTCTGCGGGCCGTCGGGTGAGAAAGCCGAGAAAGACAAAGCTGATTCTGATGTGTCGGCTCTGTGTTTACGTCTTTGTGTGGAGTCTGTGTACCTGCTCTCATCTGCTGTTTGGTTGTTGTTGAAATGGTTTTGTGAGCTTTAATCTGAGAATCTGGCGTTTCTGGCAAAACACAGTTAGATTTAAAAGTCGATTCAGGATTTAACCCTTTAAGACCTACCATAGAACCAAGTCCGCCAGAGCTTACATT
Source organism: Rhamphochromis longiceps (assembly GCF_057381845.1). Classification (NCBI taxonomy): domain Eukaryota; kingdom Metazoa; phylum Chordata; class Actinopteri; order Cichliformes; family Cichlidae; genus Rhamphochromis; species Rhamphochromis longiceps. Next base: position 10,480,055 of record NC_140559.1, on the reverse strand, counting down.
ATATTTTTACATGCTGTGGAGCCATTTTTTGGAGCATTTCAAGTTGCTATACATCAATACAACCATTATAGCCCAAACTTTAATAATATGTCTGCATTAGGTGCATAGTAATTACATAAATTGCAAAAAAGTGCAATAAACTACAAAAAAATTGAAAATCGGTTTTGTTTTTTTAACATATATTTCTTGTTAGAGAAATTTAAGAGGCTTATCCCTCAAAACTGTAAATACAAAAAAGTTGCACAAACTAGTTTCCCACCACAGGAAATTTATTTTAAGTGTCTTCACAGTTTTATTTTTGAAATACACCAATTTTTATATACTGCAGGAAAAACGGAAATAAATATTATAGTGCAAATTTGCAAAATAACAGCATCTGCATCAAAATAAACTATTTCCAGCAGTGCAATATGAGTCCTCAGCATCCCAGAAACGACACAGAAAGTCATGAAGTCAAGGATAACTTATAAGCTCTTGAGGCCACGATGGTAAAAAAACTACATTTGACGTCACAAATGACGTCACTTCCGGTTTCGGGCAGGTCATGCGGTCATGTGATAGTTCGCGCTGATGGACGTAGGAAGTGTTACAAACAGCTGATCGGATCGGCGAAGCGTGTTTCTGGAATATCATGTTTTTGTTGCTGCAAGTGATTTTTATGCAGCTTTTGCAAAGCTATATGTGGAAGGAAACTGTGACCTAGGACAAGCTGATGGCATAAGATGTAAGTACAACTCCTCCAGTTTCATATGCAAAAAAATGATTGCGCTAGCTTATGTGGTTGCAGAGCTACCGGGATTTAAAAATAGTTACGCAAAACAGAGCGTGCCCGCTCCGGCCGGCTTTAAAGGGTTAATGAATTGATATCGCTTTGTTCAAGCTACTCACCTCCCACTTCCACCTGCACTTTCAACTGGACCACGGCCAATCAGAGAGGTCCCGCCCCTTACTATCTCTGATTGGTTTAGTCCACGATAGGGGCAAAATGTGTGTCTGTTGTTGACCACAGGGAAGGTTGCAGAGTTTGTTTGTTTTTTTGCTACCCGAACAGTTGGTCGCACAGGTGCAACCAAATATTTTTTTTAGTCGCACCACTGAAAAATTTGGTCGCATTTGAGACCAAATTGGTCCCACTCTAGAGCCCTGAGTCAATGAATGCTCTCGGTGTTTACTGAAAGAAAACTGTGGTACGGAGACGACTGTTTATAATATTTCTAGTGATACTCAGAAGCTCTCATCAAGTCCTGATTTAATTCGATTTATGCTGTTATCAGTGTTTGAATGATAGCATGGCTGTGGTGTCACATCAATGTATGCACTCGGTGTTTGCTGATATCAAACTGTAGCATTAGGACCACTGAGTTAACCTTTGTAGTGATACTCACTCCTTTTTATTTAGACCTGGGCCCTGTGCTTCGTACGTCGCTTACTACATCCAAGATCAAATGAAACATCCAAGACCAAACCATCGCGCTAACCGTGAGCTCGCTAATCCGGTTCCCCGAACACACCTGCTGTTGACGATTAGTACAGCTGGACGCAGTAATGTGAGATCACTGGGTGTCGTAAAAGGGGCTACGCATCGATAGTAGAAACATTGATCGGCAACCCTCTGATTGGTCGGCGAAAATGTCGACGGAGCGCGCTCGGCTCGGTATTTTTCGGCAGCAGAGCAAGAACTCTTGAGTGAGGGATTTCAGGAGTTTCAGAGTTTAATTAAAACGCAAGGGAACACTGCAAAGGCTGCAAAAGCAAGGAGAGAGGGCTGGCAGGAAGTTGCTGACAAATTAAACTCGTAAGTAATTTAATAATAACAATAATAATGGAGTGGATTGATATAGTGCTTTTCAAGGCACCCAAAGCGCTTTACAATGCCACTATTCAGTCACTCTCACATTCACACACTGGTGGAAGCAGCTACAGTTGTAGCCACAGCTGCCCTGGGGCAGACTGACAGAAGCCAGGCTGCCATATCGCGCCATCGGCTCCTCTGGCCAACACCAGTAGGCGGTAGGGTAGATTTATTATATTACACTATATTATCCAATATTATATTACATTATATTATAATATGTTATATTTTATCCTCTGTCACATTAGAGCCACGACAGGACCCACTAGAACATGGGAATAGGTAAAAGTGAAATATTCTACAGAATGGTAATATTTATCACTTATATTGCTTTTAGTCTCTTGGAAAGAGACCCTGAAATAATCTGTTTGTTTATAACAGCAACCAAGAAAAGGGCGGAGCAAAAAAAGACAGGTGGTGGTCCTGCACCCCCTCGTCAACAAGTTGGTTAAGTAAATAAAACCCTCACGGGAATATCGATATCTCTCTATGAGCACACTGTCGCGCTGAGCTAAAGGATCCTGTCTGTCCCGCAATATACACTGAATTCTGAGGACTCTCCTTATCAATCTTGCACCTTCCGCAATGGGTGGCTCGCGTATACGGACAGGACATGGCTGCGACAGGCTTCCCAAATCCACCTTCGCTTTTATAGCCGTGGTCTCTCATCTTGATTACATGAAGTAATTTACAATTACTACTCTGAAATATGGATTACATCTGTAATAATCACATACATGTAATAGAATGTTAATAGTACATTTCCCTTTTTTAGGAAATGACCTGTGTGAAATCAATAAATGGATCAGGTGCTGCATTAACTTTAGTTACATTGATGTTATTTATTTATGGTGAAACAGTGGTGGAATATCGCTGTTGCTTTCGTATGAATGACGCGGACATACCTGCGTGGCCGCGATCTAATCCTGTTTACATAAAGTAAACCTGCTCCCCAGCAGGTTTACGCTTACGGCTCTGTTGCTATGACAGCAAGTCCTTCGGGGAACCGAACGATCCAGGATCACGCGAAATCGTCAACAATCTAATCCAGCTAACTTACTTAGCGAGGTACGAAGAACAGGCCCCTGGTTTGATTCTGGGATAGTTGAATATTTGTATATAATCCCTGCAGCTGTCAGACTCTATAGCAGGGGTCACAGCCTTTATTAAAACAGAGTTAGATAAAACTGAACAGTTTGGTTCATCTTTAGTTACATGGTTCTATCTTGATAAGCTGTCTTATCACAGATTAATTTTTCAAAAATATTAATAAAGAGACACGACACGGAGGAGATTTGTCAATCAGGCTGCAGAATGCAATGATGTACGGTGCAATAAAAAAATCAGTGAAAAAGCGAAGCAGTGACAGACAGTGTTGAGTAAGTTACTTTTAAAAAGTAATCAATTACTAATTACTTAGTCAATATTGTATTTAAAATACTTATCTAATTACTGTGTCAGAAAAGTAACTTAATTACTCAATAAGTAATTTAACTAAATACTTTATAAATTCCATATAAACCTTGAGTGGACAAACAATAGAAATTCTTTAAATAATAAATATTTTTTAAAGACGGAGACTACAGTACGCAGCGGCAGCATCTCTTCCACAGTGTAGCCTGCAATCATTCTTTAAGCTCACCTTCAGACGCTTTCTGTGCTGCTGAAGTAAAACCAGGTTTTGCTGCTTAGCAGGAGCTGCCGCGGTGTTATGGATGATGAACAAGGATCGCTCAGAAGTGTTCGTCTATGCTCCGTGTCAGGCGCTTCAGTAGATTACTATTAACAGCGGCCGATAGTTTTTTCTAGCTTACATATTACTGTAATGCTCTTGTCTGCTTGTTTCAGAAGAGTGAAGAGACGGGAATATGTCCATGTCATAAAACAGCCACTCGCTTCAGCCGAGTCAGACAGCTTCTGCTTTAGAATACGACTGTGCAGCAAACTGGCGCGAAATGACGCGCAGCTGCACTACAGCCATGTTAAAGAGCAGAGTTTACTTCTACGTTTAGAAGATAAATTAATGAAATTAAATAATGATATTCAGCGAGTTTAATTATTTTACAATGTAACGCAAGTACATTGTAAGTAACTGTAATTAAAATACCTAAAAATGAACAGTAATCAGTTACTCTACTTTTTCAGTGGAAAAGTAATTTAATTAGAGCGTTACTTTGTTCTTTGTCTGGTAAGTAAGTTACACCCAACACTGGTGACGGATGAGCGGGACCACTGTGTGCTGTTTAGTAATAAACAAAATATATTCCTAAATGACAACATGCCTAAAAGCAGAACAGTATTTGTACGTCAGTGGGAAAATAGCGGTGGCTTGCTAGCTTTTGTGCGGCTTCCTAGTGTAACCCCGGTAACTTCTGACCCCACTTCCGCCAGTCCCTTTATTGTGGCGGGAATGAACCCTGTATAAGTTCCGGGTCAATCAGCTGCATGTCCCTGCGCCTGCTGTTGTCCCTGGGGTTGGCGTACTTGTCAGACAAATTTTACACTACAGACCAGTTGACAGCGTGCAGTAACCCGGCCGATTTATTCATCTTTACACCACCTCACAATCGACTCAACGGTGAGTTGTTTGTTTTGTCACAATTAATGAAAATGCGGAGCCGCGATCGCACATCCTAAAACGCCGGAAAGCTAATGCTAGGCTAGCGACAGCAAGTGCAATTACTAGCTTTATTTATTGAATATTGTTGTTTTTGTTTATTCCATTATGGCCGAATGTTGACTTAACGTATCTAGAGTTGAACGAGTGATTAGATTTTTGTAGTTTTGTCCGTTTTGGATGTTTTTTGTTACTTTTCTGATGAAATGTCTAAACGGCCTATGAGATTTTGCATTGAGTTAAATTCCATTGAGCTTATTCAATCTGTTGCGCAACACCTGTGGTTAAATGAGTTTTGTAAATATATTTGATTAACTTTGGATAATGTTTATTAGCTTTATTGCTGATATACTTTGATGGGAGCCATGAGAATGTTTTTCTATAATAGTGCTGTACTGCCAGATTGTGTTGCACATTCACATTATTGACATTGTTAAATAAATGGATGAATATATCGTTGCATTCTCAGCTGCTCATGTGTCTGACTGTTGTGAACCAATCACAGATCAGTTCAGTGTTCTGACAGTGTGTGCTTGCACGCACAATTATTGTGTTGTTTTTACCTGCTCATCCATGTGCAGCCTTTTGTCATGGTTGGCTGTGTGGCAGGCAAGCAGAAGTGGTGGACCCAAAATTGCCGGACTCTTGGAGACGGGAATAAACTGAAAACTAGTGATGGCCCGCTTGAAGCTGGCGCTCCGGAGCGTGTGTCGAAAAAAACAACACACTGGTTCAGAAGCACTGTGTCGAGGCTTGCTTCGTTTGGCAAAAGTCACGTGACCAGTGACGTCCGAAGCTTCATTACGCACGTAACTGCTCCGGTACCTGATTCAAACGGATATAAGGAAGTGAATCATCCACGGGATTCGTGGAGTGTGTTGATGGTGACAGAGAGCGAAGAGGTGATCATTCCACTGACAGATATGGAGCCAGCGAGGAAGAGAGGACGTTCTGGCGTGTGGGAATATTTTGAGTTGATTTTGCTCAATTCATTTTATCTGCCGAAGTGAAAAACTTGAAATGTCCAAAATCATGTTTTCATAATGTAAATATCATTACAGCATATGACTTTAGGAACACTTCCATGTGAATTAAAGCTGATGAAGACTACAACAATGTATTTGACACTATACGTACATTACATTGCTACAGTTCAGAAAATCATTTTGTTTATTGTCAGATTTTGGTGCGTCGTCAGGTCCGCGCTGTGTTTGCCTCTTTTTTTTCGCTGGCTTCTGCAGCTGCAGGTTTCATAACTCTCTGTTTACATCTCTAATTAAGTCTCACGTGTGTCAGCTTTCTTTTAATAGATACGAAATTATGGATATATACTGTTAAATGATCAGAATTGTAATATTTCTGACTGAGGCAAAACTTTCCAGATTCCAATCAAATTGAATCGGATCCTGTATCGAATCAAAAATGATTCTACAAATCAGTAACGATGCAGCCGTACTCAGCTTCCTAAGCATTTTCCCTTTCCAGTTCACAATCAATCCCACCCCTAGGTCAAAAATATGTATAGGACAATTGGCCTCATCTAATATTTTGTATGAACCTGTCCAGCTGTCCAGTGATTAAACGACAAGTAGATGGAGGCAGGACTCCACAGCAGGGGCATACTCCATAATGTTCTGTGCATTATCATATGTATATTATATATATTGCTCACTTATTGTATTTACCAACATCAAGGAGTTATGAGCAAAGAAAGGCCACACCATAGTGCATGTTTAAATAGGGAAAGTTTATTGATCAAAATGTATTACGCAAATACGCATTACATTTTTTTTCAGCCCCCCAATCGAGAAACAAAACCAATTACATGTTCAAAGCAACGGAACGGTGGCCCAATATCAGAGAGAACTCCACTCTTGAGTGAGCAGCGATGCTTGAGCAGTCCGTTTTATTTTGCAGATTCAAGCTGCTCTTCTAAATATTCGCCACCAGATGTCACCGGAGAGGACTATGTTGAAAAGCTTCGAGTAATGAACCGTTTTTCAATACAAGCTTCGGAAAGCTTCATTTGGCCATCACTACTGAAAACGCAGCTTTATTGCTGGAGGAATGATTCACACAACTCTAAACCGAGGTGCTGGAGGCCAGGACATTACAAACACACAGCAAGTCGAGGGTACAACGCGACACTGAGAAACACAGGGCTTAAATACACAGACGGCAGTAATCAAGGGATGAGAGACAGGAGGGGAACACACCTGGGAGAAATCACAGCTGACGAGACAGGGGGAAACATAAACCGAGCACACTCACATACGACACAGACCTTCACAATAAAACAGGAAACTCAGACACAGGGAACCAGACGTTGAACTAAACAGACTCACAAACAGACGGGGGGCCACCATAGACAGACGGATATACAGACTCAGAGGCAGACCGAATATAAGACGTAGAACTCAAACAATAATAATCATCATGATAATAAACTGGAAAATGATACTAATGAACTTAAAGCGCTGGACCGACCCAGGACCATGACACCTTTCTCTCTGTGCTCATCTGACCCACTGTCACCTCCTCCTGTCTCCTGCCCAAGCTCTGCACCTCCTGTCTCCACCTTCACTCTCCTCTGCACCTCCTGTCTCCACCTTCACTCTCCTCTGCACCTCCTCTGTCACCACCTTCACTCTCCTCTGCACCTCCTGTCACCACCTTCACTCTCCTCTGCACCTCCTCCATCTCCACATTCACTCTCCTCTGCACCTCGTGCCACCACCTTCACTCTCCTCTGCACCTCCTCCATCTCCACATTCACTCTCCTCTGCACCTCGTGCCACCACCTTCACTCTCCTCTGCACCTCCTGTCTCCACCTTCACTCTCCTCTGCACCTCCTGTCACCACCTTCACTCTCCTCTGCACCTCCTGTCTCCACCTTCACTCTCCTCTGCACCTCCTGTCTCCTGCCCAAGCTCTGCACCTCCTGTCTCCACCTTCACTCTCCTCTGCACCTCCTGTCTCCTGCCCAAGCTCTGCACCTCCTGTCTCCACCTTCACTCTCCTCTGCACCTCCTGTCTCCTGCCCAAGCTCTGCACCTCCTGTCTCCACCTTCACTCTCCTCTGCACCTCCTGTCTCCACCTTCACTCTCCTCTGCACCTCCTGTCTCCACCTTCACTCTCCTCTGCACCTCCTCTGTCTCCACCTTCACTCTCCTCTGCACCTCCTGTCTCCACCTTCACTCTCCTCTGCACCTCCTGTCTCCACCTTCACTCTCCTCTGCACCTCCTGTCTCCTGCCCAAGCTCTGCACCTCCTGTCTCCACCTTCACTCTCCTCTGCACCTCCTGTCACCACCTTCACTCTCCTCTGCACCTCCTGTCACCACCTTCGCTCTCCTCTGCACCTCCTCCGTCACCACCTTCACTCTCCTCTGCACCTCCTGTCACCACCTTCACTCTCCTCTGCACCTCCTCCGTCACCACCTTCACTCTCCTCTGCACCTCCTCCGCCACCACCTTCACTCTCCTCTGCACCTCCTGTCACCACCTTCGCTCTCCTCTGCACCTCCTGTCACCACCTTCGCTCTCCTCTGCACCTCCTCCGTCACCACCTTCACTCTCCTCTGCACCTCCTGTCACCACCTTCACTCTCCTCTGCACCTCCTCCGCCACCACCTTCACTCTCCTCTGCACCTCCTCTGTCACCACCTTCGCTCTCCTCTGCACCTCCTCTGTCACCACCTTCGCTCTCCTCTGCACCTCCTGTCACCACCTTCACTCTCCTCTGCACCTCCTCCGCCACCACCTTCACTCTCCTCTGCACCTCCTCTGTCACCACCTTCACTCTCCTCTGCACCTCCTCCGTCTCCACCTTCACTCTCCTCTGTACCTCCTGTGTCACCACCTTCACTCTCCTCTGCACCTCCTCCGTCTCCACCTTCACTCTCCTCTGCACCTCCTGTCACCACCTTCACTCTCCTCTGTACCTCCTCTGTCACCACCTTCACTCTCCTCTGCACCTCCTCCGTCTCCACCTTCACTCTCCTCTGCACCTCCTGTCACCACCTTCACTCTCCTCTGCACCTCCTCTGTCACCACCTTCACTCTCCTCTGTACCTCCTCTGTCACCACCTTCACTCTCCTCTGCACCTCCTCTGTCACCACCTTCGCTCTCCTCTGCACCTCCTGTCACCACCTTCACTCTCCTCTGTACCTCCTCTGTCACCACCTTCACTCTCCTCTGCACCTCCTCCGTCTCCACCTTCACTCTCCTCTGCACCTCCTCTGTCACCACCTTCGCTCTCCTCTGCACCTCCTGTCACCACCTTCACTCTCCTCTGCACCTCCTCTGTCACCACCTTCACTCTCCTCTGCACCTCCTCCGTCTCCACCTTCACTCTCCTCTGCACCTCCTCTGTCACCACCTTCGCTCTCCTCTGCACCTCCTGTCACCACCTTCACTCTCCTCTGTACCTCCTCTGTCACCAACTTCACTCTCCTCTGCACCTCCTCCGTCTCCACCTTCACTCTCCTCTGCACCTCCTGTCACCACCTTCACTCTCCTCTGTACCTCCTCTGTCACCACCTTCACTCTCCTCTGCACCTCCTCCGTCTCCACCTTCACTCTCCTCTGCACCTCCTCTGTCACCACCTTCGCTCTCCTCTGCACCTCCTGTCACCACCTTCACTCTCCTCTGTACCTCCTCTGTCACCAACTTCACTCTCCTCTGCACCTCCTCCGTCTCCACCTTCACTCTCCTCTGCACCTCCTGTCACCACCTTCACTCTCCTCTGCACCTCCTCTGTCACCACCTTCACTCTCCTCTGCACCTCCTCCGTCACCACCTTCACTCTCCTCTGCACCTCCTCCGTCTCCACCTTCACTCTCCTCTGTACCTCCTCTGTCACCACCTTCACTCTCCTCTGCACCTCCTCCGTCTCCACCTTCACTCTCCTCTGCACCTCCTGTCACCACCTTCACTCTCCTCTGTACCTCCTCTGTCACCACCTTCACTCTGCTCTGCAACTCCTCTGTCACCACCTTCACTCTCCTCTGCACCTCCTGTCACCACCTTCACTCTCCTCTGCACCTCCTCCGTCACCACCTTCACTCTCCTCTGCACCTCCTCTGTCACCACCTTCACTCTCCTCTGCACCTCCTCTTTTGCCTCCTCTCTCCTCCTCTCTGCTTCCTTGTGTCCCTCTTCGATCAGCTGCTCTGCAAACCTCTTGTACCTGGTATAAAAGCTCAGTTCCTGTTTAACTGTTTGACAGGTGTGATAGTCACATGGTTTTGGAGAATGCATGTTCCCTCGGTGCGCAAAAGCAGAGTAGTGACAGAATTGATGCACATTATTGATATTTGAAGCACGTGTACCTGCACATTAACACACGGGTACTGTGGGATATATTTTTAAAACGCTCGTGCTCTCGTCCACTCCCCGCAAAAAAATAGCAGCTGTGCGGCGTCTGTGGCGTCGGTGCTCTCATCGCCTGCGATGGAGTAAACATCAAAAGCACAGCTTTATCAGACAGGTGCAGTTTAATGTTGGCCGACGAGTCTTCAGTGCGTCGCACGACTGGATTTCTGGACACGCTGACGTTGTTGAAGTCCTGCACTTTTTCCACATTATTTCGGTGACTTTAACGAGGCCGTGTTTTATGAGGTCTCCATCTGAGAAAGGCTCGCCATGTCTTGTGATGAGCTGGGCGACCTCATAGTGGCTATCGGAGCCTTTTCCTGGACCTTTTGAGCATGAAATAAATACTGTTGCTGACCCTGCAGGAGAGCTACCCTTTGCTTTCTGCTCTGGCTCAGCACCAGTGTCGGATGCACAGGCCTGATGTTTGGTTTCATGATGACGTCGTACATTATCCTCTTTCATAACTGCCACAGTCTCAGTGCAGATCAAACAGACACACTTGAATTCTTTGAAGAAATATTCACTCTCCCACCGTGTCTGAAATTTTCTGCACTCACCATCTACCTGTCGCTTCTTTGGTTCTGCCATGTTTAGTAACTTGGGGTACATTTCTTCTGTGATTGTCCTTTTTGGTGGAGCAACTGCCTTGATCACCAGTAGCTCCCCTGGTGTTAAAACTAAGAAGTGCAATACAATCAAGCAAAAGTTGAAGTGCGGGCCATATGTTATTCTATTTATAAAATTACTTGCGGGCCAATTAAAAATGGACCGTGGGCCGCAGTTGGCCCACGGGCCAGAGTTTGGCCCCCCTGGTTTAAAGGATTAAATTCGGCGTCTCTCTGCCGTTCTCTTTACCACTACACTCTCTGTCTCGCCAGTGTCTTATTCTAAGTGGGCGAGGAACGAGACATGTTCACTTACCTGTGTGTGAGAGAACTCCCTCAGTGTCCGTGTAGTACTGGTGTAGCACAAGTAGTGGCCTTGTTAGACCTGCTAGTGCTACTTCCTGCCTTCTTTGCATGTGGTACAGGCAGTGTAGTTACCTTTAACCACAGTCTGAGGACAGATGGGAAATATACAAAAAATTCCACCACAAAAGAAGATTTCAAAGGTTTTTCAAAGGAAACATTTATTTGTACAAAAGTATCACTTAAGAACATAACTGCATGCCTCTGTTTAGTTTGGATTTCATGGTTTAAACATATAAGGAAGTAATAGTAACACAAGTCTGAGTTCACTGTCTGTTTTCAAATGCATTTCAGAAGCAGGAAAAGTCCTTATGTCTCCCTCCTGTCCCGCATCCTCAGGCCGCTCACCCCGACTTCCTTGGGTGTGTCTGCAGAGATTCGACCCTCCCCCTCCACGTTTGCTGACATTAAAATATTGCCTTCTATATCCTCCTCTGCTTCCTCCTCTGGATTTGAACTGCCATCACAGCTGAACTGCAGGCTCTCTGCCTCCATCACTGGGTCATCTTCATCAGCTTCCTCCTCTTCTTCCACTTCTGTGTCCTCGTCCTCCATCTGATCTTCCTTGTCCTCTTGCCCATCCTCGTAAGTGTCCTCTTTAGGGTAGTGGAAGACATCCTTGTGCTCACTGAAGCTGACTTGCTTCTTCCTGCTATTGTTACACTGCAGCTCTTTCTTCACCTCCAAACCAACTCTTGTTGTCGTTCTTTCAGGACCTGGCTGGGATGATGGAGGACGGAGCAAGTGCCTTTTCTCTGCCTCCTCCTCATCATCCTCTTCCTCATCTATGTCTTCCTCTACTCCCATAGCTTCTTCTATTCCCTCCTCTTCTTCCTCTTCATCCTCATCATCTTGTGCTTCTGTGTCCTCCTCATCTTCTTCCTCTTCCTCTCGCACTGTGGAAAGTTTCCTTGCCATAACCTCTTCCTCCTCTTGCTCCATCCTCTCTGCTAGGGCCCCAGCGGTGGGCTGTGTGGGGGGTTCCTCTAGTTTAACCGTCTTAAACCCACGTCTGAGGCAGGGTTCATCATACTCTGGGTAGGTCTCCTCTGGGTAACCTTCCCAGTCTGCACCGTATGGGACCTCCTCGGCCTCCATCTCTGGGGAGGCTCCCTCCAATCTGCTCTCTTGAATAAGCTGTGTGATCTGTCTCAGCTGCCTGAGTAATTTCTCCTCCTTTTTTGACGTGGTGGTTTTACTCCTCCTTCGTCTACCACTCCCAGAACTATTGTTCCTCCTGGACACAATCCTCTCCATCATCTCTTCAGGTTGGAGAAGTCTCTCCTGCAGCCTGGCAAGCTCATTAGCAATGATTGTGTTCGTCCTGGTTCCCACGGTTACTGCAGAGTTCTTCCCTGGTTTATTAGCCTTCCCCCTACAGGTCAGCTTATGTATGATGTAAAGGATGTAAAGAAGGATCCCAAAGCCATATAAGGGTATCACTTGAGTCATCAGGTTGTACTTTTTGCCTCGTCTTGTTTTTTATTTTTTTATTTATTTTATTTTTTTATTTTCAGTTGTTACAGACGGGACAGACATGAGTGAGGGATAGGAAAGGGAGAGAGAAAGAGGAAGGAAAAGAACAACAGAAGGGGAGAGGGACAGTGAGAAAGGGGGAGAAAAAAAATCTCCTGGATCACCTGTTGAGAGGAGAAGAATAGAAAACAAGCAAAAAAACAAAGCAACATACTAAACACAACACCATCGCATTAATCTAGCTAAGTGTAAACAGCAGTAAATACTAAATATTCAATGTTGTTGTGCAGCACGCAGGACAGACAGCGCACAATGTGCTTCGAAGTAGCAGCCAAGAGAGGTGTGATTTAAGTCTACGAGCAGTGAGCACCCGTGTGCACACCTGTGTGGATCAGCGCGCTTGTGTTCAAAAGGTTTCCCCATGTAATGGTCTGCAAGAGGATGTAGAGAGCCATAGCCCCGCCCCCAGGGCATGAAGCAGGCATGGAGGAGATCCAGGCCCCAGACATCCAGAGGCCCCAGAGTGCGAGAGCCCAAGGAGGACCACCGGAGGGGCATCCGTGCCACCCTCATGGGAAGGGCTGAGGATCCCCAGACGAGGCGTCACCCAGTAGCCACCGAGCAGAAGCTAGAGGGGGCTGCACCGGCGTGCCCGCCGGCTCTGCCGGCAGCCAGCTGTGCCAGAATGAACCGAGCCGCAGGCCCAGAGGCCGGAGGCCCGAGGGCCCCCCGCACGAGGCCTGACCGAGCAACAGGCGCCAGGCCCCGCCAGGTAGCTACCGGGAGTGAGCTGGTACATACCTGAGTGCCCAGCCCCGGACACCAAGAACCACCAATGCACCGACCCCTGAGGGCATCAGTCACCGGCAGGGAGTGTGGTGAGGGGAGATAGGCCTTGGAGGGCCTGGGAGTTCCCAGAGAGGCGGAGTCTAAGACCCGACCTGACATATACACACAGACGAACAGGCGCACACAGACACAAAAGATTTCAAAAGATTTTAATAGATTAGTTTAAGATTTTGAGCAAACAACAGAAATAAGTGTGTGATAACAACATCTCACTCCTCAGAATTATGTAAGAAGGCTTCATTTCATAATGACAGTAAAGCAAATACAGACAGATGTGTAGAGAAAATAATCACATAAAAATAATAACTGTGCTAATAAGAAAACCCTCCTGATGTGCATAAATACGGTGAAATCAAAGGTTCCTAAAGTTATAAAGTAACATGTCAGGTAAAGTTCTTCATGTTTGTACTTGAGTAAATGTGTTGATCTAGTTTCCAACAGTTGCAGCAAACACATGGAGCAACACAACGAGAACACACAGTGAGGTGAAGTGAGTGAAGTGGATCAGGTTTTCACCACTGCAAAACACACCCGCACATGTCGGGGAAGTGGGAGGAGCGGTGGGAGGAGCAGTGGGAGGAGCGGTGGGAGGAGCAGTGGGAGGAGTGGTGGGAGGAGCGGTGGGAGGGGAAGTGGGAGGAGCAGTGGGAGGAGCGGTGGGAGGAGCGGTAACTGTGTCGCTGATCCATTGCTGGTACTGGGACACAGGAGTGTAGGTTGAAGGACGTCCAGAGCATCCAAGCACAATGAGAAGTCCACTCTGCAGCCAGACGGATCCACTCTGAGTCATCAGTGGTGCCCCAACACTAGTCTGTGGAAAGACAGTGATGAAAGTTATCAGGACAGATGTGTAACTGTTAGAGGTCGACCTTTGTCACCCACTAAAGTTTGAACTTTGTTGGTAGTTTTGTTACAAACTGCTTAAATAAATTAAGTAATAAATAAATTGATCGTCCCAGTATAACACAGTCAGTAACACTTCATGGATATCAGTCTGTCCACTTAGGAAACATGAACCACTGTGAATCCACTTCAGCTGCTTTGGTGCAATGAAAGTGACGATTCCACAGACAGAAAGTTTCAGGCAGCTCGTTTAAAGGAATCAGTTTCATCAAATAAATTAGAGGCTTTAGAAAAAACAACCTTTGATAAACATGAATATTAATATTTATGGTCCATTACAGCAAAACAAGTAAAGCAAAGTGTGACTAAAGGTGAGATTATCTCAGTGACTGTCAACAACAGATTATAAGAAATAAACTTGTGCTCACCAAACATGAAGCTGTCTCTCTAGTACAGATGATGCTGTCTGGGACCCCTGGATTGCTGGCTTTGCACTCACTGTTTCCCACTATTGGTACGTTTGCCTCCAGCAGGTTATTGCTGTTTTCTAGTTGGAGAGAATTTAAACATCAGGCTTTTCTAAAGACTCCAACACAATGCTGTAAAGTACAATAAATATTTTATGATTTACCATTAAAGCCGATGGCCCAGCTGCTGGTCTCATTGTTGAAGGTGCTGTTTTGTGAGGCTAAGCAGATCGGCCGAATGTAGTCTGTGAAATTGACAGGAGCCGACAGCTTCAGAAGACAAATGTCGTTCTCACGAGTCGACGAGTTGAATCCAGGATGGCAGGTGATGTTTACCACTGTGCGACTCACTTCATTCGGGCTTAGATCTGAGTAGCTGTTCCCGCCTAGAAATACCACTATGCTTCTGAAATTCCTTCACACACAACAGATATTTTTATTGTGCCTCATGCTGATCATCAGCACAGGGCAAAGCAGTCGAGTCACGAGTTTCCTTTCAGGCCTTTGTTGTGTGTGTGTTTCTGTGTGTGTGCGTGGTTGAACCTGCTGGCTCGTTACATAAATAAGTAATTAACGCTGATGGTCAGATTATTCCACAGCACAGAGTGTGGTAACATCTGTTTACATGTTGTTGAACTGACTGTGACTGTGACGTGAGGTCAGCTGATCACAGCTGCACACGAACAAAACACATGACTGTGACTTTTCCTCACTTTTCTCTCCAGTCTCAGTTTCCCAGCATGTGTTCATTAACGAGCCTCACAGAGGTGTGTAGTTGTTTGTAATAGCAGCAGCTTTATGCTAAGCTAACCATCTTCTGTCATCAGTGGACAGAAAAATCAATGCTTCTCAAATACAAGGACATCTATGAAATGACTTTATAGTTTAGATTAAACTAATGTGGCGTCTGGTTTGATTGTTGTGCAGACAACTTTGCAGTTCAGCACTTTGGGCAGCAGCTGCTGTTTTTAAATGTTAGAAGAAGTGAGGAAATATTAAAAATATCTCTAGTGCACATGAATGCTACACTTCACCTTCATCATCATATTCAACAAAGTGTAAACTGGCAGCACTGACTCACAGTGACATGGTGGATGCAGCTGTCAGCACCCACTGGTCGTTGATCAGAGACCCTCCAAACCCAAAACTGGTAGGCAGCTGAATTCCAGCATCAATGACTGGAGGCCCTCCACGAACTCTTATATCAGCGAACCAGGGCCAACTTCCTGCTGCAGCGTCACCAACTCCTGTGAAGCTGCTGTTCACAGCCCTGCTGCCACATGCTGACAAAGCAGAGAGAGCACAGCTAAACATTAAAACCACTGAGAGAGAAAACACTGATCAACGCTCTGCTGGGAGATCCTGAGCTCTGACATTCATGTGGAAGTTACTCTAACATCAGACTGTGCTTTACATGTGATCCACAGACGTCCCTCCTCTGTGTCAGAACAAAAATCATTTCAGTTTTCTATGTGCTCATTGCTGTCCAGCTGACAGAAGGAAGACGGGTTAAATGTCTTTGGATGCTTACCGGGCTGCTGTGAGTCACAACCTGAAAATGAGAAAACACAGACAAACCTGTGAAAGTGAGCAGTGATGGTTTTCTTCAACTCGAAGAACCGATCACACTAAACACACTTTAAAGCTGACTGCAGGTACAACCTTGATGAAGGTCAGAGTCGCCTGTGTCGTTACTCTGGCATCAAAGCTCTGGCATCGGTGTTCCTCACCAAATACATGTTCTCAGTTTACTCAAACATCAGTAACTGTAATATAAAGTTACTCTCTGCTGAATATCATCAACTGTTAGAAATCCAACACAACAAAGTAAACTAACGAACGCAACAACACGTCTGTAAAAGAAGCTGCTGATATCAAATAAAGAGTGAAGACGTCCGGTGACTGTGACTTCATTACATTATCATATTAAATACGATGCTGAATGACATTAATGCTAAATGGACTCCTTCCTTGTATCCAGCAGCAACATTTCGTTTAGAAACATTCGTACCTGTAATTAATCTCGTTCTTCTTCCAGCCCTGATAAAACCTCAGCAATGAGAGGAAGGAAATTCAAACAGTTTCTCACCTTTGCAGAAGAAAATGATCAGCACAGTGACGCAGCACACAAACTGCTGCAGAGCCATGGTTAACTGCAGCTGTTTCAGCTCACCTTAGACTTTAAATATGTCAGATGTATGTTCAGCTGCACCTGTTTCTAGAAGTCATCAGGGCCCCACCAAAGAATCCGGTCAGACTCGTTGGTCTTTGTGCTGTTTGGACTGCAGTTAAGCTCGAGGCACTGAAAGTTGGAGCAGGTTTTTCAATCACAGCAACAGTCAGCTGGTGCTGCTTTATGCTGTAAGGTAGACCCTGCAGTAGCAGGTAAAGTCTGCAGACTGCAATCAGCCCTGATCAGTTTGTTACTGCCGTCATGTTTTTGGGATTTGTTACGCACACTTTGGGGCAAACATGACACTTTGTAGGTTACAAATAATCCTGTTAAATTAACACCACAGGAGAGAGAGGGGGCAGTGTGTGTACATGGGTCTTTATGTCTTTGTGTGGGTCACTAGTGGGTGGGTGGATCAGGGGCTGGCTGGCCCTTGGCCCCAGTGGGACATGGTCACCTCTCCCCTCTGGACACTTCAGCCCCTCCCTGGGATGCGGGGGCTGGATTGTCCCCGGGGTCTCCCTCCATCTCCTGCTGGGTGTCCGTCCCAGGTGTCGTATCTTTGTTTTGGTTTTCGGTCTCTTACGGGTGCAGCAGCTGGCGACACATTTTATTTGTTTCTATCAGAAAGCCCTGAGACAGGTTTCCTTTTTGTTTTTGCTCTGCAATCTCTGCGCTCTCTGTTCATACTAAATCATTTAAAGAACATTTTAACGTCGCACTCAACAACAAACAAAAAGTCTCTTCAACGGCTAAACTGCTTTATATTTCTTCACGCCAATACACGAGCCACCAGTAGGAGTGACGGGGGCTGCGAGTTTGAGACTCTAGAAAGTGCTACTCAAAGCAGGAAGGTGCTCAAAAAGCCATATTTAGTTTACTGTAATGTCATCAAATGTCAGTTTTGTACCAAGACAGAGTAGAAAGCACTGACCACGGCACTCTTTCATGGAAGTTCAACACTGACCCAAACACTGCCAGCACCCAGCATCACACACCAAAGGACACACTGAGCAGGTCCACCAGAGCTCCCACAGCTTTGCTCTCATGGGGTTTGTGTTGGTTTTGAAGCAAAACACAAAGTGTGACGAGGAGACGTCCAGGTTACTCAACAACAGCCACTTCTAGAGGGAGGTAGGCAGAGTTTGTGGACACACAGGTCTTTTTAAAGGAAAACAGCCACGATTAAGCTAGAGATTAATAATATTTTTCAAAGTGGACTGTCAGGGTAACATAACAGATGGATGAGCTTACAGATGACCGTGTTGCTTTGATATTTAGTTTGTTACCAAGCTAATATGCAAATGAACGACTCTTCGCATGTGCTGCCAAACACACCTGTGACAAACATCTGGAGTATCTGGTTCTGCACGTATAGTGAGATGTTCTGGCATCCTTTTAATGAATTCTCTGAAGTCTTAAACAGATGACGCATGCTTCTCATCTGGGAGGTTCAGAGAGGCTTTGGAGCCCTGAGTTTTGTTCAGGTTTTGAGGAGACGGTGGTGGAGGGAGGACAGTGGGGAGGACACGTCATCTCGGGAAAATCTCCAACCACAGGCTCACGCTGTTCAGCATTAACTTTATTTACACGCACAGTTGTTGTTCTAACACACAGCTGCAGCTCTCCAGCTACCAGCTCCACATAGCAACAACATGACAGGACCCAGTTCAGTCTTTGTGACCTGCAGGTGCGTTGGCCTACCCTGCAGCCGCACCGTTGACCACGCCTCGCCACAGATACACTGCTAATTTTCTGGGGTTTTGTAGGGACTTTCTTTGTTATGAGTGTATTTCAGCAAATAGAGACCTTGGATTATTTTTGTCATCGAATGACGGCCTGTTCCGGCCCATCGGTGGGGTCCTACACGAGTGACGACAAGGAGTTAGGAGGAACAATGTGTCAATGCTCCTTTGTTAACAACTGGACAATAAAGCCCCACCCCCAAAAATCAGGCCTCTAATAAATCGTCCATAAAGTTGTATTTTAATACAAACTTATAACACATGGCATCAAATATAATTACTATATACAGAGACAAGTTTGAAGGATAATAAATCCAGGCAATACAAGCTCGCCTCACATGTTATGTGTGACTGTAAATAAAGTGAGAAACTCTGATTGAGAGGTGGAATTGTTTCATTTGAGGTGATATTCTAACAATTTCATGGTCTGAGAATATAGTCTCCCTTTGGAAAAGGATAAAAACAAAAATGAAAAATTACTCTTCTGCTGAGACAGACAGAGAGACATGTTTGAAATTGGTTCTTTCTCCTTTTTAGATTAATTCCTAAAGTTTACAGCACAGCCGACTTAGAGTCAGAACAAATTCAATGAGAAACCAGGTAAACTGAGCCATGCTGTTTTAAATTCCTAACCATAACCCAACTGTAACTCTGACCCTAAAACAAAAATTTTGAGTTTCAAAATGTCCCCATGAGGGCTGTTGGTCCCCACAGAGACATGTAAACATGTACACACACACACAGAAGCAGGAGGGAGGCAGATGAGTAAGAGAACAGCTGCTATAAATGAGAAATGTTAGAGAGAGGCGTTCGTCACACCATAAAACTCTAGATCTGCTGTTCAGAATGTCGTTCTTATGCTTGTTCACAGCACGAGGTGCTAACAGAGCTTCAGCTTTTGGTCGACTGTGTGACTGATTTAAATTCAGTGCCACACAGACATCCACACAGGGAAAAGCAGGTGGTGGGTCACATCTGCACAGCATTATGTTGTAATCACTTCAAATTCATCAACAGAAATTTGTATTTTAAAGCACGAATTCTGGGAACTTTGTCTGAAATACAGCCGGCTGTGTGCTTCAACACAAAGTCGGTCTTATCAGTGTTACTGCGGGTTATGTTGAGGCACACCAGTGGTTTTCATCAAAATCCCTCTCAAAGTATAACAAATGCTCATTTTTCTGCAGTCGACCTCACCTGATGCTTATCACAGCCATATTGTGTTAGTCAGTTCTCTTCTTTAATGTGTCATTATCACCTGTGTCCACCATGTTTCTGCAGAGTTAGTCGGTTTCTCCTCCAACACTCTGACAACAATGACACGTACTGTCAGTGAGCAGTGTTCTTTGGATGAACTCTGGACTTTGTGTTTTAAAACACTTATTCTGCAAAAAGTAAAACAAAAATCTTGTGTTCAGCTTCTCAGAAACACACAGACATCCCACCGTCAGACCAATAAAACAGGTCTAACAGCATCACTCGTTGTTGACGATGTTCACACAGGACAGATTGTGTCATGTGACGGCTGTGTGCAGGCAGGAAAAGGACCCAAATGCAGACTCAACTGGGAGCGAAAAAGCAGCTTTATTGCTGGACAGAAAAACCACACAAGACCTAAACTGGGCAAAATCTAACAAAAACACACAGGACCAGACACACAGCATGAGGGGCGTCCCAACACTGACACAGAGAAACACAGGGCTATTTTATTTTTTACATACAGGTGTACGAAGGAGGGAAGATAGTATAGCCCTTGGGAGATTTTAACACCACATGTAAACCTGTGGCGGTTCAGTGGTGCCTAAACAATAGGTGGCATTAGGCATTGAGAAGGAGCAGTGTTTGTCCTTCTCATTCAAACAAACTGTAATCATTTGTCACCAGAAAAACAATCAGCTATTTTCAGTGGTGGAAATAAAGGTTTTAATTTATTTTATAGTTTTAACATTTAATTAAAAATAAAAAAGAAATATTAACATCGGATGGACTAGACAGCTTCCTCTGACACCGACTGCATGTACACTTCAGAGACTGTAAATATGTGTGTCACTTTTAAAACTAACAAAGATTTGTGTGGCTATTTATTGCTAACAATGAATGACCTCACAGTTTATCTTAGGAGCACAAAAAGCACTCAGTGTCTCGTGGAGGCCAAATCCCCTCCAGATGTTAATGAGGAATCTGTCTGCCACTCTGGTTTTAATATAATGTGCTTAGTTAATTTTTTAGTTAATTTATTGGCATTTTTATTATATATTGTTTTTCAGATTAATTTATATCTCCCACTCTTCCCGCAAAGCTCAGAAGCTGAATATTTCACATTCATTTAATACAAGAACTCGTCAGTCACAGGGATCGGATACAGTATATGAGGAGAGGACCATGGAGGAAGAGGAGAAGAGGAGCAGATAAGTTCAACAGGAAGTTCAAAGGAGAAATCTGGACGGTCCAGCGGCGCCGAGGACCGTGCAATAAAAACTTTTATAAAGTCAATTAGATGAAACTTTCTTTTATACCTAACCATAACCCAACTGTAACCCTGACACTAACACCACATTTTGAGCCTTAAAAAGCTTACAGATGACGGTGTTGCTTTGGTATTTAGTTTGTTACCAAGCTAATATGCAAATGAACGACTCTTCGCATGTGCTGCCAAACACACCTGTGACAAACATCTGGAGTATCTGGTTCTGCACGTATAGTGAGATGTTCTGGCATCCTTTTAATGAATTCTCTGAAGTCTTAAACAGATGACACATGCTTCTCATCTGGGAGGTTCAGAGAGGCTTTGGAGCAGTGGCGTGTCTAGAAAACTTTTGTTGGGGGGGCCAGGTAGGGGCACAGATTTGGAGAAGGGTGGCAGATGTAATTGGCAGATAATGTTAAAAACAATTCTACCAACCATTAACCATAATTCAATAACCCTGTAAACCTAATAACCAAATGCACTTTTAACTCTTATTAGAATGAGATTTTAACCACTACGGTGCAAAGTTTTTAGATACTGCATTGATAAAGTACAAGAGATACAATCAGTGCTTTGTCAGTGTTTACTCAGCATTCAAGGACAGCAATATTTGCATAGTATTTTTACTGACATGTAGTGCACATATGTTTTGGGCAAAAACAGTTTTGAATATTAAAATATGAACATTTTAAACATACAATTGTCAAATTAGCCAATGCCAATGCAAAACTTTATCTGCCTGTTAAAAAAAGAAGATAATCTTCTTACAAACTGGTGTTTGATTTTGAAACAGGAAAAAAGTGGGGAAACAACTGAAAAGACTAACATTTGAATAAAACCTACTAGAAATTAATATTAAATACATTCTAACAACAGCTGATCAAGCTTAAACGTGCTGCTGTTGTTTAGCGTGACATCCACTGGTTTCCTCTTTCTGGCGCAAAGTGGGCGATAAACAAACAAGAGAGACGATCAGCTGATCATTGATCAGTTTCATGATTGAAGTAGCAACAGGAGAGGGAGGATGAGAGGATGAGAGAAGAAGAGGCAGCTGTGCAGCAAAGACACAGAATAAATCCAGCTTTGTGTCCTTTTCCATTCTAGCTGAAGTTCGGGACAAACTGCGTCTCTTCTCAGCTCAATACGAAACGAGTAATATTTTCTCTGAATGAGGGACCATTCCGTTTTTTACGGGACAGTTGGCAACTCTACTAACTAACCTTGTGAATTAAATAAAGTTCACTATCAGTAACATCATAGCACCCACAGCTGTATAGAAACTCCATCAAGCTGGCTAGAACGCAGTATGAGTTATTGCAACTGACGGTAAAAAGTCAGCACAACTAAAATAAACTCCACCTAAACTTGGTTTATATCTGACCCAGATAGACTGCAGGTCATAACTTCTTACCTGAAGTTCAGTTCACCTGACACTCGGACTGGTGGCTGCCTCGGGTCTCTCCTCCTGCCTCCCCTTCCCTCATCCACCTGCTGGCCTCTGTGGAAGCCCCGTCATAGCCACCACCAAACAACTGAGTTATTTTTACACATCTGCCTGCATCTGGCCAATCCACCACCTCTCATTGTTCATGCCCTTACAAAGAAAAGTCATCAGCACACCGGGCAAATGGCCAGTCCAGCTATGTTAAACTGTTAATCTTTCGCTGAAAAACTGTTTCCTGCGGTGCCTCTTTCGTGCTTGGCTCTCCTACCTTTGCTAACGTGATGCTCATAGTGTAGAAGCCGGTGCTGCATTCACTTACCCTCGGATATCTGAGCTTCACTGTGAAAACATAATCGTACATTTGATATTTGATTGACTGTTATTGTTTTAGCTTCGGGGTGGCACCTGGGGTGGCCAGTCTGGTTGGGGGGGCAGGCCACCCCACTGGACACGCCACTGCTTTGGAGCCCTGAGTTTTGTTCAGGTTTTGAGGAGAGGGTGGTGGGGGGAGGACACATCATCTCGGGAAATTTCAGGCATAAGCCTGTGGTTGGTGACCCTGCTTTTAAGCATTAACTTTATTTACACGCACAGTTGTTGTTCTAACACAGCTGCAGCTCTCCAGCTACCAGCTCCACATACCAACAACAGCACAACAGGACCCAGTTCATATCAAACGTTCCCTGAAGGGCAGGTGCCCCCTCCGATAAAATCAGACACATTATTATCAGAGACGTGACGGCTGCTGGCAGAAGGACTTGAATCAAAGTGACGTCCTCTTTCTGAGTCAAACAGAGCTGAATGTGCTGCTTTCACTTCTTTATTCAGTCGTTCAGGTTTGAACTCAGCAGGTGTTTCTAATGCTGACCTGGACGACTGAGAACTTCACAGACACGTCCACCATAATATCCCATTAGAACCATTAGAGCCTGCTGGATGTTACAGGTCCTCCAGCCTCACTCACAGCCACTCAGGGTGCTCAGCAGCCCCTGTGCTGGCCTCACTGGCTGCCTGTGTCTTTAAATTTCTTATGTTTGTTTTTAAATGCCTTCACGTGTAAACGTTATAAAAACGCACTTTTGGGTCCACGTACACGTACTGGCCTCCGGGCTCGACGAGCTGCAGAGAGGCGTGTAGGACTGCAACTCTTCTTCACCATCACAGCTTTGCTTGTAAGTCACGAAGGAGCCAGAAGATGCAGCGCTGCTGTCAGCTAATACAGCTGCACATCACTGACAACACACAGATGCTCAGGCAAGACGTTTATTGGTTGATTGGACTCAACGAGGACACACATGTTATTGCAGTGATTCATTATTCACTGCATCAGAGACTTTCTTACTGATCGTCCACAGAAAGTTTGTGTGAATGTTTGATCTGATGAAATCATTGTTAGTCCTGCAGCGTGTGTCAAGGCTGCGTCTGAGTAACAAGCTGAGCTTTATTAAACTCGAGGGGAGTAACAAAAATCACAGGAGGAAGCAAGAAGTTATCTATAAGTTTTCAATTACATTTGCTACACAGATCAGCAAAAGCACCACTGTGTGTTGGAACAGGAAGTGATGCCACAGAGAGAGCCAACACCAACTGACAGCACCGTCCACTTTGTCCATGTGCTCTGCTGAAATACTGACCCAATGAGGTCAGACTGGACTTCCATTCACCAGCTGACTCTCCACGCAGGAAGCCCCTCAAACCAATCTTTGTGTCATTTTTGTGTTTCCACATGTGACACACGTCTAAAACGTGTTGAGAAATGGTAAATGGCCTGCATTTGTATAGCGCTTTTCTAGTCCCTAAGGACCCCAAAGCGCTTCACACTACATTCAGTCATTCACCCATTCACACACACATTCACACACAGGTGATGGCAGCTACATGTAGCCACAGCCACCCTGGGGCGCACTGACAGAGGCGAGGCTGCCGGACACTGGCGCCACCGGGCCCTCTGACCACCACCAGTAGGCAAACACGGGGTTAGTATCTTGCCCAAGGATATTTGGCATGCAGCGAGGAGGCAGCCTGGGATCGAACCACCAACCTTCTGATTAGTGGCTGACCTGCTCTGCCACCTGAGCTACAGCCACCCATCTATATCAAGGAATCAAGAGATTCCTTGATACAGATCAGAGTTAAAGAGAATACAGTTTGCTTGCAACATTCTCATATTGCAGTTAATGGGTGTAAGAATACAAAATAGAAAAAAGGCTGGGATGGGAACAAAGAACTGAGGTGCAGGCAGGAGGACAATCAACCCCCAGGACAGTAGCAGGAGTCACTGAGGGTGAGGGGCAGACAAAGGGCAAACGGACACTACCTTAAAAGGAGATGGGGTCAGGGTGTCACTGTACTAGTCCATTGTGGGGGTGTTTACTGTAGAGGGGAGGAGACCAGAGGTTATAACTGTAACTGTGGAGTTCTTTAGATCAGCCTTCAGCCCAGGACTGCAGTGTGCTGATCTCCAGATGCATCTGTAAGAATAATAAAAGGATTGTGTGAAACATGGAAACATCTCAGCGTGATCTCTACCAGGACCAAAAGAATCACAGAGACCGCCGTTGTCTCAACACATGCACATGTGTGTTTAGCTGGACGCTGTTTGATCCTCGACATGTTTAAAGGCGTCCAGTCCTGAGACACTGGGGCTGGAAACAGCTGTGATGTCATTGGACTGTCACACAGACAGAAGTGCATGAAGCGAGCAGCCGAGGAGCCGCTGATGTTTTGGATTCAACAGCATTTGAAAGGTCGACACAGACACATTTGCACACAGAAAGCTGAATCTGTCATATGCCACAGTGAACTCACTGTTCAGTGTTTTTCAGGAAGCTTCTTAACTGCCTCTGCTGCCAAACAAGCAGCTGATGTCCTCGAGAAGAAGCTGAAGAAGTCTTCATGCTTTTATATTGAGGAGACTTTTCACTGCTTTTATTCCATCAGCAGCTCAACATCATGAGCAGCTTTGACATAAAGACATCAAACTCAAGCTGACTTTAAGCTACTTTTAATACAGGGGCTCAAAAACAACAACATCTTTATTATAGCGCTCGGAGTCTGATGTTGGCTCATGTGCTGTCACCAACATGACGTTCTACTAGTCACGGCCTCAGCTTAACCCACTGATGCTGATCACACAGACCCACTAAAAGCAGCAACTTTCAAATCTCTGGATTCTTCTTGGTGGCTTTCAGATGAGCTCGTGTTACAATCAGCTGCTGTGTGTGTTGTTGTTGTGTAGCTGAAGCTCTGACTCACATTTCACATGTGACCAAAGGAAACTTGGTGCTGTGTGACACACTTTAGATTCTCTGCTGCTGCTTTGAACTCTCCAAACCAAAGAGCCAAACTGATGACTGACTGTGCAGCTCTGACATGGCACCAAATGTCCCTGTTCTCAGCTGCTGGATGGACGTTATCAGAGCTTTTTAGTCCCACACGGATCACCAGGAGCTCCTCCTCGGTCTGCAAACAGGCTCAGCAGCTCTGATCGTTCATTGGAGTCAGCACAGAGTGTGGCGACATCTAGTGGTCGTGGAGAGTAGCGCCATCAAAGCTCTGCTGGTGAATGTAGTTACTGTAAGGTCTCTGATGGAGCTCTGTGATTGGTGGATCGTCCAAACTAAATCAAGTTATCAAGTTTCTTTGTCCTCTGATAAACCATGAAAGGACGATCAGCTGATCAGCAGTCAGGACATCAGTGTTGTGACATGAATACTGGATCAAATTTGACCCTGAGCTTTGTTTTGACCTACAAAGTTCACATCCTGCTTCTTCTTCCAGTTAAAACATGCAAAAGTTCATTGGTTTCCACAGCAGAGCCTGACACAGCGCTCCACGCCTTCTCCTCATCACATTTGTGCTTCCTGACGTGCAGCTGCTTCCTAAACTTCCACACTTCTAACTTCATTCATAGGGAGGAGATCACTCCACTGCACTGCAGACAGACTTCAGACTCTCATGAGTCCTTCTGAGGCTGATGTGGCTTTACTTCCTGCTACATGACACATTTATTCACACCTTATGAACCAATCAGGAGCCTCCTACCTGTTCCCACAGCCGCCTCATTAATAACAGGAAGTCAGTGTTTCTGTGAGCCGACGAGCTGAACTCAGACGTCTGATTTCTTTCTTTATTGTATTTATTTATTTGACCTGCACAGTGATTTTATTTCTATATGTGGATATTTGATATTGTGTAACTGAAGCTGTGTCCACGTTTGATCTCAAAGTGACACATGGACTCTGTCTGTGTCCTCAGTTTCCCAGCATGCCTCTGCTGTGGAGCTGTATGAGGGAGAGCTGTTTGTCCTGCTGCCCTGTGAGTTTCCCACTTTTGAACTGGACGGCCCCACAGTGGTGTGGAGTCGCTCCGACCTCAGTCCTCCAACCGTCCACCAGCTTCAAGGAGACAAACTGAAAGATCCAAACCAGCGTTACAGCGGTCGAACATCCATGAAGACTGACGCTCTGGAAACTGGAGACCTCAGACTGAGCCTGACCAACCTCCACCTGTCTGACAGCGCCACCTACACCTGCTCCGTGTAGAGGTGAAGGGAGCCACCAGGCTGAAGAAGGAGGCCTATCGGGCTTGGTTAGCCTGTAGGACTCCGGAGGCAGCCGACAGGTATCTACAGGCCAAGCAGAATGCGGCTCCGCCATCATTTCTTTGCTCATCATCATTCACTTAATTGCTTAGATTGGTTTAAATCAAACTCCATTACAGGTTCAACTCCATCATATAACAGCATGTTGACTTTGGATCTGGTGTGCAGTGCCACCTTAAAAGATGAGGAAACTAAGAGATTACAAAAAAAGAAGTGGAGGAGTTAAAGAGCTGCAGCAGATTAACAGTTTCTGACAGTCATGTGTTAGAAATAGGACGATTAGATGAGCTGAGGGATCCATCTACTGCTCAGTGAAGCCTCATCAGAAACAGTCTCAGTGGAAGGATGGCTCTATTGTTAAGGAAGGACACAGGCAGAAAGACTGGCGTCTGTCACACAGGAACTGGACTGAAAATCAGCTGCACATATTCATCAGTACGTGCAAACATATTATAGGTGTGGAATTCAGGACAGTACCATCAGAAGTTGATCCACTGTGCAAATGTCTGATTGGCAGTGGCTTCATTTTTCACTATGAACAAACTGCTAATGCAGCATCACAGGACGTCAGCCATGGATTGGCCTCCCCAGACCTCAACATTACTGAAACATCTTAACAGAGGATGGAAACAAAGGGAACCAACATCCAAGAAAAGAGCTGCTGCTGAAAACTTCCTCACAGAAAACACAAACAAGCTTGACTAAGAGACTCCAGGCTGTGCTGAATTATAAAGGTGGACTGACCTCCAGGGTCCTTAGTATCATATAAGCTCAGTTTGTGTCTTATATACTTTCCATTTATATAAGAAAATATATAGAAAGGAGGGTGGTTTAAGATGTGTGTAGAGTTTTATTCATTATCTTTAGACAAACAAAGAAAGCACCATCCATTCGTCTCCAGTCTGTATGAAAAACAGGGGAAAGGTCAAATTAAACCTTTGAAATTCCTTTCACAATAAATCCATAAATAAACAAAATCAAACATAGAAAAGTGTTTAAACCCACTTTTCCATGAAGCTGTCAATAGGAAATGTTCCAGTAAACATGTCTGTGTTTCTGCTGTTTTCCTTTCATGCGTCCACAGCTGACAGGTAACCCTATTGGAGTCGCCATAGTGACGGGTGGCGTCTCAGCTTCAGCGTGTTGATGGGCACAGCCATGGTTACCACAGCTGGAGTTGGTGTACGGCGAGCTGTGAGAGGACAGAGATGGAGAACGCACATTTAACTCTTTAACAGGAGATACGTTACGACTAACAGACGACTGCTGTCTACATGATGTCTTTGCAGCCCTTATGCTACATGTTACACAACTTTTCTTCATGCCATGAAAGCTTTGTTGTTAACAGGTTGTAGGTAAAGTCAAATGTCTACTTCTACACTTGTGTTGGGTAAAGTTCTTCTCACTGCAGCAGATTTATATCTGTGCTTTCACAGGGCGTGATGTGGAGCTCAGCGCTGAGGTGCAGGAGAGTTTCATTCAGTTCTCCCTGCTTCTCCATTACTTTACGGAAACTTGGGCCTGCTTGTGTTTAAACCCGTACGCTGCTGCGAAGTCTGCAAAGGTTTGACCTGGATACTGTGGCCCATTATCAGACATGAGGACCTCTGGGATGCCATGACGGGCAAAGAAAGATTTCAGGTGGGTAATGATATCGTTTGATTTTGTTCTATTTAACAAAGCAATCTCAATGAATCTAGAGTGATAGTCAACCGCGAGAAGGTAAGTTTTTTCCTTAGACTCTGCAGGGATTCTGCCAGTAGCCCTTGGTCAAATCCAGTGTCGTAAAGAAATGAGCAGTGCCCAACCGGTCCAGGAGTTCGTAGACCCGGGGCATCGGGTACGCATCAAACTGTGACACCTCATTCACCTTGCAGTGGTCCACACAGAACCGTACAGACCCATCTTTCTTCACTACAAGAACTATGGGGCTACACCAAGCACTGTGCGACTCTTCTATTATTCTATTATGCATTAAATGCATAGTAATTACATAAATTGCAGAAAAGTGCAATAAACTACAAAACATTGAAAATCATTTTAGTTTTTTAACATATATTTCTAGATAGAGAAATTTAAGCCGCAAACGCGCTACTGTTAGCGCTGATAACTGAAGAACCTTTGTAACTCAAGTAACAACGTAACTGTAACTGTAATGTGATCACTGAATTTAGTGCAGTAACACATTGCTGTGAACGTTACTGCATTACTGAAAAATGTAATGTGATTACTGTAACGCGTTATGTAGCTGTCTCTGGTGGATGTGATGTTACATGCCCGTGTAGAAAGGACGGCACTGGGCTTGCTCTTCTGGGTTGCCTCTTTATTCTGGTACAAAGATGACAGCACACTGTCGTCAACAGTGTTGGTCAAGTTACTTGAAAAAAGTAATCAGTAACTAATTACTGATTACCTCCCCCAAAAAGTAATCCCGTTACTTTACTGATTACTTATTTTCAAAAGTAATTAATTACTTAGTTACTTAGTTACTTTTTAAAAACCCGATTTACAACCTGAACAGGTGATAAATAGATCTTTCAGCCCAATTCTACTTTTTCTACATAATCCATCATACAAAATGTAATCAAATGGAAAAGTCTCTTTTTAACTTGTTTTATCAGTTTTAATCTTTTAACTTTATGCATCAAGCAAAAATTTAATTATATGCAACATTCACTGACTGGAAGAAATTAGTTTAACATTTAAACCTATTTTCTGCACATAAAATAAAATATTTTTTGTGTTTACACTCACTCTTTCAAATAGATGCAAGTAAAACACAGCAGAAAATAAATAAAGTCAAAGACTCAGCGGTCCTGTTGCTCTATTTTCACCTGTAAAGCAGGAGTGGGGCAGGCGGAGGTTTACCCTGGTGCAGGTGTGCCGCGGTCAGTGGAAGAATCCGCGAGTTTCTCTGTGAGTTTCCCATCACGTCGTAGCTACTCGGTGCTTGTTGGAAGTTTAGGGTTTTTTTCGCTGTAAAAAGAAGTTTTCTTCCCACGCACAGCGGACACTAATGTTTTTGTCACTTTTTATGGAATCAAACTCAAAGTAAGGTCAGTACTTCCACGCTTTAAACGCTGCACGCTCATACTCTCTCTGCACTCCATATATGATCCATTGTTGATCTGCACACAGCTGGTAATTGTATTTTCTTATAAGTAGTACTAGCATGTACCCTGAAAGTTACAGGCATTTTGGTGCATTAACAGTAACTTTATTCACAAGTAGCATTGTTGGTTAGCACGCTAAGCTAATATTAGTTAGCTAGTCAGGCAGGTGCTTTCTGGCTCACCCCTAGCTCTAAAGTTTGTATGTGATTGTAACTGTTGTCACAAACGGCGCACTCGCTTACGTCACTGTCATGAGACATTCTCGCAAAAGATTCACGGTTTTAGTAACGCAGTAACGCAGCGTTCCTACGGGAAAGTAAAGGTAATCTAATTACCGTTTTTGCAATAGTAATCCCTTACTTTACTCGTTACTTGAAAAAAGTAATCGGATTACAGTAACGCGTTACAAATAACGCGTTACTGCCCATCTCTGGTCGGCAACAACAGTGTGTTGGCACAAGAAAGCAAGAGACAAGGCTAATAAAGAAGGTATTTGCTGAGGCATGTACTGTGCAGCAATGGGGAACATGAACAGTGCAGTTGCAGTATTTGTCCACCAGGTGGCTCCAGCTATTCATAAAGTGCATCAATGATTGAGGAAATTCATTATTATGCTCTTTTAATTAACTGTTACAGTTACAGAGTAACAACACTATTCTGTTTAACACACTTCAGTCTGATCTCTGTTAGACTGACATGCTGAAACATCCTGCTTCATTTTAACCCTTCAAATAAAAATAAAGAGTGTATTTATGTCCAAAGACATGCAGCTTGTGGGGATAGGTTAATTGGATAATCCAAATTGCCACTATGTGTGAATGTGTGAGTGAATGGTTGTCTGTCCCTGTGTGTTGGCCCTGCGACAGACTGGCGACCTGTCCAGGGTGTACCCCGCCTTTCGCCCTATGACAGCTGGGATAGGCTCCAGCGCCCCCCGCGACCCTGAAAAGGAGAAGCGGAAGCGAATGGATGGATGGATGGATATTTATTTCATTTTATTTGTCAGTATAAAGCAGCTCAGAGCTCAGCAATAATGACGTAATTCTTATTTTCAGAACGTGTGATAACAGACGTGACACTTTAATGATCATCTATATTCACACCTCGAAGAATTCAAAGTGTCACCTGACCCATATCTAATCTGAGACGTTTTGCTTTCATCAGTTTTGACTTCATCCTTAATATTTACTCTGATCTGTCATATAAATCTGATCTCAGTCGTGTGTGTCAGTGTAGAGTTTTCTCAGCTGAAGGATCGATGCCTCAGTGATGCGTCTGTCTGTGTCTGTCATGGACTCTGAGCTTGACCCACACGTCTCAACACTTAATTACATTCATTTAAATGTTTTCCTTCATCAGCTCAGTTTAAACCACGGTGACTCTCACTGAGACGGACAGCATCGTCCAATCCCGTGAACTGGAGATGGGCGGAGCCTCAGTAAAGAGGGATTAGGACTCTGTTACCCAGAGTGCACTGCGAGTGTAAAATCTCCAAAGAGGATTAGTGAGGATCAGAGAGACGACATGCCGCTGAAGAGAGAAGGTGAGACGCTTTTTCCACATCAGCGTTCTGTTTGTTTGTTTGTTTGTTTGTTTGTTTGTTTGTTTGTTTTAGGTGTGTGTGTGTGTAGGTGTGTGTGTGTGTGTGTGTGTGTTTCACTCCTGTGGTTCGTCCTCAGCCTCTTCTTCTTCTACTTCTTCTTGTCTTTCACTTCCTGTTCTCCTCACTGGTATATATAAAAATCTACTGTCTGCGTGACCTTTAACCTCTGTCAGTCACCATGGTTACACTGGGGTTCATCTTGTTTCGACTGGTTTTCCTGGTCTGACCTCAGAGTGGGTCATACAGGAAGCCTGGGCATCATGTGACCTGAGCTCCTGACACGAGCTGCTGGATTCAAAGTGAAACTTTATTTGAGGCTGACGGACGGACGGACGGACCAGCTGATCAGAGCTCAGGGCCAAAGCAGGTTTCATGGTTTCTGTGGGTGCAGGAGCTGACAGGATCCTCAGGGACGGAGCTCTGAGGAGGCTGAGGACACCACCTGTTGGAGGAGCGTCAGGTGTGTCCTGCTGGGAGGAGGCGGGTCATCACGCTGGGTTACGGTTTGTAAACCCCTCAGAGGAGCTGAGGAGGCAGGGGGAGGTCTGCTGTCCTCATGACCCGACGGACTCCGACACACACGATTAAATCTCAGTCTGCATGAGCAGGTGACGGGCTCACAGGTGAGAGGCAGCCCTGCTGTCACATGACCTGCTCATACAGAGCTCTGTGTACAGAGCTCAGTCTGCTCAGCTTATCACAGATGGAGCAGCTGCAGCTGGTTTCTGACTCCACCCCTCCTCCATCTGAGGTTCTCTCAGGTTTGATGCTGATGGGGTCCACACATGACTGAGTGGGTGGGTGTGGAAGCTGTTCTCTAAGTCTTAGTGGACCTGCATTGTGCACAGCTGATGGAGGTGGGTGTGTCTCATGATGACCTCACAGACACCTCAGACAGTGTGGAGGACACAGGGAGCTCCACCTGACTCTAAACTTTTATTTTGGTAGTCAGTCAGAAGTAGAGTTCCTCCTTTCCTCTGACAGACACTCGGGGATCAGGTCCTGGAGCTGGAGGCTTTTCCTGGAAGCGTCCCTGCTGCAGGTCGGTGTGAGAGAGACTCCAACAGCTGCTCCATCTGTGAGGGGCAGAGCAGGAACAACACCTACCCATCACAGCGCTCTGCACATGTGGACAGATGTTCACACACAGCAGACACAGCTGATCTGAGCTTCATGGATCAGGCAGGTGTGGCCGTCCCTCCTCCAGATGCAGCGCCTCCTCCCAAGGCCCTGCATGTGTAATCAGAATCAGAATCAGAATACTTTATTGATCCCTGGGGGAAATTATTTTTTGTTACAGTGCTCCATTTTAAACCAACATTAAGACAAGACAGACAATACGCTAACTAAGAATAGTACAATATATACATATATATACATACATACATACATAAGTCACTTATAAATAAATAGTTGGAAAAGAAACATGTGTAGCTGTAGCAGCAAACAGTGTGTTAAGTGGATGCGTTGTACAGGGAGATGGCCACAGGCAGGAATGATTTCCTGTGTCGTTCAGTGGTGCATCATGGGTAATCTCAGTCTCTCACTGAACGAGCTCCTGTGACTGACCAGCATGTCATGGAGTGGGTGGGAGGTGTTATCCAACATTGTCTTTATCTTGGACAGCATCCGCCTCTCCGACACCACCTTGAGGGAGTCCAGCTCCATCCCCACAACATTGCTGGCCTTACGGATCAGTTTATTAAGTCTGTTGGCATCTGCAACCCTCAGCCTGCTCCCCCAGCATGCAACAGCATAGAGGATCGCACTGGCCACCACAGACTCATAGAAAATCCTCAGCATTTTCTGGCAGATGTTGAAGGACCTCAGTCGCCTCAAAAAATAGAGACGACTCTGGCCCTTCCTGTAAAGTGCTGTGGTGTTTTTAGCCCAGTCCAGTTTATTGTCAATGTGTACTCCAAGGTATTTATAGTCCTCCACAATGTCAACACTGACCCCCTGGATTGAAATGGGTTAGGGTTAGGTGTTCCACGGAGAGTGAAAATGTTCTCATTTTGACCGAACGATCGTCTCTTTCCGCCTG
This sequence comes from Rhamphochromis longiceps, assembly GCF_057381845.1. NCBI lineage: Eukaryota > Metazoa > Chordata > Actinopteri > Cichliformes > Cichlidae > Rhamphochromis > Rhamphochromis longiceps. Next base: position 10,446,409 of record NC_140559.1, on the reverse strand, counting down.
GTCTTGTGTCTCTGTGCTTCTGTAACATAAAGAACGAGCTGACATTTTTCTCACGAAACCAGCGATCAGCTCAGCAGACCCTCAGTTTACCTGCATGCATCCTCCTCCTCATCTGTCAGCTGTTTAACACCTGCTGCTAATTCAAGAAACACGCCTAGTTACCTGGTGATAGTCACAGTTTAACTGGGCAGCCGGTGCTCGATATAACGCAATGTCAGCGCATTTTTCTGCACAAGATAAGTAAATATAGTGTTTTCCCCGAGCGCAGAGCTGCTGGAGCTCGTTTCCTTACAGAGCACTTTATAGGCGAACAGCTTCATCAGCGGCTGATGTCCAATCACCGGCACACAGCTTTGAAACCTCAGCTGAGTTTTAGCTCTCAGTGGTTAAACGCTGGACTTCATTCACTCAGGTTCTGTCTGTCGGCTCACGTTTACTTCGCTGTTTTATTTACAACTGAGCAAATCGGTTTGGCTGAGGTTAAAGTTACGTTTCATAACTGCATAGTTTCACAGACGTTTAATGGTTCACTGGCACATGTGTTAGACTGAACTATCATCTAAATATCATCTGTTTTTTAATAGTTATTCAACTGTATTCTAAGCACCAGCTGTCTGTTAGAATGTGATTTTTTTTCTCTCTCTGTTGGCAGAGGTATAAAAATGCGCAGGAAAATCTGACGTGCATGGCGAACTTCACCGACGATATTTAGGGAGGAATAAACACACATCAAACATAAATGAACCATTTGTCTGTCTCCATAATTGAGAGAATTTTCTCTTCTGTCAACTCTCTCTCTCTCTCTTTTTTTTTTCGGTCATGTTATGTTTACCTGTCAAAGGCTTGTTACAAACTATGAAACACGTTGTGCAGACTTCTGGATGTTAGAAGAAAACTAATACTGCTCATGAATGAGACTAAAGGCAGGAAGGTGTCCTTTAAAACTAAACATGTTAATAGGACCTCCCTGTTTATATCATAGTTTATGATATAGCACGTGTATTTCAGTAATAGCCTGCTGAGGCCACTATACGTGCTGGCCTCATATCAAATGTGAAGGCAGACTGAGTCTATGTTTGACGTTTGTTTATATCTAATCTTCCTTTTCAAACATTTAAACAGCAGCGAGTCTGCAGCTGAGGGAACACAAACTCAGGTTTGCTCGTTTCTTGGATTCATTTGGTGATTTATTAAATGTATAACTGTTATTCTAATCTGCTGCTGAGTCTCTTACACTTTTCTTTATGCTGTATATTTTCACGTCTCTGGAATAGTTGGCAGTTAGATAGTCAGCTGAGAAACTTTGTGTTAACTCATGGAGCTGAGGATATCGTGGATATGCTGACCTCGCTGCGTGGTGTACAGAGCGAGGTCAGCATGATTAATATTCACAATAAAAATATTAGCCGAACATCATGAAGTCTGTATGTGTTTCATAGTGTCGAACAACCTTTGTACAGTTAAAGCCAGCAGTTACTACATGACGGAAACACCAACTTTATCTCTTTTATGCGTTTATACACAGGTCACGCTGATTACTGAACAAAAACCCAAAGATCAGATGTTAAACAGATTTATTTGCTCTCTCTCCTCCTTAAACATGTTTTTAATGTTAGTTATAATTCAGACTGAAACACGTAGGACACATAAGAACATCAGGAAATAAAACACCGATAAATATAACCTCAGTAAAAGAAGTCAGCGGGGGTTACTACAGCTGTGTACCGGGGCCTGCGCTTTGTCGGTGGGATTGCTTGCGAGGCGAGCGGGTCTATCCCACGCTTTGCCGTGAGACTGGGCAGACATCTCCGAAATCATCGAAACACTTTTGCAAAGAGGCTGTATCTTGACAAACCGACCAGACACATGAAGATTAAACCACTACATTCTCGGCTAAAAAATATTAAAACGGTATTTGGTAACACACAAACAGGGTTTTTCAAAGCTCAGTTCTGTTAGCTTCCACATGCCGGTTGTTGTGTGCTAGAAACAATGGCCACCAGGCCAAAGCAATGGTTTTGACTCGATCAGCGTTAACCCCGCCCCCTGAGTTTGATGGGTGAGGCTGACAGATAAAATTATTTCATGATGAGAGCCAGGCGCCAAGACTGCCAAAATGAAATAAATAAATATATCATTAAATAATTAATTAAATGTGTCAATAATTAATGAAATGTGTCAATAATTAATTAAAATGTGAAATACATAAATAATTAATTAAATGTGTCAATAATTAATTACATGTGTCAATAATTAATTAATTACATGTGTCATAACTATTTATTTAATTAATTAATTCCAATTTTAATTAATTATTTAATGGTTTATTTAATTAATTGATTATGGCAGTCCTGGCGTTCCATATACATGACTCACAACAGGGTTTGGACCACAGTAGAGTCCAGTAGAGTCCAGTAAAGCGTGTGCTGTGCTGTCTCCTCAGATACTGAGCGCGCTCTGCAGGTGATGGAGGCCTGTCAGGCTGGAGCTGCCGACGGGGTCAAAGGTCGAGCAGAGAAGCTGCTCAACATCTTCCAGAGTGACCTGTTCCAGGCCCTGCTGGGTAACAACACACACACACACACACACACACACACACACACACACACACACACACACAGGAACACAGAGTAATACACACACATTCTCGTTCAGCTATCTTAGTGAGGACTTTCATTGACATAATGGTTTCCCTAGCCCAGGGGTCGGCAACCTGCGGCTCCGGAGCAGGATGCGGCTCTTTAGTCCTTACACTGCGGCTCCGCGCGGTTTGGGAAAATAAATTAAAGTATTTAGCTGAAGTGTAATTTGTTTGTGTCAGTTCTTTTTTAACTTGCAGCTCTAAATTGTTAGATTATTGTGATATTGAAATATAAAAATACAATTATATCTTATTATTTTTTTCATCGCTCAAAATAAGCGTCACATCGCAGAAGCCGGTGTAGCCGCCGAAACGCCTGCATTTATGGAGACTTTCAGCCCCAGGTAGGCCAGTTATGGATCTTCTGATCCACATTATGTCAGCAGCTCCACCGTGAACTGTGTTAAAGCAAACACGCTCACGCCTCACAGACGGCAGCTTACAGTCCTGTAGAGATAAAGTGACTTCACTGTGCGCAGAGCTTCAGGACCATAAGTCTTATTGTAAACATACCACAGCAGACCCGACGATGTTTGCATGAACGCGCTTTTCAGCATCTCTTTATTGACCACTTTACACACACGGCTGCTGTGCGCACACAACCGGCTGTAGCTTTGCAGCGCACAGCCCGACACACACCAACAACAGCACAGACTTTAAGGCAGCGAGGCGTGATTGCGGGTGCCGCTCAGGTGCGGCCGCCTCCCCTGCAGCGGCGCTGCAGACCACGCCCGCCACACGCAGTAACCAGGTAAAATACATACTTAGGCAGAATTTTGCAAACATCTATTTTTTAGCAGCATCGAGCTTTTTTCCAATTATTTTTTTTTAAGTCAGGTCAAGGCTCCAAAAGCCCAAAGGAGATATGAGGGCGGCTCACAGCAGTTTCTGTTTGCTGGATCGTTTTAGTTCAGCTGCGTGTCTTTGCTTTTGTTATACTTCTTCAAAATGTGTTGATTACATAAATAAAATGTAATTTTCTCTGCAGCACTTCATGGATTTCATAAGCAACACACTGTAGTTGCTCTGTGGATTCTTTTAAAAAGCAGTTAAAAACTCTTCTGCTCAAACAAGCCTTGTGTTGATCTACGTATTTTATATTCTTTACATTATTTGATCTTTTACATTGTGTATAATGTCTGTTGATTGTTGTCATGGTCCTGGGTCTGTTGACCCAGCCTTTTAAGTTTGAGTTCATTTGGTTATTAGACTCCTTGTGTTTTCTTCCCCTGCATTAAGTTCCCCTCACCCTTCGTGTTTCATGTTATCAAGTTTGCATTATCATGTCTGTCTCATGTTTCCTGTTTTATTTTGAAGGAGTCATGTGTTCTTTGTTCATTGTATTTAGTTTCACTTCCCTTGTCCCTTCATTAGGCTCATGTCAGTCAGCTGTTCCTCCGTGTGTTCCCACTCCCCCTAATCACCTGCTGTGTATTTAAGTCGTCTGTTTCCAGTGTGTGATTGTCAGGTCGTCTGTTGTCCACGCCATGTTTCCAAGTTCCTTGTCTAGGTGTGTCTTATTGTCTGTTTAGATTCCCCAGTTTAGGTTTGTGTTCATTTTGCTTCAGGTTGCCTTGCCCTTTGTTTGTACCTTTGTTACCAGCCATATTAAACGGCTCGCTTTTTGTTAACATTCAAGTTTTCTTCCTGTTCCTTGGAGTTTGCATGTTGGGTCCTTTTGTCAACCCCTACAGTCTGCCCTCGCCAGACTGTGACAGATTGTATTGTTTATTTTAATATTTGTGTACAGCGCTTTGTGACTGCCTGTCTGTGAAAAGCCTGACCCTAAACCTAACCATAACCTAATTGTAACCTTGACACTAAAACCACGTTTTGAGCCTGAAAAATGCCTTTAAATGTCTTCAAACCTGCGAGGACCGTTGTGCATGTCTCCTCACAATGCAGATTTTGGTCCTCACAAAGATAGCTAGACAGGAACACACACACACACACAGATGTCACAGGTGTGACTCTCAGTGTGACCTGATGGTGGCGCTGCTTCAGGATCAGAGCAGGAGGGGGCGGGGCTTCGTCAGCTCTAAGTAAAGTGATCCTGATGATCGGCTGAGCTCATTACAGACGCTCAGAGAGGTCACATGATCACGTCAGGTGACTCAGCTGGTTACAGGTGAGGATACAGACACATCAGAGAGTTTCACCTGTAATCACCTGTTTCTGTGTCGGCCTGTCAGGTTTGTGTTACTGTGCATATATTTAACATACCAGGACTCTTTCTGCATATTTATAAATACTTTTTCTAAAATTTAACATTTTAATACTCTTGTTTCCTGACAGTTTATAATTTAAGACATATTTAACTTCTTTTAGAATGATTATTATTTAGTTATTACTTTAGATTACTGTAATGAGCTGTTCTCTCACTAAATCTGAATATTCAACGTTTGTTTCCTCACAATGAAATGTAATTATTCAGCTCTTTAGAAAACTTTCAGAGCGTGTTTCAGGCGTTTGGATTTTTCAGAAATAATTATTTTTCTGCAGTTTTCTGTAATTTTATTCTTAGAAACATAACATCAACATAACGAGCTTGTTCTCCTATAGCGAGTCACAGATGTGTGTGTTCATTATATTTATCATTTATAATAATTGTAGAACATTTAGTTCATAATTCACTTTAAATTTGACTCCTTCATCCATATTTTTAGTTAAAATAAAGCGTTTTAATGAGATTTTTCCTGATGCTTATTTCATATTTTGGGGATGTTTTCGCAGAAATATGTTCTTTGAATGTATCACTAGTTTTATTTATTTATTTATTATAATTGTGACAGTTTTTATGGTTCTCAGTCATCTGAAGGAGATTTTTTCTGATCTTTTCTAAATATTTTTGTAGAATATTGTGATTTGAGGTTTTTAGTTGTTTTATCATGAAATCCTGTTTCATAATTAACGTGATTATTTAAAATCACAGTTATGATGCTGTTTCCATCAGACTGTGAGTCTGTGCTGTTTATAGTGCAGTGATTGGCTGAGACAGTCGGGGTTTACTGAGTCACCATTGGCTGCTGCAGGTGCGAGCTCACGTGTTCATGCAGCAGTTGTGATGAAGGTTCAGACGATGACGTTTCTGTGATGGGTTAATGGCAGAGCCGTTTTTAAAGCACTGTTTCACTTTATGCGAGCCTGCAGGGTCTCTGAGTGATCTGATTGGCTCTATGAGGTTGCACTAACTCAGCCTGAACACTAACCAGCAGACCAGACTAATGGAAACAGAGCAGAACTTTAACTGTGGGACAGGCGGGGGTTCATGATGATGCATTCAGGTTTAATCTGATTTTAGAGTGTCAGAATACGCTGTGTGGCTGGCACACCAGGGGGCGCTGCTGCACAGGGAGCGCTGATCATGGGCCCATTTTCTTCTTCTGTTTGTTTGTTTATACTATTCTGTCCAATCACAGCCAAGAAATGCTGCTGGTTAGTTGTTCCTGTGAGCCAATCACAGCCTGTTTGTCCATCATGTCTTTTTCTCTCATAGTCTTACTTTAAAATCTGAACATTTCCATCTTTTTCCTCAAAATTCAGACGCCTCTCTGTCATATACATGACTTTGGCTCCGTAAGTCAAAGATTTAAACTTTTTCATGTTATTAATGCTCCAACAGCACAAACTCGGTACAGAGGTTCAGTTCAGGTGAAGCTAGCGAACAGCTAGCAGCTACAGTCACTATTATCAACATCCACCTGTCAGTCAAAGAGGCCACGCCCCTAATGATGCGAACTTTAAATTATCCACAGAGACTGAAACATCTGTGTATCCAGCTGTAAACATGTTTAACATGAGGACTGACTCACTGCTGCCTCTGCTGGACACCAGAGGAACTGCACGTGACACACTCAGACGTGTGTGTGTGTGTGTGTGTGTGTGTGTGTGTGTGTGTGTGTGTGTGTGTGTGTGCGCGCGCAGACATCCAGGAGTTTTACGAGCTGACGGTGTGTGAGAACCAGACGACGGACCAACCACACACACCTGTACAGGTACGAATACACACACACACACACACACACACACACACACACACACACACACACACACACACACACACACACTCACACACCTAAAACAAAACAAACTTATAATCCACATAGAAACACCCGTTGCTGTTACTTAGCAACAGCTGCAGCAGCATTGCCGGGGCAACAGCTGCATAACACCATGGCAACAGGAGCCCAGCCCCCACCACCCCCTCCCCTCACTCTTCCTCTGTGTCTCTCACCCTCTCTCTCGCTCTCTCTTCATGTCTTCCTTCTGTCGAGTGACTCAAGGTGCGCGCACACACACACACACACACACCCCAGTCTTCCTCATCTTCATCTCTCGCTCTCTCCTGCACTGCTCGCTCGCCCCCTTCTCTCTCTCTCTCGCTCAGTGCTGTCAGACGGAGGATAGAGGAGCTGAGAGAGCGGGCGAGCGAGGGAGGATAGACAGAAGAACGAGGAGAGAGAGAGAGGGAGAGCGAGCATGAGTGTATGAGTGTGTGTGGAAATGTGTGTGTGTGAGTGTGTGTGTGTGTGTGGATATGGACTGCCTCTGCATTGTCACCACCAAGGTAAGAGCAGACCGCCCGCACGCATCCGCCACAACACACACACACACACACGGTTTATGAGGACACACATACATGTCCTCGTGTGTGTCCTCATGAAGCATCAAAGCCAGTGTTTTGTGTGTGTGTGTGTTTGTGTGTGTTCAGATTTCATGTTTTCATTCAACACCACTGTCTCTCGCTCTCTCGCTCTTTCTGCCCCCGTGTGTGTGTGTGTGTGTGTGTTAGCATAGCCACATTAGCACGTATGTTAGCTGATGCTAGCCGCAGCCAGCTGTGAGCAGGAGGGCCGTGCGCTGGATGCTGAGCACATGTGGAATCGGCGCGTCACATGTCGAGGCTCACATGTGCTTGTTGTCACGGAGACGGTCATGTTTCCCTCCAAACTGAAGCTGGGTTCAGGACGTGGGGGCGGGCTGCAACAGGTCGTGTGTTAAACTGCACTGTCACCCTGACCTGTGGCGCTCGGCGGCGCGCTCGTCACAGGAAACTGAAGGAAAGTACAGAGTGTTAGAGACACTGTTGGCGCCACGGGACGGTTCAGGGTGATCACCTGTTGTATCACAGGATGAACCTGAGTGGCATCATTAGCGTGGAAACTTGGTCTCAGAGGTGTGCAGTAACCACACGTGTGGGTACGACTGTGACGACGAGGTCACGTCTGTGGAGGGTCCTAATAATCTTAGAGGCATCATCCAACCTCCCCAGCAGGAGATCATGTGATCGGTCGTACAGCAATGATTCACCAAGGGTGTGCAGGTGTGACAGATGTGCAGGTGTGACAGATGTGCAGGTGTGACAGGCGTGACAGATGTGCAGGTGTGACAGGCGTGCAGGTGTGACAGATGTGCAGGTGTGACAGGCGTGCAGGTGTGACAGATGTGCAGGTGTGACAGATGTGCAGGTGTGACAGACGTGCAGGCGTGACAGATGTGCAGGTGTGACAGATGTGCAGGTGTGACAGGCGTGCAGGTGTGACAGACGTGCAGGTGTGACAGGCGTGCAGGTGTGACACGTGCAGGCGTGACAGATGGCCCAGGAGCAGTCAGGAGCATTTCAGCTCAAACAGCAGCAGTTGGAGGAGAAAGAGCAGGAATGCAACAAAGCTGTGGGATGTTTTTAAATTTTCTGATCCTGAGCTGCTCCATGGTGGAGAGGATGCTGTCAGGTGGAGGAAGGAAGACCGTTAGTGGACACATATCATAAATATGAAGAGATGTGAATGAGCTGGTGGAAACACAGAGAACACTTGTCTCAGTCTGTGTGGATCAGAGCTATGATTGGAGGTTCATGTCTGAGACATGTCGTGTTACAGTGCATGTCAGTCATGTCGTTACTCTGTAGTGTACCACAGTGTAATTATCATTTACTTTGTTCATCACAGAAGTGTGAAATGATGTCAGTGACAGAGTGACACAGAGCTCAGTGAGTTTTATGACTAACAGCTCTTCACACACCAGCTCTGTGATATTTTCATGCATTACAAATGCTGTCCAGACTCACCTGTGGGGAAACTCACCTGTTCTGAACACAGCCGTTCACACTGATACATAAAACACTTGATTTGACTATCTTGTTGGCTCCTGGGATGTGTTACAGAGGCTTTATCCCAGCAACAGGATACGGGCTGTAACAGGAAACACTGGGGCGGTGCTGTGGTGTCCTTACAGACACATCCAGGCCGGTGCTGGTCACTGGGTTCAAGCCTAAAACACTCTGTGAGTGACAGAAAGCGTCGATGTTTGACTGCAGCTCGGAGAGGAAACCATGTCACACATGAACACGTGTTTCTGACCGTGGGCCTGAACAACCAGCAACGTGGACTGGTTTATGATCCTGGTAACACAGATCTGTGAGGGAGTCCGCCCAAACATGCAGCACAAACTGTGTTTCATCAACGTGAGAAGCCAGTGTGAGTAACGTTCGTGTTGTTGGAGCAACAGATGGAGCAAAATGTGCTTAAGGATGGAGGCCTGTAGGAGGCCATGAAGAGGAATGTAGCGTCTGGGCTGATGTTTGCTTTCTCCCTCTGTTCTTTGTGTTCGTCCTCTGTAGTAACTCCTGACAGTCGTTGTTGGTTTATAATGTTGGCATCCTATTAAAGAGTATTAATCATTTTAAAGGCACATTCATCCCTCTGTGTTCTCTGATACTTCCTGTTTCCTCTCCTCCATCACTGCTGGAATATTCTTCTATTTCCTGCTCACAGAGATGGATGTGTTGGATCAGAAATAGCTTCGTCTATCTTTAGCTGCATCAGTGCTGCTAATGGACCCACACACACACACTGAGGTCTTGTGTATTCAAACAGAGTCTTCTGCTGTGCTCGCTCCTCATTGGGCAGCAGTTTGTTTGAATGGACCAATCCAGTCCAGTGACATCATGTGAGAACTGGCTCAGACCGGACTGATTCCTGCAGCACGTTAAAGAGTTAAATGCTTTGCTGGTTCTTCTACACGTGTATGTTTGCATGAGCTGAACTGGTTCCAGTCTTTGAGACCATAAAGACTCTTTTTCATTAGCACCTACTCTGGAAGTTCGCCATGGTTTTCAGGGTTTTCCATTAGTGGTAGCTCCTGGTACCAGGTACGTTTTTAGTGCCCGCTATGCCGGGGTTCCAAAGTGACCTGAGGTGATCTGGAAATGTGACATCAACAGATTGCGTACCACTGCAGATGGTACTCGATTGTAATGGAAAGAATTGACTGTCATAGTATGTCATGGCTCTAGAGTGCAACCCATTTGGTCGCAAATGAGACCTAATTTCTCAAAGGTGCGACTAAAAAAAATCGACCAGCCGTTTGAGCAAAAAACCCCAAAAAAAGAGTCTCTGCAACTCTGAAAGTCTCTGTGTGGTCAACAATAGATACACATTTCGTCGATATCGTGATCTAAACCAATCAGACATAGTCAGGGGCGGGACCTCTCAGGTTCCCATGCACAAGTAAGATGTTCAGATGTTCAGTTTGAAGCCTCCGAGACTTTTTTAACTCAGATTTTGTTTTTATTTAACATATCTTGAGATGTTTTAAGTTTAAATTTCAGCTCAGTGAAGCAGTTTAAGCACAAGAACTTCATCAGTACCGTATTTTTTGGACTATAAGGCGCACCTAAAATCCTTTAATTTTCTCAAAAGTGCGCCTTATGTATGAGTTCTGGTTGTGTTTACTGAGCTCGAGCTGATTTCATGTAGTACATGGCGCTCAAAAATCTATCACAAATGTTTTAGTACGACTTTGGTAACCTATGAAGCTGCACGGCTGCATAGATTGTCGGAGCATTACGGCTACCGTGGTCTGGAGCCTCGCGGAGTGATACGTACTGTGCTTCAACGCAATATTACCGTATTGTGTGTATAAGGAGCCCAAAATGGCTCCTGATAAGAGACATGCTTATGAAGCGGATTTCAAGTAAAGTCTGACTTATCTATTTGTCTCGCGTAATGCGCCTTAAAATCCAAAAAATACGGTAACTTATGTTTTTTGTAGAAATGAGCTCCAAATAAAGAACTTTGTGTTGACAAGACTGATAGGTAATCATTTACAAATCAATATTGTCTGTATGGACGGTCATGTTTAGAAAGTGAACGTGTAAAGTGTTGGGCACCGCGGTTGAAACATTTGGGTGCACCTAACTGTGGTGCTGGTGCACCTAATAAAAAAAGTTAGGCGCACCAGTGCAACCATGGCAACAAGTTAGTCTAGAGCCCTGGATTGGGTACTACTGGAACATGCTGCTGACACATGACCTCGTGATGTCATTGTGACGTGGAAATACAGGCTTTCAGGATGATGGAGGTATTAAACTGAAGATGAACCTTTATTGTGGCGAGCTGAAAACGATGCCCATAACACAGGGAAACACGGTTTAACAAACACATTATCCTCGAGGCTTGAGCGGCTGTTTTTGTCTCCATCTCAGTGGTTTAATGAGGTTCTCTTCTGCCTCTGAAGGACTGACGATGGCTCAGGTCTGTCTGTTTTTAGAAACAGTGATCACTGCAAAGGTTTCATCCTGTCAGGTAGTTTTCACTGGAGACCACACAGCTGCAGAGCTCTGAGCGGCATCAAAATAAAGTGCTTTTCACTGGTTTTACTGGAGCTGGAGCTCACCACTGGTTCTTCTGTTACAGCCTTGATGTAGTCCAGCAGGTGCAGCTGTTGGCTGTACTCTATAACACGACTAAGGGTGTAAGTCCCCTGTTAGCAAACAGTTTCAGTCTGTTTGATTAGAAATGAATCGTATTTACCTACACATACTGTCTGCTTTCTACAGGAAACCAAGTAAATGTAGGGACTGTAAAACAAATGTTTACAGGAAACAGATCATATTTCCCCGTCTTATATCACGAGTACGCTGTAGTTTATTACAGAGCCTTTTCACATCCCTGTGTTTTATATCTGTATCTTATACTCACTATGTTCATGCACATGAAAGATGTTCTTTTCATTCCCTCCCTTTACAGATTTAAAGCACAGTAACGGTGAAAGGAAAATAAAAAGTTTCCACCGTCATCATGAGCTCACATGTGTCTGAAAATTATGACAGTAGTTTTGTTCTTGTTACAAAGACAGAGACGTCTTTATCTGTGTTCATTTAAGAATAATAGAGCATGTTTCGAGCACATTAACGACTGAATATTAAATGAAGACATAAAAAGTCGAGATCAATCCACCCCATCATACGGGACGGGGAAATGTCAGCACAATTACAACCACATCACAAACTGTCCTCAACATGAAGAAGAAGGCTTTCAGGAGCAAAGTGAAGGAGGAGATGAAGGCAGCACAGCGGGAGGTGAAACGCTGCCTGAGGGAAGCAAAGGACACCTACAGGAGGAAGGTGGAGCAGAAGTTGGAGAGGAACAATATGAGGGAGGTCTGGAATGGTGTGAAAACCATCACAGGCCACAACACCAAGAAAAGCACAGTGGGGGGGACTGTGGAGAAGGCAAACGAACTCAACAACTTCTTCAACAGGTTTGACCAGCCCACAACCCCCCCACCCTCACCCTCACCTTTACTACAGAGCCCTCTCCCCACCCTACCTACCTCGCTTCCCCCCCCCCCCCCTCCTCCTTCTCCAACCCCTCTCTAAACAGCACGACAGCCTCCCCCCCTTCCAATCATCTTCCAGTGTCACGGTGGATCAGGTCAGGAGACAACTGAGGAAGCTTCGCCCCAGAAAGGCAGCAGGCCCAGACAAGGTGTGTCCTAGGATGCTAAAGGCGTGTGCTGCTGAACTTGGAGAGCCGCTACAACGAGTCTTCAACCTCAGTCTGCAACTGGGGAGAGTGCCCGCCCTCTGGAAGACATCCTGCATCGTCCCGGTCCCCAAAAAGAACCGGCCCAATGAGCTGAATGACTTCCGACCGGTGGCACTGACGTCACATCTTATGAAGACTCTAGAGCGGCTCTTCCTCAACCTCCTCCGACCACAGGTACAACATGCCCAGGACCCACTACAGTTTGCATACAAGGCGGGTGTCGGAGTGGAGGATGCCATCCTGTACCTCCTACACAGAGCCCACTCACACCTGGATGGGGGAAAAGGCACAGTCAGGATCCTGTTTCTTGACTTTTCCAGTGCCTTTAATACCATCCGGCCCTGTATGCTTCAGGAAAAACTGAACAGGATGGAGGTGGACCCCTGCCTGGTGGCTTGGATCTCCGACTACCTCACCGACAGACCACAGTACGTCAGGCTGAAGGACATCACGTCTGACACAGTGGTCAGCAGCACAGGAGCACCACAGGGAACTGTGCTGTCCCCTCTTCTCTTCACCCTGTACACCTCTGACTTCTGCTACAACTCTGAATTATGCCATATTCAGAAGTTTGCAGATGACACGGCCATCATGGGGTGTATCTGGGATGATCAGGAAGAGGAGTACAGAAGTCTGGTGAGGAACTTTGTCGCATGGAGTCACACAAACCACCTGCAACTCAACACCTCAAAGACTAAGGAACTGGTTGTGGACTTCGGGAGGTCCAGAGAAGGTCCACTGCCGGTTCAGATAGAGGGGGAGGAGGTGGAGGTGGTCAACAAGTACAAGTACCTCGGGCTGTGGGTGGACAATAAACTGGACTGGTCATGCAACACAGAGCACCTGTATAAAAAAGCCCAAAGCCGACTGTACTTCCTCAGGAGGCTGAGGTCTTTTAACATCTGCAGGAAGCTCCTGAGGATGTTTTACCAGTCGGTGGTTGCTGGAGTACTTTTCTATGCTGTGGTGTGCTGGGGGAGCAGCACAGCAAAGAAGGACTCATGCAGGCTGGAGAAACTGATCAGGAAGGCTAGCTCTGTGGTCGGCATGAAGCTGGACACTCTGGTGACAGTGGCAGAGAAAAGGACATTAAAGAAACTGATGGACATTATGAACAATGCTGGACATCCTCTGCACACGGCCATTAACAACCAGAAGAGTCTGTTCAGTGACAGGTTGCTTCTCCCAAAGACAAGAACTAACAGACTTAAAAACTCCTTTGTCCCACACGCCATCAGACTGTTTAACTCCTCTCTGGAGGGGAGAGGACGGAGAAACAGGGGGATAAGGGAGGGGGGAACAACTGAGCTGTAGGTGCTTTTCTACACGGTGCAATATTTGCAATATTTGTTTTTTTGTTTTGTCTTTTTTCTTATATTTGACTGTGCAATAATCACTGTGCAATATACTCACTCAAATGAGCAATCCTATTTATCCATATTGTATATTCTGTATCTATATATGTGTATATATGGTGTATTTATGCTTATATCCTTACTCTCATTGCCCTTAATGTATCTGTAACATGCAACTTCTTTCGGTGCTTTGCTACTGGAAACTGAATTTCCCGGAGGAACCCACCCGAGGGATTAATAAAGTTTCATCTAATCTAATCTAACTGCTCACGCTGTACTTACACTTCCATTTACCTGTCCAGGAGTTACACCTTCACTTATAAAGTGTCACCCAGGTGTGTCTGTACCATCAGGATCTGCAGCTTTTATTCGTACCTGTCTGGTGATTTTCAGGTGTGAATGTGGTCACATGACGTGCATGCAGTTTGTTTCCTGTTTAGTTGTGAGTAGACGGTCTGAAGGATTCCATCTGGCTTTGAGTCTTTATCTGTGTGTGTGTTGTGGCGCCTCCTGCAGGCCCGTGGGTCACCTGTCACACACAGGTGTGTAAACACAGCAGCTCGTCAGCACTTTAACCAGACGTTAAATCACCGCCGCTCACATCATCGTGTCAGCTCGCCTGAGGTCAGGGGTCACCACTTCCTGCCTTTAATTAGAGTCCTTGAGCTTCACACACACTTCACACAGTGAGGATCAGAGATGTTAAACACACAGACAGGTGAGCATGGCGCCGCCGAGGCTGATGGGTAAGAGCAGGTTACAAATGCTGCGCCGCCGCTCCGTGTGTCTGTCTCCATCTTTATGAATCGAACATGGCTCCTCCCCCTCTGTTTGGTGATGTCAGCTGCCAGGCAACGGAGGCTCTCAAGGGTCTTCTTGTTACTATGGCAACCGCATCATCTTTGCCTCTCATTCTCTACTTTCCCAACAGCTACCTCGTTTCCTCGCTCTCTGCCGAATGCTTCCCTTCGCTCCTTAAACTCCTCCCTTCCTTCCCTTCCTTCCTTTCCTTCTTCCCTGACCTCCCATGCCAGACTCTGATCTGTGATCTGGAGGAGGTTAGACATGAATAATTAATGTTATTGCTATTTTGTGGATTATAGATATTTGATGTGAGGATGAGTCATTGATGTAACCCCTCATCGATGGTGACATCATGGTAATAAAGAGGTAATAAACACAAATATAATGATCTATGACAGACAACCTGTGTGATCGATGCATTGGTAAACCTGTTTAACAAGATTATGAGGACGGTGTCAGAGCTCCTCAGGGGGTCTGGATGATCCACAGAAACCCACAGAGCTCCGTGTGGAGGCTGATGGAGCCCTGTGGGCTTTCAGGGGTTGTTGAGGAGGTTCCAGAGGGCCTCCAAGTGTTTGCGAGGCGGCCTGAGCAGATAGAAACAGGGTTAGAGGAGGTTTCAGGAGTTCGCCTGGAGTTTGGAGTTCCTCCCTGTTCCTCAGATGGACTGCAGGGAGTCCTGGTGATGTGTCGGAGCTCCCCGAGGAGGTCCAGGAACAGGGACAGTGGAGGTGTCTCAGCTGTGGGGACAGGGTCCTCATGCTAACAGCTAATGCTAACCCCGATATGTTTCACTGCAGAAGTACCGTTACCAAGACGATGAGACTCCACCTGTTGATCCCAGCCCCGGTCACATGACCCAAGGACGCAGCGTTGAGCTGAGCCACACACACCTGGACGGATACACACACCCCGCTGCAATCACAGTACGTGCACACACACACACACACTCATATGCACACTGAGTTTAGTGTGTTTTAAGTAGTATCAGTTGTGTCAGTTTTTTTCATTGGTCAGGTTTTTTCTGACAAGCTAAAATAAATTGGTCTGCACAAATAATTCCAGATGTACAAATATGACACAAATGATAACTCATGTAAATGAATATTTAATTCATTGTTTCTGGTTTTGTGTCAGTGTGGATGCAGTTCTTCATCTGACCAACAGGGGGCAGCATCAGCCCGCCTGCAGCTGTGACTGAGCAGGCGTGTGGTGTGTGGTGCTGTGATGTAGCTCGGTACAAGTGTAATAATAGAACACCATCAGCAGCAGAGTGACGGGGTCACAGGGTGTGGAGCTGACTCATCCTGATGTCACACGGTCAGAATCCCTGGAAAGGTCCTTGAGGAGGCTGGAGGGGGTCAGGGTGACTGTGCTCAGAGGTCCTTGTCCAGGTTTTAGGTCCTGGAGGAGCTTGTTAGGGGCAGGTGAGGGTCTCTGTGGGGGCTCTGAGGTGTTTCATGTGTCCTCAGGTCTCTGAACATGTTCCAGTGATGTCTGGGGTTTGATCTGAAGGTTTTAGGGCCCTGGGATCACTGATGAGAGATTCCAGGTGTTTAGGAGGACCGTTGTGTGTCAGAGGACGTGCTGGATGATGCTTAACAGGGTTTAAGCGGTTTTATCAGGTTTTGAGGGTCTGAACTTAAAGGTCCTTGGAAGCTCAAAAAAAGAGTGCAGGGGCTCACCACAGGGAGGCTCCAAAAGGTTGGAGGGCTCTCAAGGAGCTCTGTGGAGAAGTGAGGAGGTCTGTGGGAGGTCCTGTCACATCCTCAGGTCTCTGATCAGAGCTCCGCTGTTGAAACACTTCCAAAGAGCTGTTCCCAGGTCAGATCTGTGCACTGGGGTCGCTGTGATGTCACAGGCAGCAGGTGAGGTCAGCCCCAGTCCCCCGTCCCTCATTTACCCCATCATTAATATTCACAGAGAGAGAGAGTGAGGTGGTGGGGGTCAGGCCCACAGCCACAGGGACCTCTCCTTGCTTAATTACTGACACACACACACAGTGTGGGCCGCTCGTGCCCACTCTGAATCTGATGCTCTGCCTCTCTCTCTCTCTCTCTGTCGCTCGTCACCATGGCAACGGCAAGAATGGCAGAAAAGGGAGAGATGAGAAGAAGGGGATGTGGGGGTGGTGTTGCCATGGCAACAGCATTAGCCTGAGTATGTGTGTGTGTTTGCTGAATTACCCCCCCAAATTTCTCTATGCCCCCCTCCTCCTCTTCGTCTTCATCTTTTATCTCTCTCTCTCTCTCTCTTGGCGATGGTGACATCACAGAGGGGAGGGGATTCCTTCAGAGAGCGAGGGGCGGTGGTGGTAGAGAGACACAGACACAGAGAGAGAGGGAGAGAGGTGTGCAGTGAAGCATGAGGAGGGTCGAGCGAGGAGAGAGAGAGAGCGGAGGAGTGATGAACAGCCTCTCTCTCTCTTCAGTTTTCCTCGCTCGTCCCTCCGTCTCATTTCTCTCCATCAGGAGCAGGATGCTCGCTCGCTCTCTGTGAGCTGTCGGCCATGTCTCTGCGCTCCGTTAACAGGATCCGACGCCTCGCAGGGTTAGCGGGTTTGTGCTGAGCGCGACCTTCCTCCTCTCTCCTTCTTCTTGGTTAATTATTCATCCGTCTCTACGCCGCCGCTCTTTATGTAACCGCTTGCTGAGGAGAGAGACAGGAAGTGATGTTCGTGTCCGTGTGGTACGCCAAGAAGATGGGACGACGATTCATCAACAACGTACGGAAAGCCAAGAGGCACAGGCAGAGGATGATGGTAGGACACCTTCATTTTATAGCCCTCATTAGCACGCCATTGGCTCCACAGGCCAGGGGGCGGGGCCTCCGGCCAGGCCAATCGTGTGGTAACCGAGGTGAAGTTTGAGTGAGTGTAATGGCCGTCTGTGTGAGGTGGAGGGTAAAATGTGTAGCTGTGGGCAGGTTTCAGGTTCATGGATCCATCCAGATGTCAGACGCAGTGACATCACCACAGCTGGATCCTGTTTAAATGACATGTGTAAGTACCGATGAATATCACGGCGACGGTTCACACCGATCCAGCTGTCACCACCATCATCATCGGCATCATCAAGCCCCAGAGGCCTGAAGTCCTTACCTCTGCTGACTGGCACTGTGAACGCAACGCGATGCGTTTGAGGGACCGAGTGCATCTGCCTCCAGCTGTGGGAACCGCTGCATGCTGCATGCATGTGTGAACTCCATTTACCATCGTCATCAGATCTGTAGTTAAACGGGGTGTTAAATGTGTGTGTGTGTGTGTGTGTGTGTGTGTGTGTGTGTGTGTGTAAAGCTTAATGAAGAGGACGTCCCGGTGGTGTTTGCCTGCTGTCCTGGTTTCATCACTATAATGTTTAAATACAGCTCATTGAAGTGTGATCACATGACCACAGGCTGTATGGCATCACAACCTGCTGGTCTGTGTGTGAAGCTCAGGCCTCTAACTCGGTGGATGTTTCTCCTCCTGCTGTTCCCATAGTGACTGCAGATTCTCGTAACTACAAAATTCAATTCATCAATATTTGTATTTTAACCTTTGAGAAACAAAGATCAAGAAACTGAAAAAAATCCATCAATGCAGAGAGGTCTGTTAACACATAGTGAGTGAGAAAGGTGACTGGAAAGGAAAAACTCAATGCATCATGGGAATCCCCCGGCAGCCTACATCTATTGCAGCATAAGTAAGGAAGGATTCAGGGTCACCTGGTCCAGCCCTAACTATATGCTTTAGCAAAAAGGAAAGTTTGAAGCCTAATCTTGAAAGTAGAGATAGTGTCTGTCTCCTGAATCCAAACTGGAAGCTGGTTCCACAGAAGAGGGGCCTGAAAACTGAAGGCTCTGCCTCCCATTCTACTTTTAAATACTCTAGGAACAACAAGTAGGCCTGCAGAGCGAGAGCGAAGTGCTCTAATAGGGTGATATGGTACTACAAGGTCATTAAGATAAGATGGGGCCTGATTATTTAAGACCTTGTATGTGAGGAGCAGGATTTTGAATTCAATTCTGGACTTAACAGGAAGCCAATGAAGGGAAGCCAAAACAGGAGAAATATGCTCTCTCTGATTGTGCATGCAATGCATAATAAGAAACAGAAAGTTAGCGGCCATCCAGGTCTTTATGTCTTTAAGACATTCCTGCAGTTTAACTCATTGGTGTGTGTTATCTGGCTTCATGGACAGATAGAGCTGGGTGTCATCAGCATAGCAGTGTAAATGTATGCTATGTCTTCTAATGATGCTGCCTAAGGGAAGCATGTATAATGTAAACAGAATTGGTCCTAGCACTGAACCCTGTGGAACTCCATAATTAACCTCAGTGTGTGAAGAGGACTCTCCATTTACATCAGGGGTCCCCAATCTCAGTCCACGAGGGCTCACCCTGGGTCAACACACCTGAATCACATGATTGGTTCATTACCAGGCCTCTGGAGAACTTCAAGACAGGTTGAGAAGGTAATTTATCTATTTAAATCAGCTGTGACGGATCAAGGACACATCTAAAACTTGCAGGGACACCTACCCTCGTGGATTGGGATTGGGGACCCCTGATTTACATGCACAAATTGGAGTCTATTAGATAGATATGATACAAACCACTGCAGCACAGTACCTGTAATACCTACAGCATGTTCTAATCGCTCTAATAGGATATTATGGTCGACAGTATCGAACGCTGCACTGAGGTCTAGCAGGACAAGCACAGAGATGAGTCCACTGTCAGAGGCCATAAGAAGATCATTTGTAACCTTCACTAAAGCTGTTTCTGTGCTGTGATGAGCTCTGAAACCTGACTGAAACTCTTCAAATAAACCTCTGCAGATGATCTGTTAGCTGTTTGACAACTACTCTTTCAAGGATGTTTGATATGAAAGGAAGGTTGGAGATTGGCCTATAATTAGCTAAGACTGCTGGGTCTAGAGATGCTTTTTGAGTAAAGGTTTAACTACAGCCAGCTTGAAGGCCTGTGGTACATAGCCGATTATTAGAGATAGGTTGATCATATTTAAGATGGAAGAATTAATTAATGGCAGGACTTCTTTGAGCAGTTTTGTAGGAATGGGGTCTAAAAGACACGTTGATGGTTTGGAATCAAATGGCAAGCAGGTCTGGCCTGGATCTGGTATCAAGCCGGCACTGCTGGCATGGTAAGATGTATGTCATCCAGATATGGGTCAGTCCTGGCATAGATTGTAGTGTTTATGTGATGGCATGCCATATCTGGTTTGATTGTGGTTTGGTGTATGTGGCCCAGGCTCATAGAAAACAGGTCTTCCCTGGATCCGGCATCAAGCTGGCACTTCTGACTGACCGGTGTTATGGCAGAGTGTATGTCAACCACATGTGGGCCAGGTCTGGCAATGATGGCACTATTTATGTTCCTATTTTTTCCTATTTTAGTTAGAAAACCCAAATGCCATGTTGCAGTGCTATACTGCTATGGTAGCCAACGTAGTAATTATTGAAGTTAACTCAGAAAGATCAATTGGAGAAAAAGAGTCTAACTTAACATCAATGGTACTGAAAGTAGCTGTAGATAATATTACATCTGTGGGATGATTTTGAGTAAACTGCATTAAGAAGTTCATGGAGTCATTACTGGTTACCTGGACTGGATCAGCTGGGTCTCTGAACCTGCAGCAGGTTTAATGTCTCTGATGGATCCTGACCTTCAGCGTTCCTCAGCTCAGCTTCATTCATTCAGGAAACGAAGCAGGTCTGAAGGATGTGATGGTGATGAAGATGAAGGGCTCCTCATCTTCAGCGTGTATACCAGATCAGTAACAGCTCAGCTTGTGAGGACTCTGCACAGCTGCTCACTCACAGAGCTGTGATGGATGTGAGAAGATGGTCCTAAACTCTGAGAGCAGCAGAGTCACTGTGAGGCCGAGAGACATAGACTCACAGTAAGAGAGAGAGAGCGCTGTCAGGGGTAACGAGGAAGAGATTTAGTTGATTCACACAGATTAAACCTCTCTGTCAGTCTACCTCTCTCACCCTCTCTCTGTTTATAGTTTGTGGTGTGTTTTCTGGTGTGTGGTGTGGCATTGAGGGTTTGTTGGAGGTTCTGGAGGGAGTGCTCTCAGCTCTGAAGTTCAGCCTGGTGGTGGTTCTGGTGTGAGCTGCCAGGTGAAGGAGGTTTTATAAAAGTCCAAAAACTCCAGTCCAGCTTTCTGATCACTCTCAGAGTTTTTAAGTGTGCCAGTGACATTTTATTACTGCACTTTTCTCAGATTACAGGCTTAAACAGGACTCCAGCATCTCCTGTATGGAGACGCTGAGAGCTTGAAATGATCGCTGGTTTGGGTTGTTTGTGCTCCTTAGAAAGCAGAGAGGGTTCGGGCTTTCTCCTCTCTGTTGTGGTCCCACAAATGTCAGCTCAGTTTTATTTAATAGCCCAGAATCACAAATCAAAGAGATGCCACACGAGTTGGAACAATTCAGCATCATATACGTGGTTATTATTGAGCTCCGGGAGCCCCTCCTCCTAAACTCAGGTCTGGTTTGAACGTTCTGGTCTCAGACTCTCAGCGTATGCAGATGATGCTGTTGTAACTAAACCAAGTGATGAAACGTTTCTGAAACACAGTATGAAACATTTGGAGAAACCTCCTCGGCCAGAATAAACTGGGTCAGGTTTATGGTGAGGC
>NC_140559.1:10270130-10420130 GCF_057381845.1 Rhamphochromis longiceps | reverse complement strand
CTCATCTGTAACAAAAACCAGCCGTAACCAAGTAAAGTCAAGTAGAACCGAGTAGAGTACAGGAGAGCAGGTGCTAGTTAGCTAGCTAGCTTAGGTGGTGGGTTCATGGAGGTCCTGATCCCTTCACTCTGGTCCTTCTCAGGCTCCAGCTGTGTTAAAGACCTCCATCAGTGTGACATGGGTGGAGGTTAGGTGGAAGTTGCAGATCAGTGGGTGAAGATGCTTCAGCTCTCTGAGCTGTCAGGATACAGATGTTGTGCTCCTGTATCCAGGTGTGTCAGCAGGAAACAGCGAGTGTTATATTAAGGTTTAACAAAATGTGGGCCGTTTATTTGGCTGATGGGAAAAAAAACACAAAACAAAGACAAAGCAAACTGGGACAAAACTAAACTGGGAGCAGCTAAGACTAACCATGAAAACTATGACACAAGAACATGAGCATGAATCTGAGCAGGAGCACAAAAAAACCCAAGACCTGAGTGACCTGAAGCAACACAAACAGATGACCCGACACTGAACGACTTAAATATACAGCAGGGTAATGAGGGAAGTGGAAACAGCTGACACAAATGAACATCACGCCACATGGGAAGCAAAGCTAAACACACTGAACATGGAACATCAGTTTTCCTGTAGACTCCTGGTGGAGCAGAGGTCTGCAACAACACCACGCCAACGGACTTTCAAAATAAAACAGGAAGCATGGAGAGACATGAACTCGGACACGAAAGCTTGACACAAGAGAGAGGGAGCGAGAGAGGGACACAGAGGAGAGACACAAGGGGACACGGGTGATAACACAAACTGGACTAAAACTCAACTAAGTCCTAACTAATAATAACAACACAAGAACATATTTCCAAGAAATCACAAACCCCGCCCCCTGACAGGGAGGCCATGTTGGCTCAGTGATGGTGTGATGAGCTCCAAATACAGTACAGCTGATAAATTTACCAGCTGCTGCCTGTGGAGCTTTGATCAAGCATCAAACATCCTGCAGTTATTTCTATCTGCTTTAAAGCTTTTATTAGCTCCTATTTTTATTACAGTGTGCGGATTAAAGGACGTCCAACCCTCAGACACGTTTTCTAACACACAGTTTACTGTCAGAGAAGCTGCTCCAGCTGTTTCCTGTTTGGATCATCTGAACGTGTCACAAACAGAGACGCTGTTACAGTGTATCTGTCTCTGCTCCAGCTGTTAGCAGCTGTTTCAGTAACCGCTTTGCATTTCATAAAGAATGACTGAAAACTAACAGCTCACCTGTACACACACCTGCAGGAGCTCTGACCCCTGTTTACAGCTCTGTGTGTGTGTGTTGATGGTCAGAGCTGTGTGTGGGCGGGTCTAGGATCAGGTGACCCTGAACCCTCCCTCATATCTGCAGCACATGTCCCCCCCTCACTGAGCCTGGCCCTTCTGGAGGTGTTTGGCTGGGTGTAGAGCAGCCTGATGGAGGCTTTGAATACATCAGGTGTAGCTAGCACAGCGCCTGCTGACAGCTTTAAATGGCACTGATGGAGCTGCACATCTGTGGCTGTCAGTGATGTCATGATGATGTCATGAGAATCATGATGTCAGGTGTGCTTCAGGACATGAAGGACAGAGGACATGCTGGGCGGTGTGTGTGTGTCCTCCTGTGATAAACTGTGTAAGGGTGAGGTAGAGTGTGTGTACAGCGTGAACAGCTGGCATGGACTGATAGGCTCTGCCCCCAGCTACCCTCACCTGGACAAACGAAGAAGGCGGGTGGATGATGATGGACGAGCTGTGAAGGGTTTGGTCACATGACTCAGTGAGGTGTGTGGTTAATGAGTGGAGAGA
The DNA here is from genome assembly GCF_057381845.1 of Rhamphochromis longiceps. NCBI lineage: Eukaryota > Metazoa > Chordata > Actinopteri > Cichliformes > Cichlidae > Rhamphochromis > Rhamphochromis longiceps. The sequence continues at coordinate 10,418,306 of NC_140559.1, read as the reverse complement.
GCGCCACAGCAGGAAGTGATGTAATAACCGTGTCTCCAAGCTCTCATGAGTGCTTGGAGCAGATGATATGAGAGTTGGTTGCTATAGCTACGGCTACAGTTGCCCAGGTAACCGGGCCCCTTGAGGGCTCAACAGCTGTTACCATGGAGTTGCCGTGGCGATGAGCAGAGATATTCTGGGATGTGATTTAACTCTTCATGTGTTTATTTTTTTTACAGATGAACGGGTCAGAGGGAGAGCTGGAGTACGAGGAGATCACACTGGAGAGGGTGAGCGCACACACACACACACACACACACACACACACACGCACACAGACGCACACAGACGCACACAGACACACGCACACAGACGCACACAGACGCACACACACACACACACAGACGCACACAGACGCACACAGACACACACACACAGACACACACACACACACACACACACAGACACACACACACACACACACACACAGACGCACACAGACACACGCACACAGACGCACACACACACACACACAGACGCACACAGACGCACACAGACACACACACACAGACACACACAGACGCACACAGACACACACACACAGACACACACACACACACACACACACACACACAGACACACACACACACACACACACACACAGACACACACACACACACACACACACACAGACACACACACACAGACACACACACACACAGACACACACACACACACACACACACACAGACACACACACACACAGACACACACACACACACACACACACACACAGACACACACACACACACACAGACACACACACACAGACACACACACACAGACACACACACAGACACACACACACACACACGTGTAGTGGTGAGAAACACTCGGTCCTCGCGCTCCTTCCAGCTCGTCTCCGCTCTGTTTTTAGACGCATCACTCTGATTTAAAAGCCGCCGTCACCCTCTGAATGTAAGCCACGCCCCCCTGACATCAGCGGGTTATTTTTAGCTCCTTTTACAAATCAAACCAGTGAACCTGACGTTTAATCAGCTGGTCTCAGATCTGCTCACAGAGGCACAGCTGTCAGCACACACAGGAGTGATTTCATGAGTCACCTCCCATCAGCCCTTCATGCACTCTGTGAGGATGATGATGAGGAGGAGGAGGATGTTGAGGATTAGTGTGGAGGTGTGTCAGAGACAGCGGGTGGACAGAGACACTAACATCTGTCCTCAGTGAGTGAGAAGTCTGCAGACACATCTGCATAATTCATGCACAGCTGATCATTGAATACGAGCTGCAGGCAGAAACACCACAGATGAAGAAAACAGGAAGTAAATGAGATGTTCCTGTCAGGGCTTATGATGATGATGATGAAGGTTTAGCTCTGCTGTGAAGACACATTAGTGAAAGGGCTGCTGGGTAATATCAGGCAGGACTGACCTCCATCAGGCAGATGGTCCAGAGAGCTGCAGGAGCATGAGGAGGATTAGATTCAGCCTTGTTAGAGGACAGGAAGGTGAAGCTCGTCTCTGTGGACGTCTTCAGCCAACAGCTCGCAGCTTCCTGCGGTCATGTGGACAGCAGCTATCATGGTGACACCATCACAGGAAGTGGAGCAGAAACATCTCCTCTGCTCCGTCAGTGAAGCTCTGACTGAAACAGCTGACTAACTGCTGTCATGGTAACCTGCTGCTGAGGCTGAACTCAGTTCACACTAGGGCTGGGCGATATGACCCAAAATTCATATCTCGATACGTTTTAGCTGGATGGCGATATAAGATATATATCTCGATATTTTTTAAAAGCCATAAAGTAAGAACGAACAGAGAGTTTAGTCACAGCTGTGCCCCAGATGTCACACAGGCACTTTTATTAACATACAGCACAGATGAAGAAATTACTCAAAAATAAATGATCAGCATCTATTAAATAATAATGCTCTATAAATAAAAGAAAACTGTTGTTTTTGTGCATAACAAAAAGCTCACAATTGTGCAGTCAAAATGTAAACTAACAGACGCTGAGCATAATAACAAGCAGCTGCTCTGTTCCCAACTTCTACTGCGTGACTGACAGCCTGCAGTTTGAAATCCTCTTTGTAACCGTGTCTCTTACAGGTGCCATTTATGGTCCTTATACACACAGTACGGTAATATTACGTTGAAGCACAGTGTGTATCACTCCGCGAGGCTCCTCGGTAGCCGTAATGCTCTGGCAATACATCAAGCGCTGCAGCTTCGTAGCTTAGCAAAGTCGTACTAAAAGATTTATTGACAGATTGCTGAGCGCTGTGTTCCACATAAAATTGGTTCGTGGTCATCAAGCACAACCAGAATTCATACATAAGGCGAGCTGTCAACTTTTGAGAAAATGAAAGGATTCTAGGCTGTGCAGCCCCTCTGGGCTGCATGGCGTTAGCGTGGTTAGCTCGTTAGCGTGGTTAGCTCGCTAACACGTTGACGCCGTCCAGCCCCACGCACGGGGCGATGCGCGGTAACTCGTTAACAGAGATTTGCCGTGTCCATGTTGTCGCTGCCTGCAGGTGAAGCTATGGGGGAGGAGGGGGAGTTGTGTTCAGTGAAGGAGAGGCGAGGTCGAGTAACGTTGCGTAAAGACAAAAGTGGACGAAAGAGAGGCAAACCTGCGGCTCCACATCTATAATTATAACGTAACATAGTCTATATCGATATAAAGGATATTGTCACATCTTATATCTCGTATAAAAATATATCGATATTTTTAAAAAACTCGATATATCGCCCAGTCCTAGTTCACACCATGAGGCCTCTCAGCCCAGTGACAGGTGTCAGCTCCTCAGGACGTCCTCATCGGGGTCCTTTCAAAGTGAAGGAGCAGCAGCTCCACTTACTGGATGTCCGACTTACTCCCCCTGTCTCTAACAGAGACCATGAGCAGAGGAACACTGGGTCTGCTGGACCAATGAACCTTCAGCTTGTCTTTCTTCACCTCGTTGCTCCATCATGAAGGGAACTAACAGCACAGAAAGCAGGATCTATAGAAAACAGAATATAACATTATGACCAGAAGAATAAATAACACAGAACATAGAACCAAAATTCAAGATTATCAAAAATACAAAACCAGAAAACACCAAATATCTCTTCAGCCTCTCTCCTCTTTCTCCCCTCTGAGAGCTGAAGATCCAAAAGTCAGCTGGTTTGGACATCAGTCTGAGTCTGATAAAAACGTCAACATCTGCAGAGCTCCAGGTTATCCAGCTGTGCAGGAAGCTAACCTGACAGCTGCATAACTCTCCTGGGCCTGGGCTGGCTGTTTGTCTTAGATTCACTCCCAGATTTGATTTATGAGCTCACTGAGATCATGGGCCAGGTGCTGGTGTAAGTGGGGGCTCATCCAGGATCCACATACAGGGAGACCCAGGTCTGCATCAGGTACAGTGTGTTCATGTGTGTGTTCACGTGTGTGTGTTCAGGGTAACTCTGGTCTGGGCTTCAGCATCGCGGGAGGAACCGACAATCCTCACATCGGAGACGACCCCTCCATCTTCATCACCAAGATCATCCCCGGAGGAGCCGCTGCCCAGGACGGACGCCTCAGGTGCACACACACAGAAACACAAACACACACACAAACAGACACACACAGAAACACACACAGACTGCTTGTGCTTGTGTTCTCTGAGGACATGAAGCTGAGCCTCTCACCTTTAAAGGACCTGATCACCCCTGAGCCTTCAAACAGCTGTTTGAGGAGGTGACAATGACTCTCCCTCTCTCTTCATCTCCAGGGTGAACGACAGCATCGTATTCGTCAACGATGTGGACGTCCGGGAGGTCACTCACTCCATCGCTGTGGAGGCGCTGAAGGAGGCGGGGCCTGTTGTCAGGCTGTACGTGCTGCGGAGACGCCCACCGAGCGAACGCATCACACAGATCAAACTGATGAAAGGACCCAAAGGTGAGACAGGAGAGCAGCTCTTATGTAACTGTGATTCCAGCTGCTCTGCTGCCCTCTGCTGGACTGTTAGAGTCATTACAGTTCTTAAATACTTTATGTTTTATGTCAGCAAAAGAAGAATTAGAGACATGACAGAGGCTTCATACAGGAGATTCACCTTTATAACCCTTTATACTCTGATTCCTCAGCAGGACACTGTAGTAATGTTTAATAAACCTGTTATAAATACAGTTTAAACACACCTGAACGTGTCACCTCACCTGGAGCCAGTCACACCTGGAGATTTATTACTTTATATATTTTTAACATTTTGTGACGCACTGATTACGTCAGTAACATATTTTAGTTCATCACCTTTTTAATCTGTAAACGTTGTTTGCCATGAGTCAGTTTGATCTTCATCACTCGCTGTGTTCTGGGTTTTGTTAATCTAACCCCGCCCCCCGGTGCAGGTCTGGGCTTCAGTATAGCGGGCGGCGTGGGGAACCAGCACGTCCCTGGAGACAACAGCATCTACGTCACCAAGATCATCGAGGGCGGGGCGGCACACCGTGACGGGCGGCTGCAGATCGGAGACAAAATCCTGGCGGTACGTGACATCACACGTGTTCTCTCTGACACGCTAAACTGATGTGACTGTGGTCTAACGTGAGGCTCCGCCCCCCGGCAGGTCAACCACATGTCTCTGGAGGACGTCCTGCACGAAGACGCCGTGTCAGCCCTGAAGAATACAGGAGAGGTGGTCTACCTGAAGGTGGCCACGCCCACCTCGCAGTACATCCACCCAATTGATCGATACAGCCCCCCCGACCTGACCAGCTGTAAGTACACCTGTACAGCATCACACTGACTAGACCTGCTCACAGGTTGATTACAGTGATAATACTACAGTAATATTGTAAATAATACTGCATATCAGTCATCTGTACAGATGTGAGTTCACTCTGAATGATGACTTTAGTTTCCCTGCAGCGCCACCTAGAGGACAGATGTGCACTTTCAGCTCAGACTAATTCTAAACTCCTCAGAAGATGAAACCAGGACACAGTCAGGCTTTAAAATGAGTTTAATGAGGTTTTCCTTCAAGACGCTCCAGGAATGTTTGATCCTATCAGGCTTTGATCCTGATGCAGGTGAACTCAAGACTCAGAGGAAGGTCCAGGATGTTTGCTTTACTATGGATAAGATTGTCATTCATAACAGATTAATCCAGAATACTGTGTCAAACACACAGTCAGCAACCAGTTAAACCTGTGATCCAGATGTTAGACCTGTCCCTGATCCAGATGTTAGACCTGTCCCTGATCCAGATGTTAGACCTGTCCCTGATCCAGATGTTAGACCTGTCCCTGATCCAGATGTTAGACCCGTGTCTCTGATCCAGATGTTAGACCCGTGTCTCTGATCCAGATGTTAGACCCGTGTCTCTGATCCAGATGTTAGACCCGTGACCCTGATCCAGATGTTAGACCCGTGTCCCTGATCCAGATGTTAGACCTGTGTCCCTGATCCAGATGTTAGACCTGTCCATTATTCAAATGTTAGACCCGTGTCCCTGATCCAGATGTTAGACCTGTGACCCTGATCCAGATGTTAGACCCGTGACCCTGATCCAGATGTTAGACCCGTGACCCTGATCCAGATGTTAGACCCATGTCTCTGATCCAGATGTTAGACCCGTGACCCTGATCCAGATGTCAAACCCGTGACCCTGATCCTGATGTTAGACCTGTCCCTGATCCAGATGTTAGACCTGTGTCCCTGATCCAGATGTTAGACCTGTCCATTATTCAAATGTTAGACCCGTGTCCCTGATCCAGATGTTAGACCTGTGACCCTGATCCAGATGTTAGACCCCTGACCCTGATCCAGATGTTAGACCCGTGACCCTGATCCAGATGTTAGACCTGTGACCCTGATCCAGATGTTAGACCTGTCCCTTATCTAGATTTTAGACCTGTCCCTGATCCAGATGTTAGACCTGTCCCTGATCCAGATGTTAGACCCGTGTCCCTGATCCAGATGTCAGAGATCAGCTGCTGAATCTTCTGTCCTCGCTGCAGCCTACATGGAGCCGGACTATATGTGCGATTACCCACAAGCCCTCCCTCCTCCGTCACCGCGGCGATACTCCCCGATCCCCCGCGGCATGATGGGAGAGGACGAGTACTCGAGGGAGCCTCGCAGGGTTTGCGTGCAGCGCGGCTCCACCGGCCTGGGCTTCAACATCGTGGGCGGAGAGGACGGAGAGGGCATCTTCATCTCCTTCATCCTCGCAGGAGGCCCAGCAGACCTGAGCGGGGAGCTCCGCAAGGGAGACCAGATCCTCAGTGTAATACACACAAACACACACACACAGATCCTCAGTGTAATACACACAAACACACACAGATCCTCAGTGTAATACACACAAACACACACACAGATCCTCAGTGTAATACACACAAACACACACACAGATCCTCAGTGTAATGCACACAAACACACACACAGATCCTCAGTGTAATACACACAAACACACACACAGATCCTCAGTGTAATACACACAAACACACACACAGATCCTCAGTGTAATACACACAAACACACACACAGATCCTCAGTGTAATACACACAAACACACACACAGATCCTCAGTGTAATACACACAAACACACACACAGATCCTCAGTGTAATACACACAAACACACACACAGATCCTCAGTGTAATACACACAAACACACACACAGATCCTCAGTGTAATACACACAAACACACACACAGATCCTCAGTGTAATACACACAAACACACACACAGATCCTCAGTGTAATGCACACAAACACACACACAGATCCTCAGTGTAATACACACAAACACACACAGATCCTCAGTGTAATACACACAAACACACACAGATCCTCAGTGTAATACACACAAACACACACACAGCAGGTCTTCAGAGCAGGTGAGTTATTTAGAGATAAATGTGATCAATAACTCCAACAACTAACACCTGTTGGAGTTATTGATCTCATGAAGACATGAAGTCCAAAATAATAGGAGTACTTTAGAGCAGGGGTGTCAAACTCAATCGCACAGGGGCCAAAACTCAAGGCTCACTTTAGGTCGCAGGCCAAACGAGATAAACATTCATTGAACACTAAAACAAATGTTTTTTAAACATAAATATGAATAAAAACAGACAGGAATATTATTCCAGATTAAATAAACTTAAAAAAATAAACTTTAACTTTAAATATTTTGCTCTTCATAAAAATATATCCTGTCAAAATTACACAAGTTAGAAATACGAACATGCTGCCAAAACCCCAGAAAAAGTAAATGAGAGCAAACACAAGGTTGGAGCCGCATGCAGACGAGCTGGGCGCTGCTGCAGGAGTGCAGCTAATAAACTGTGCGGGACGTTCAGTGTCGTACTTTCCCTGAGTGCATCGTTACACTGCAGCTGCATCTGAATCTGCACAGGTGCAGCTCAGCAAAGTGCGCTGACTTGGTTCAACATTACTTGGCAACAGGGAAAGTGAGGCAGGTTGCACTGGTGCGTCGCACAGCTTCATCCTGCAGCTCTTCAGAGCGGTACTGGGCTCATTTGGCTCCTCTGCTACAGTAAAACCTGCTTTCACAACAGCTTCACTTTGTGGTTTTGCTCTGGTGACAAACGTCTGCTGAAATGTCAGATTCTTCTTCAGCTCTTCTACTTCCTGTAGTTTCTGCGTTTAGGTTTTCAGCTCATCCTGACGTTTTGTCTCGTAGTGCCGTCTTAATTAAATTCCTTCATTACAGCCACATTATCTCCACTAATAAGACGCACGGGTTTACCAGCATGTCTGTAAACATATATTCAGCCTCCCACTGGCTCTGAAAGGCTCTGCTTTCAGAATCAACTTGTGTGTTATTAGCGCCTCATATCGCCGGGCCATGCATAACAATAATAGTACATCTATATAAAATCATCTCGCGGGCAGGATATAAATGTACGCCGGGCCGGATGTGGCCCGCGGGCCTTGAGTTTGACACACGTGCTTTAGACTCTCAAACTACAACAGAAAAGTAATCAGATCCACTCAACTAACGTGTGTGTGTGTGTGTGTGTGTGTGTGTGTGTGTGTGTGTGTGTGTGTGTGTGTGTGTGTGTGTGTGTGCAGGTGAACGGGGTGGACCTCCGGTACGCCACACATGAGCAGGCAGCAGCAGCTCTGAAGAACGCCGGGCAGACTGTTACCATAGTAGCACAGTACAGACCTGAGGGTGAGGACTCACACACACACACACACACACACACACACACACACACTCACACACACACAGACTCACACACACACACACACACACACACACACCTAACCCGTTTCTCACTACTCCAGTACGCGACTGCGCACTCGTGTTCTCACTAGTCCGTGCGTTGTAAGTTCACGCGTCACACTTCCTGAGAACGCAGCGCGATCGTTCCACAGCTGGAACATCAGTGTACTTGATGACTTGATGACATCACAGCTCCAGAGGTTTCACTGCCATCCCCTCGTAATTTTACTGTGATTAATATTTGCAGTGGAAATTTCTCATGGTGTGGGAGATTTCTGTAAGAAAAAAGATAAAACAGTATTTCAGGCACTTTGGCAAATAAAGCAAACATGAACATTTTGTCTAAGTGACTTATATGTTTAACCTGAGCAGTGAAAGACCGCGGGGGGTTAAAAACGATGGAGTCCGCTGTTCTCGCTCTGGTGACCCTTGACCTCATGGTCAGCTGACAGCTGGTGGGTAACAGACGTCTCTGAAAACGTCGGAGCGCTTTTACAAATATGTGATGTCCTGATATTTGAAGTTCACACAGCAACATTCTCGCCTTAAAATATCTTAAAAGTTCATTTTTTTACACAGAGTCATATCTTTTTAGCAGCTGTCCTACGTCACTGCTGTGTTTGAGTTTTGGACGAAATGCATTCTGGGATATTTGGCTGCACCAAGTCCACATAAGCCACCACCGGTGCATGCTGGGTAAAATGGGAGGAGCCAGAACACATCCGGGAATGTTGAGATGAGATGAGATGAGATGAGATAGCCTTTATTTGTCAGTTGCAGGTCTTTTGCCCACAACCGAGATGACAGACCTTGCCGACCGTACATACAATACAAACATCACATTGGGGAGACAGGTCAGGCCAGGTAGCGAGGAAAAAAACATTGAAATGTGTAACACAGAAGGATAATACAGGAATGCACAGATATCAACACACCAAGCACACACAGACAGCAACATGGGAAAGAGTTCCAGTGTGTGCATCTGATCTGGGACCGCTGCAGTCCCAGTCTTCCAGCCAACCCAGGTGGCCTTGCATGGAATGGGAAGGAACAGACTAAAGACAGTCGTTATCAGGGTGTTGTTGTTCAGCTCCAGCCTTGCAGCTGGCGCCAAAGGGGTATCTGCATAAGTGATGGTATGTTTTACTTTAGTGCGAACAGCTCATATGAATTTCAAAGCAGTTCTACAGTCCAACACTGGTCTCTCAATCTCCCGTTGGAGAGCCGCGAGCTTCGCCATACTTGCGTTCTGTGATGTTGTCATTTCTTGTGCTCAAGGAGCCGATTCTGAGAACTCACGGCAGTGAGCCTCCCCGAGATGTCATCCAATTTTGTGCCCAGAGATGTTATTCCGAGCGAGCCCTTCTGAGATGTATCCAGTGTGCAGTCAGAGATCTTATTCTGAGTATCCACAGCAGCCGTAGCCTCTCCAAGATCTTATCTGTGCTGACTCAATGAGCCCATTTTGAGAAACTCACACCTCTTCCCATCGTTCCAATCCCAGCGGGCAGCCTTGTGGGGGTTTGAACAGCCGGTTCCATTTTCTTAATTCTGCGATAAGTCAGGGCCAAGCCAGCTCCGATCAGCCAGAACCCTGTTACCATGGTTCCGAATAGGTAGATATCTTCAGCACTCAGGCTCACCCGAGCCCAGACTTCTCGTTGAGAAAGGGGTGTTGATTGCATTCAGGGAGCAGTTGATCCAATCCATGATTCCTCTTTTAGGTTTTAGAGAACAGACTGTGAGAGAGTGTTCCAGGGAAAATACAAAAACCACGAGACTAGACAAGGACACAAGCAGGGAAGATAAGGGAGAGAAGAAAAAGTGTGTCCGCCTCCTCCGAGAGTCAAAGAAGGAAAGTACTTGGCTTGATGCTACTTTGAATTGGAGCAGTACTGTTACTGATGACGTATCACAAGTCCACGAGAACGCAAGTACACACAAGTACACATATTGAGAAACAACAGGGTCTCCTCATCCATCTGTGAGCTGTGATTGGCCTGCAGTGATCCTGATGTTGGTCCTGCTCACTGTGTGTAAAGACCTGTGATCATGTGACCCTTGTACCTGTGTGACCTTTGACCTTGACCCTGTTTAAACTCTGAGTGTGTGTTTTCAGAGTACAGTCGCTTCGAGGCAAAGATCCACGACCTGAGGGAGCAGATGATGAACAGCTCGTCCGGCAGTCTGAGGAACAGCCGCACCTTCTACATCAGGTAACCTGAGCTCACCTGTGACACACTGAGACACCTGGACCAGGTCTCCTCAGGGCAGCACGCCCGGCCTCTTTCATCTGTTCCTACTGTGAATGAGTCAGAATGACCTCACAGTCATGACGCCTGTGAACAGGTGTGCTTTACTCCATCATGTGTCACTCAGCTGTAACCATCAACCATCTAGATTCAGAGATGGATGCATCCAGCAGATTATTCCTTTACCAACAACACATGAACACATCAGGAGCACCTCAGGTTCAGGATGGGTTTGAACGCAGGCTGGAGCTGCCAGGGATCGAACCAACAACCTCAGAGGACGAGCCGCTCTGCCTCCTGAAACACAGACACCACGTTTATGAGTGTGAGAGGTTTATCCTCAGTAAGACACGTTTGTCTCTCTACACAGCAGAGACCAGACGGACATCCACAGAACAGATCGGTAGAATACAGTAAAACAATAGAAACAGTTATAAACAACTGCAGAATTGTAAGGTCTGTAATAGGAGTGGCTGTAGCTCAGGCGGTAGACCAGGTCATCTACTGATCGCAAGGTTGGTGGTTCGATTCCTGGCTTCCCCTGGTCTGCATGCCAAATATCCTTGAGCGAGATATTAATGTTCACCGATGCATCCATCAGAGTATGTGTGTGTGAATGTGAGCTAGAAAGGAAATGTGCTTGGGTGAATGCACACGTTGCATAAAGCGCTGTGAGTGAGTAGAAAAGCGCTGTATGAGCTGTAATAAGCCATGTGTGTATTTTTACAGTTTAGAATTCATAACATTTAGTTAGTGTGTGTGTACATGTTTATATATCTTTGTGAGGACCAACATTTAAATGCTACTATGCTTGTGGGGACCAACAGCCATCATGGGGACTATGAAGACATGTTTGAGACTCACAATGTGGTTTTAGGGTCCCAGTTATGGGGACGCTTTCATTTTTGATGGTTAGGGTAAGAAATATGTCAATTGATGTCCTCACTAAGATATGAAAACAGGACTGTGTGTGTCTGTGTTTGTTGGTCCGAAGAGTGTGTGAAGAACACACAGAGAACTCCTGGAACAACTTCTGACTCCAGATCAGCTAAATTTAAATGACTCCCAGTCAGCTGACAGTCTGAGGTGGTCACATGACCTCCTGAGGTCCTCAGAGGCGATGAGCGGCGTTCTCCATGGCGTGCTGTGTGTGTTACAGGGCGCTCTTCGACTACGATAAGCAGTGGGACTGCGGCGTGCTGTCTCAGGCGCTGGACTTTAACTTTGGCGAGGTCTTCCACGTGATCGACAGCGCCGATGAGGAGTGGTGGCAGGCACGCAGGGTCAACCAGCAGGGGGAGCTGGAGGAGCTGGGCTACGTCCCCTCCAAGCACAGGTCTGTGAATGCTGCACACACACACACACACACAGGTCAGTGAATGCTGCACACACACACACACACACACACACACACACAGGTCAGCGAATGCTGCACACACACACACACACACACACACACACACAGGTCAGCGAATGCTGCACACACACACACACACACACACACACAGGTCAGTGAATGCTGCACACACACACACACACACACAGGTCTGTGAATGCTGCACACACACACACACACACACACAGGTCAGTGAATGCTGCACACACACACACACACACACACACACACACAGGTCAGTGAATGCTGCACACACACACACACACAGGTCTGTGAATGCTGCACACACACACACACACACACAGGTCAGTGAATGCTGCACACACACACACACACACACACACACACACACACACACACAGGTCAGTGAATGCTGCACACACACACACACACACACACACACAGGTCAGTGAATGCTGCACACACACACACACACACACACACACACACACAGGTCAGTGAATGCTGCACACACACACACACACACACACACACACACACAGGTCAGTGAATGCTGCACACACACACACACACACACACACACACACACAGGTCAGTGAATGCTGCACACACACACACACACACAGGTCAGTGAATGCTGCACACACACACACACACACACACACACACACACACACACACAGGTCAGTGAATGCTGCACACACACACACACACACACACACACACACACACACACAGGTCAGTGAATGCTACACACACACACTGACTGCCACCTCAGGGTGCTTTATACTGTAAGATAAAGACAATAATACACAATGAATCCAGTGTGTGTGTGTGTGTGTTTCAGAGTGGAGAGGAAGGAGTGGTCACGGATGAAGAGCAAAGGTAAAATAATAACACACACACAGAGGAGGAGGAGGAGGAGGCGTGGTTATTCATCAGTGACTCCTCCACACACACTCCTGTGATGATAGTTTGACCTCCTGATGATCAGTGAGGAGGAGCCTGAGAGCTCAGGAACAGGAAGAGGTCAGAGGTCATTCATCGAAGCTCCATGTTCAGTGTGAGGAAGTTAAATAAAACCTGCAGCCTGTGCTGATGATACAGGAAGTGGAAGTATCTACTTCCTGTTTTCTCCTCGAGGATCCAGAGGAAGTCACTCAGACTCAGAAACACAAAAACACAGAGACGTCCATCAGCTCTGACCTCATCACAGCATCACAGGAACCTTCAGACAGGAAGTGACCTCTGACCTCTCTCACTTCTAACCACGTGACTCAGTCAAACTGAGGGTTCATGTAACCTCAGACCCTCCTCATCATCATGTCCCCGTCATGGATCAAATCTTCGTATGATGTCACTTCCTGTGTTTTCAGGTGTTTCTTCTTCTTGCAGGTAGAGAAGGCTTCGTTCACAGCTACGAGCTCATCACTCAGATTGAAGGTCAGTGTCACCAGTAACCTTTGACCCCAGACTCTAAATCAAACTGTTCCCGCCTCTGACTGTGGGTCACATGACCTCTGTGTGTGTGTTCAGTGGACTATGCCCGCCCCATCATCATCCTGGGACCCACCAAAGACCGCGTCAACGACGACCTGCTGTCCGAGTTCCCCGACAAGTTCGGCTCCTGCGTTCCCCGTAAGGCTCCGCCTACAGGTGGTCGAACAGGAACTGAACAGACAGGTTTCTAATGTGTGCCTCGCTCTCTCTCACAGATACGACTCGCCCTCGCAGGGACTACGAGGTGGATGGGCGGGACTACCACTTTGTGGCGTCACGGGAACAGATGGAGCGGGACATCCAGTCGCACCGCTTCATCGAGGCGGGGCAGTACAACAACCACCTGTACGGGACGTCGGTGCAGAGTGTGCGACAGGTGGCCGAGCAGGTGACAGTCCGCACTTTCCCACAGTGGCCGTTTCCACTCCCACAGTGGCAGTATTGTGACGGTGTGTGTGTGTGTTCAGGGGAAGCACTGCATCCTGGATGTGTCGGCCAACGCCGTGAGGAGGCTGCAGGCGGCACAGCTCCACCCCATCGCTATCTTCATCCGACCGCGGTCGCTGGAGAACATCCTGTGAGTCTAACACGTCACGTAAAATCATGAGGTCAGATCAAACTGCTCTCTGACTCCGCCCATAAAGGTCAAATCAGACCAACCTCCCAGATCCAGTAACAGACAGAGGTCTGCAAAAGCAGAGATGAGATTCTGACATCTGCCACCTGGTGATAGACGAGTTGTGCCTCATCCACAGACTCTAGTGTGGGTGCCCAGCTGGGCCCCCACGGGAGACCCTACCGTGGGAGACCCTACCAGGGACAAAAAGCCCCCAACACCACAGGTTGCGAATCAGGGAGGTTCTTAATTTTTGATTCTTAAAGTAAATTAAAGTTCAAACATGAAAATCTCAAATGTCATTCAATTACATTCTTTAAAAGAAAATTAATTAAAATTTTAAATAAAATTTTTTTTTAAGATTTGATTCAAAGTGTCGTTGTTTTGTGGGCGGAGCCACAGAGCATTTCATGTCGCTGTGAGAATTAACACGTGTGACATTGGTGCAGGGACTTGAACAAGCGCCTGTCGGAGGAGCAGGCGAGGAAAGCTCTGGATCGAGCCATCAAGCTGGAGCAGGACTTCCTGGAGTGCTTCACAGGTAAAACAACGATTAAGTTCACGAGCGTTCACGTGTGAAACGTACGAGCGTCTCGGGGTTTGATGCCATCTTTGCCTGTCTTCCAGCCATCGTGCACGGCGACAGCTTCGAGGAAGTCTACCACCACGTCAAAGTGGTCATCGAGGAGCAGAGCGGACCCTACATCTGGGTCCCCGCACGCGACAGGCTCTGATTGGCCGACTGTCTTCACGGGAACTGCTGTTAACGTCACGCCCAGGCTCCTCCCTCCCTCCAGCGGGTTTTTGTTTTCTTCTCTGGGAGGGTGACGGGCGCACGCACTGATGGATCAGGATGTTTTTAATCTGAGACGAGGACAGACTCACACTGATTGGTTTATTATCAGTACATGATGAATCAGAGCCTGTAGACCTGGTACTGAAGTATTTATATCATGCTATTTATTTATTTATCTATTTATTTATTGGTTTGTGTGATGTGAAGATGGTGTGTGCGTGTGTGTGTGTGTGTGTGTGTGAGTGTGCACGTGTTGGTGTGTGGTGTACATACAGACTTGTGTGACTGTAAATAAACGATGGGGCTCAAACACACAGTCTATTTCAGGGCTTAAAGTAACAAACAACCACTGGACTACAACACCCACAATCCTGCTCTGCCTGCACCTCTACACCCCCACGCCCTCACTTTCCACACTTCATCTGCTACTGTCCTCCTCTGCCTGGACTAGAACTCCTCAAAGCACCCTTTGTTTGGACTACAACTCCTCAAACCGCACTGTGTTTGGACTACAACTCCTCAAAGCACCCTTTGTTTGGACTACAACTCCTCAAAGCACCCTTTGTTTGGACTACAACTCCTCAAACCGCACTGTGTTTGGACTACAACTCCTCAAAGCACCCTTTGTTTGGACTACAACTCCTCAAACCACCCTTTGTTTGGACTACAACTCCTCAAACCACCCTTTGTTTGGACTACAACTCCTCAAACCGCACTGTGTTTGGACTACAACTCCCTGTCTTTCCCCCTGCTTCCACTAAAGCACCCACAATCCTCCTTGGTTTTGACTGCAACAACTTTATGCTGGACTACATGACCCACAATCCTCTGTCTTGACCTAAACGCACACAATCCTTCTTGGCTGAACACTGAACTGCCCTCATATGGACTACAGCTCCCATAATCCCCTCCTGATGGACAGTTTGGAGTGAAACACTTCCATTTTTAAGCAAAAACGTCTGGACTGCAGCACCAACACTTCCCAGTTGTGGTGATGGATAAACTCCACCCACAAATGTCTACAGCACAGAAGGACGACATTACCCACAAGTCTCAGCTGATCCAGGCCACACATGCTGCCTGTGGGTCTGTGCTTGACTACAATACCCATGATTCCCTGCTCAGATGGCAGGGTGGAGACTGTGAAATTACTCTGCTGAGGGGAAGGCGGAGCTAAAGGTTGAGGTTGGGGAGCATCAGGGGGCGGGGCATGTGTCCTGCTCACAGGACTCTGTTACCCACAGTGCTTTGGGTGTAGATGGGTTCCAGCGGGGTTTCCCAGACTGAATATCAGGGTCGTGTGAATAATAATAATTATTATAATAAAAGTAATCCTACTTATAGATGATGTAATATCATCACACACACGTGCACTCAGCGGGGTCACCTGAGGTCACGTTAGTTTGTGAGCACTGACAGAAACACTGATGTATCATTAAATCTGAGTATTGATTAGCCTGCCTCAAACACACACACACACACACACACACACACACAAACTCACACACACACTCATTTATGCACACACACTCACACTCATTTATGCACACACACACACACACAAACTCACACACACAAACACACAGACACACAAACTCACACACACACTCATTTATGCACACACACACACACGCACACACACACACACACACTCATTTATGCACACACACTCACACTCATTTATGCACACACACACACACAAACTCACACACACAAACACACAGACACACAAACTCACACACACACTCATTTATGCACACACACACACACGCACACACAAACTCACACTCACACTCATTTATGCACACGCACACACACACACTCACACTCATTTATGCACACACTCACACACACACACACACTCACACTCATTTATGCACACGCACACACACACACACACAAACTCACACACACACTCACACTCATTTATGCACACACTCACACACACACACACACTCACACTCATTTATGCACACGCACACACGCACACACACACACTCACACTCATTTATGCACACGCACACACGCACACACACACACACACACACACACTCATTTATGCACACGCACACACACACACTCACACATTTATGCACACGCACACACGCACACACACACACACACACACTCATTTATGCACACACACTCACACACACACACACACTCACACTCATTTATGCACACGCACACACACACACTCTCACACACACACACACAAACTCACACACACACTCATTTATGCACACACTCACACACACACTCATTTATGCACACACGCACACACGCACGCACACACTCTCACACACACACTCACACACACACACACTCACTCACACGCACACACACACACACTCACACTCACACAGAGTTGAGATAGTTTGATGAGCGGCTCGTTGTATAATGACATGAATTAGTTATAAATGAAACTCTTGAAATATTGAAATAAATTCCTTATAAAAGCTGACTGAGTCTCGTCCATGTTGGATCCTGCGTGTTCGTGCACAGCTGACTGCTGACTCCGCCCATCAGCTGAAAGTCCTGACAAACATAAATTTATTATTGATTATATGACCAAGGTGGTGTCATAGATACTGATGGAGCTGAGGACCTGCACGTTTAACCACAGGTGATAAATATGAGTGAACACGCCTCACATGAAACCTGTTCAGCAGACCAACAATCTGCAGGTCATCTATGAATCTAATCACAGGTCATTTTCTGCTACAGAAATGATCCCTATTAGTGCCAACTGTATGTATGCTGAACTAGTGAGGTTACAAAGTAGGGTGGGTGTAAAGAGGATTTAAAGATTTCTTCATTCATTTGAATGGAAATAAAAAGTAATAACAAGTTTAATATTTTAAAAAGTTTAAAAGCTACAGAATGAACAGTAATAGTGGTGTAGTCTTAAAAAGCTGCAAGTTTGGATACCAGAACAGTTTCTGGAGAACAAAGTGTGCAGGAGAAACTCCAGTGTGAATGCTGACAGCCAAACAGACTGGTTCTTATATCAATCTGAGCACTCAAAGCACTTTATACAACTAAGGAGCTTGCAAAGAAAAGCGTCTGGACTTCTTTAAGTTGCTTGGAGATGTTTCACCTCTCATCTGAGAAGCTGTTTGCCACAGCTGTCCTGGTGCACACTTTTTTTCTTAGGCCTGCATAAAAGTTAGGCGAGAGAGACAAAACCTGCATCTCAGAATCTAGTGCAAAAAAGACGAAAACACAAACCACAGACCCGACGCATCAGAAACAGCGAGCTGTCGGCTTTCAGCCCCGACGGCGCGTCCGTGTGCGGGCTGTTGAGTGAGAAAGCCGAGAAAGAGAAAGCTGATTCTGATGCGTCGGGTCGCTCTGTGTTTACGTCTTTGTGTGGAGTCCGTGTACCTGCTCTCATTTGCTGTTTGGTGGTTGTTGAAATAGTTTTTGAGCTTTATTGCTTCATTCAAGCTACTCACCTCTCTCTATCCACCTGTACTTTCAACTGGACCACGGCCAATCAGAGAGGTCCCGCCCCTGACTATCTCTGATTGGTTTCGACCATGATAGGGCCATAATGTGTGTCTGTTGTTGACCACACGGAGACTTTTTTTGCAGAGACTTTTCTTATTTTTTTTACTCAAACAATTGGTCACACTGGTGCGACCTGGGATTTATGACCAAATTGGTCGCACTCTAGAGCCCTGCTCCAAGAGGGACAGTGGACCCCCTATTGATCCTCTTCCTAATCAAATGAGCCAAGGTGTGAAGACGGGTGTGGGTCACAGTTAGCCAGGGTTAAAGGTGAGCTCATTGTGAAACCTAGCTCCACTCTATCATATGATTTCCTGAGGTCAGATGGCCCAGGATGTGAGTGGGTGTTAAGGCGTCTGGGGAGGGAACTCAAAACTGGATGGCCTGTATTTATATAGCGCCTTACTAGTCCCTAAGGACCCCAAAGCGCTTTACATATCCAGTCCTCCACCCATTCACACACACATTCACACACTGGTGATCGCAGCTACATTGTAGCCCCTTATCTTCCCTGCTTAGCCTCTTGTGTCCTTGTCTTGTCTCGTGTGCACTACTTTTCCCTCGAACAGTCTCTCACTGTCGTTCTCTAAAACCTAATAGAGAATTATGGATTTGATCAACTGGTCTCTGAATGCTATTGACACCCTCTTCTCAACGAGAAGTCTGGGCTCGGGAGAGCCCGAGTGCCCTGGAGGGACTTTCCCTGCCGGATACACGATGGATGGGTGGCAAACCTGGAGGATCTTGTGCCTGGCGGGACTGTCTATCGAGGACGCTGAAGATATCTACCTATTCGGAACCATGATAACAGGGTTCTT
This sequence comes from Rhamphochromis longiceps, assembly GCF_057381845.1. Taxonomy (NCBI): domain Eukaryota; kingdom Metazoa; phylum Chordata; class Actinopteri; order Cichliformes; family Cichlidae; genus Rhamphochromis; species Rhamphochromis longiceps. The sequence goes on along the minus strand of NC_140559.1, from coordinate 10,399,219 downwards.
GCTGATCGGAGCTGGCTTGGCCCTGACTTATCGGAGAAATAAGAGAGCGGAACCAGCTGTTCAAACCCCCCCTAAGCTGACCGCTGGAGTTGAAGCGATGGGACGAGGCGCGGCCTCCCACACCGAACGCAGCATGGTCAACACCTTGGAGACGCTTACAGCTGCCATGAAGACTCAAACTAACACCATTGAGCGTATGATGGGATACATCAGAGAGGGGCCTGCTCACAATAACACCCTTGAGCGGAAGTTGGATAACATCGCAGAACGGATCACTGCAGCTGTGGGGTCTCAGAACCAAAAGAATGACAACACCACGGAACAGAAGCTTGATACCATCATGGGGAGGCTCGCAGCGCTCCAACGGGAAATTGAGGCCCCAGTGTCAGAGTGCTAAATTCGCTGCTCGCATAAAGGAGAAATCAACAATATTCTACATTTGGACACCACGGCGCCAGCTGCTAGGCCCAAGGCTGGAGCCCACCAAAACAACTCCCTGATAACGACTGTGTGATGACTATTCTTCCCATCCCATGAAGGACACCTGGATCGGCTGGAGGACTGTTTACTTAGCCTGATAGGCCGAAGGACACTGTCTCCGCTGAACTTTGGACACGCACACACACACACTTACACTGATAAGCACGCACTCGTCCCCCTCCCTTCCAAACGCCTTCGATGCTTGTTCCTGCGGGGGAAGGCAGCGGGTCTGCGTGCCGCGCTGAAATGGTAGCATGGTGCAGGACGACTGCTGTGTTCCTTCGAATTACCCCCCACCCCCCTATCCATCCCCTGTGGCTTGTCATGTGCTCTGATGTTGTGATGTGGACATTAATGTGCTCTCTGTGCAGAGGAGTTTTTTTTGTTTCCTGTTCTCATGCTGTCCTCCCATAGGTTGCCCAGCGTGTGAAGAGGTCTCTTTTTTTCCTCTTGTACTTTTCCCATTGTTGTGTAATTTTTTTTCAGTGTTATTCTCCCAACGCTGCCGATCTCCGACTGTATTCCCTTGTGTTGTCTTTGTTGTTGTGTGTGTAAGTCGGGGGGGGTCCTATTCCTCTGTGGGGCAACCTGCATATGGCCAATAAAGCATTCATTCATTCATTCATTCATTCACAGCCACCCTGGGGCACACTGACAGACAGGATTATAGATGGCAGACAGTTGGTGTAGTAAATCACCACCTCTGTTCAAAGATGGTCGCTAACAGTAGACATAGATGGCTTCTTTTTTTTCCTTCCAAGCTCCTTAGACCCTTACAATGTAACTCCAGCCCAGCCCATGCAGCAGTATATCAATGACTAACCTCGTATTGTGGATGGATTATCTCAGTTGTTCTCCTGACTGAAGTTTGGTCCGTTTACAGCATCCTGCCATGTGATTGCATTTGTCCCTGACCATCAGGAACCCTCATGTTAACTTTTATTAAGTCCTCAGTTCGTTAGCGATCACACAGGACATAATTATATACCAGGCAGCCCAACTTCAGTAACCCTACAAACGTCACTGCTGTTTACTCTCCTGTCCTTATTTATGTTGAGATTGATAGCAGAGCTGTACTTTTTATTTTGTTTCTTAAATCTCTCAACCTGCTGAAATTCTCTGCCAACACAGAGGAGATTCTCAGGAGGAAAGCATCATGACCTTCTCCATCACCTGCTGGTTCCACTCCCTCAGCCTTCATACAGGAACAGACTGCAGCACACTGCATCAGTGTGCTCTAAAATCATCGGCCTGCTTGTCAGAACTCTGGCACAGGTTTTCAGCCCACAGGCCCTTAGACAGGCCCGTTTAGAAACAAACGAAACACAAAGAGCCAGAAACCAAAACGGCAAACACAGGAGCCCAGAAAACAACTCAAAGAAAACCGACCAAACAAAAAAGGGTCACAAAAGGTACAGGCGGCCAGTAAAACAGTTCCGAAAAAAGTTCAGGGGGCCGGCTTGGAGGTTGACAGCACAAAAGTCCAAACCCGGGCAGTTCAGGAGGCCGACCGTGTGAAAAGTAATGGCAAGCGAAGGAGGTCTGGAGGCAGGCCGCGCAGAGGGAAGCGGCGGCGATGCAGGCGAAGGAGGTCCGGAGGCTGGCCTCGCAGAGGGCAGCGGTGGCGACTGGGCAGGTCCGGAGGCTGGCCGCGTGGAAGGCAGCACAGAACGACACCGTTCAGGAGGGCGTCGACATTGCCGATGACGTTCAGCCATCAGCCTGGAAAGTGGCCGGACAGGTCAAGCATGAGCAGGCCGGACAGAACGAGGTGAGGCAGGGCCAGACGGTTTGGAGACCTCAGGCAAAGATGAAGCAGGACCAGATGGCAGCATGGCAACTGCAGGCGACGGAACAGGTGGAAACTGCAGGAGGTGGCGCTGCATGCGACGGCGTGGAAGCCGCAGATGGTGGCGCTGCAGGCGACGAAGACTGGACGGGCCCCTCGGACCCTCCGGCAAAGGCAGAAGGCTGGACGGGCCCCTCGGACCCTCCAGTGCAGGCAGAAGGCTGGACGGGCCCCTCGGACCCTCCAGTGCAGGCAGAAGGCTGGACGGGCCCCTCGGACCCTCCAGTGCAGCCAGAAGGCTGGACGGGCCCCTTGGACCCTCCAGTGGAGGCAGAAGGCTGGACGGGCCCCTCGGACCCTCCAGTGCAGGCAGAAGGCTGGACGGGCCCCTCGGACCCTCCAGTGCAGGCAGAAGGCTGGACGGGCCCCTCGGACCCTCCAGTGCAGCCAGAAGGCTGGACGGGCCCCTTGGACCCTCCAGTGCAGGCAGAAGGCTGGACGGGCCACTCGGACCCCCAGGCAGAGACAGAAAACAACTGAAGCGGTTCCTCGGACCCTCCAGCGGGAACAGACGACTGAAGCGGATCTCCAGAAACCCCAGCAGGAACAACAGGCGAAGGCCAGACGGGCCCCTCAGCAGGAACAGGTGGCAGAACAGATGACTGAGGAGAGGAGTGTTGGTGGCGAGGGTGCCGTTTCCTATGGGATGAGGGAACAAGAACCGGTGGAGAAATGGAGATCTCCTCCTCATCCTCCGACCACATAGCCGCCAGGAAAAAGGCAGGCGAACGTGGTCCCGGCTGGCGTGGGGAGGGAGAGGAAGTTTGTGGTAGCGATGAGGCAGGTGGAGAGTGTGTGTTGTCCTGGGGCGGCAGTAAAGAAGTGTAGGTAGAGATAGAGAGAGCAAGCTCGCCAGCCCTGACTTGCTCCCTCCAGGCAGCTATGGAGCTGCCCAGCACAGTGTCCATAGAAAACTGAGTTAGCCGAGGGATGCTCTGAATGACAGCATCTACTGTGCGTAGCCCGTCCGCCATGGTCCTCAAATCCTTGGCCTGGGCAATGCGGTCAAGAAGCTTAATCATCCACTCCATCTCAGCGTTAAACTCAAAGGCTGAAGACTCTGCAGGGTCCATCCGCGATCCTCTGTTATGTGACGGCTGTGTGCAGGCAGGAAAAGGACCCAAAGTGCAGACTCTGGACACAAACGTGACCTTAAACAGCTTTAATTCTGAACTCCAAAGGGTAACAAAACTGAGAATACAAAATAAGCTCACGCAGACAGAACACACAGCACGATGAGGGTAGATAAGGGTAGTCTAAGGAGCTTGGAAGAAAAGCGTCTGGACTTGTTCGCGGTCTGCGACACGGACACTTCTTCTTCTTCTTCTTCTTCTTCTTCTTCTTCTTCTTCTTCTTCTCTCAAAAACTGAAAAAAAGCCTGATAACATTTATCCCCTGACTCCTTCTGTACTAACCCTACAAGATCAAGCTTCATAGCAATGCTACTGAGATTTTGGACCAACCGTCTCCTCTATACCGTATATTTCTGACACTGCAAAATAACATGCTCCAAAGTTTCATCCTCTCCACAATAATCACATTTCCCCGAGGCATGCTTCCCTATCAAGAACAGTGTGGAATTCAAACCGTATGTCCAAATCTCAGTCTTGACACCACCACCTCCTCTCGCCTACTCCTTCTTGTGGCTCTCCTCACTCCCACCCCCCTTTGGATTTTATATAACCACCTTCCCCTCCTGTCTTCTTCCCACGGTTTCTGCCATCTACCCCTCATTTCTAGCTTAATAATACTCTTTACTTCCTCCTGACCAAAATTCACCACCAGATCAACTATCTCATGATTAGTGGCTGCCTTTGCTAACCTGTCCGCTGCTTCATTCCCCCTTACCCCAGTGAGCCAGTACCCATACAAACACTACTGACAGACCCATCATATGTATCCTGAAAAGAGTTTGCTGAACCTCTAATAAAATATCTGACCTACCTTTCGAGTGACCAGTCTGTATGTAGCCTGGTTAACTGAAATGGAAATTATTATTATTAATTTACTACTCGGCTACATGTAGACAAAACCAAGGCTGCACTTGAATCTGAACAAATAATCGTTTTCAACGGCCTCAAATCTTCCACCCACTGTACTGCTAATAGAATTGCTAACATTTCTCCTGTAAACACAGACAATCCATTAATAATTCTCTTCCCAATCTTTACCATAAAGTCCAGAATTACTATTGCCACCCCCCACTTGACTAGCTATATATATCTGCACATACCCATAATACTGATCTATGAAACCCTGGGGGCAAATCAGGCCTAACGAGACAAAGGAAGCACAACCAGACACATTAACATGAGACACAGACTTTCAAAGTAAAACAGGAAACACAGACTGGACTTACAGACACAGACTCACAGGCAGACACTGCAACAGAGGGAACAGAGACGTAAACCATAAGACAGAACTCTAACAAAGACACCAAAGACTAGAAACGATAAATAATGTAATAAACTCAAAACTCCGGGTCAACGACTCAGGCATCCTAACAGTTTTAAACACTTCAGTGTTAATCGTTTTGTTTCAGTTGTTTGAACAAAGTCACTGTGTGAATATGTCAGCTGACATTCGTTGTTGTATACAAACTGATATCCTGTGATTTATGCTTTAATCCTGTGATACAGTCAGTGTTGTTGGATAAACCCCGGCCTCTTAATCAAATGTTCACGCCTGGTTTCATTGGTATCATTTCCACCCAGAAATCTGGACTTCATCATTTTGCCCTGACATCATTATCTGAACATTAAAACAGCAGCAATGTTAAAATGAATCATGAAAGGACTTTGATGGCTTCTTTAAAGGTACAGAATATTAATTTTAAATATATGTTTACGTGTTTAACTTTGACCAAATTGTTATCAACTGATTATGAGTTATTTTTTATATTCAGTATAAATCTAATTGTGTGGTGGGTCACAAATTTACTTATTAGGTAAAAATCATACTCTTTTTTATTTTTATGACTTGTTATCTTATGTGCAGCACTTTGTGATTCTATCTAGAAAGGTGCTATATAATTAAAATTTTATTAATTAATTAATTAATTGATTAATTTTTATCGGTGGCACGGTGGTTAGCACTGTTGCCGCACAACAAGAAGGTCCTGAGTTCAATACCAACATCAGGCCGGGGTCTTTCTGTGTGGAGTTTGCATGTTCTCCCCGTGTTTGTGGTTTCCCTTCAGGTACTCCGGCTTCCACCCACCGTCCAAAGACATGCAGCTTGTGGGGATAGGTTAATTGGATAATCCAAATTGTCACTAGGTGTGAATGTGAGTGTGAATGGTTGTCTGTCCCTGTGTCCCTGCCTCTCGCCCTATGACAGCTGGGATAGGCTCCAGCGCCTCACTGCGACCCTGAAAAGCAGAAGCAGAAGCGAATGGATGGATAATTTATTTATTTACTTAAACTGGTTAAAACTGGTCTACAGACTGGTTTCTGTGACAATAATTCAATCATCAGGTTGAAAATAACAGGATGCAGGTAAACAAACACACAGCTCAAAGTTTGAGTCATTTATTTTGCAACAATGACCTCCAGTAAAAATCTGTCATCTATGGTAATCAGAACAGCAGAAACACCCAAATCATTCAGACACATGGATTAAAGGGATTACATCACATGGATTAAACAGCAGAGGTAAAGCATCAAACAGCAGAGTCTACATTAGACCTGATCCAGGACCAGGATCCAGGCTCAGTTACTGGGAACCAGAACAAGACCTGAAAGAAGAAGAGATGAGGACACAGTCACCAACACACTCTGAAAACAAACCATGGACACTGGTTTTAACAGATCAATGGCAATGATTCAGTAAAGTTTCATGTTTCAGGGCCTGAACCAGGTCTGAGAGTCCTCCAAAAAACAGTAAAAACCCGTGTTTGAAACATTAATGTAACTAACAGTTGTCTGGTTCTAAACTGGTTTCAGGTATGAACTGGTCTGTGAGTGAGAGTCCTGCTCTGACCTCGGGCCTTCCTCCTGTAGTAGATGAATTCAGCCAGAGATAAGATCAGACCCAGGATCAGTCCTGAGGCTCCGATGGCGAGCTTGTTCCTCTCTGACTCAGGCATGGACGATTCTGAGGAGGGATCTGAGTCACACAGGTGAGAGTCAGACAGGTAGGTATGTACAGGTGTGTACAGGTGTGTAGATACAGACAGGTATTTACCCCAGTCAGTGATCAGAGGTTTCTCCAGGCTGGCGTGCTCCACCTTACAGGAGATCTTCTCCCCAGACCTTCAACACAAACATCAGTGACTCTCAGATCTTAAACTTTTAACATTTAAACTTGCAGACCTCATATTAAAAATTGTTCAGGTTTCCATCATCAGAAATGGCGCTCCTGGACCTCATTCTACGTAGCTTGGCAAGAAAAGCGTCTGGACTTGTTTAAGTTGCTTGAAGACGTTTCACCTCTCATCCGAGAAGCTTCTTCAGTTCTAAGGTCAAATGGTGGAGAGTCCCAGATATAAACCCAGTGGGAGTTTCCCCCCATAGAGGGAAAAGGACCCCCTGATGATCCTCTACCTAATCAGATGAGCCGAGGTGTGAAAACGGGTGTGGGTCACAATCAGCCAGAGTTTTGGGTGAGCTCATTGTGAAACCTGGCCCCACCTTATCATGTGAATTCCTGAGATCAGATGGCCCAGGATGTGAGTGGGCGTTAAGGCGTCTGGGAAGGATCTCAAAACTGGATTATAGATGGCAGAGAGTTGGTGTCGTAAACCCCCGCCTCTGTTCAAAGATGGTCGCTCACAGTGGACATAGATGGCTTCTTTCACTCCTCTTTCAAACCATCTGTCCTTTCTGTCCAAAATGTGAACATTGGCATCCTCGAAAGAGTGTCCTTTATCCTTAAGATGCAGATGGACTGCTGAGTCTTGTCCTGTGGAGGTGGCTCTTCTGTGTTGTGCCATGCGCTTGTGAAGTGGCTGTTTGGTCTCTCCAATGTAGAGGTCTGGGCATTCCTCGCTGCACTGTACAGCATACACCACATTGTTAAAAAAGTGTGTTAGACGCAGATTCAACATGTCGGTCTTGAAAATACTGCGTCACAAACTCTCCGCCCCAACAGGAAGAAGTGTTACAAAACACTAGAACTGAACTCACAACTAAAACTAGATGTGAAAAAGTTAAAACAGAAATAAAAACTAAACACAAATGAAAATGAAATTATTGATAATGATCAATGAAATTGGAAAATTAAGTTTGGCCAAATGAAAAAAACATTACCAGATAATTAGACATCAGGTATGTCAACAGGTCAAGTCAGGTGTTCAGACAAGTCATGATTCTTTATTCGTATACAAGTACAACACGCAGTGAAATGTAACCTGGCTGCTCGTCCACTTGTGCAAAAGGGGGAGAAGAACATTATATATTATACAACCCTCGAGGTTAAAAATCGAGGCACTCGTGCTTCATATATTAAATCCTCCATTAGGAACCTTGGTGTTACCTTTGACCCAGCTCTGACACACACGTTAAATCTTTGGTTCGCTCTTGTTTTTACCATTGAAGAAATATCACTGAGTCCCATTGTGTCACGCTCTGAACTGGAAATGATTCTTCATGCTTTTGTCTCATCTCGCTTAGACTATTGTAATTCCTTGTTTACTTGCTTAAGTAACGCCTCCCTGGAACGACTGCAGGGTGTTCAGACTGCTGCTGCCAGGCTTCTGACACAGCATCACAAACACTCCCATGCCACGCCCCTGCTGATTCAGCTGCACTGGCTCCCTGTCAAGTTCAGGGTCCAATTTAAGATCGTAGTCATGACTTATAGGGCCCTGGGAACACGGAGAGTGGAATATGTAAACAAATCTGTTAGGTGTGGCTGTGTGCAGGCAGGAATAGGACCCAAGGTGTAGACTCCGGAGACAGAACTTAAACCAAAACAGCTTTAATGCTGAACGCAAACATAACATAACTGGAAAAACTCAAAAAAATAAACTAACACCAGCGGATTGACAAAACACACAGCAAAGTAAATGGTAGATCACGACACGGACACAGAGAAACACAGGGCTTAAATACACAGAGGGAGCAATCAGGAAATGAGTAACAGGAGGGAAACACAGCTGGGGCAAATCAGAACTGACGAGACAAAAGAAGCGTAAACTGAACACACTGAGATAAGACAGAGACAGGGCAGACACAAACACTGACTGAACACGGGGATATAGAAACTTAAGATACACATAGACGCGAACTAGACAAGGGGATGCAGGTGATAGGGGAGACAGAGCAACTAAAGAAGACAGAGACATAAGACAGAACTCAAAGAAACCAAAAACTAGACAGTATAAATAATATCATAAACTCAAAAACCCTGGGTCAACGACCCAGGCATCCTAACACTATCGGGTTAAGCAGCTCCATCACAACACACTAACAAATAACAGAGTTTTTGCTAAGATTAAGCACTACTTTAACATCTTGTTCTTTTTAGAAGCTCTTTCAGTTCCTTGAGATGATCACATTTTTCACTGGTTTTGAGTTTGGGATTAAAAAAGCTCTGATATCTGTATCACTGATCCATGCTGTGGATTTAATTAAAAGTGTAAATAAACATGAAACAAGAGCACTATTATTCCCGAGATAGTAAACACAGCAGGTTAAACTGTTTATGATGCAGCTGCTGTAAAACATTAATGGCACAACTTTAAAATAAAAAACCAAGGTGATGATGTCTCATTTCATTAAATGCCTGCTGCTTTGATTCCTCTGTCCTTGTGTTTCTTCCTTGTCTCCTATACTTGCATCTCTGGTGGGAGAAACTATGATATGTGGAGAGAAGTTGATTTGTGGAGAATGTGAAACATGGTAGTAAAAAAGGGTTTGAATGCATCTCTGCATTAAACATGAATTGTAGAGCTCAGCTCTTGTAGAGGTTTGTGTTTGTTTGCTGAGTGTGTGTGACCTGAAACACTTCCAATAAAGCAGATAAAATGTTAAACAGTAAACTGCAGCTGATAATTGAATAAAGACACTGAGCAAACTGATTGAGTGAAACAGATTTTTATTCAGGTTTCATGGAAAAGTGAGAAGATTTAATGTGGAAACAGCTAAGGAATAAAACATGCCAGCTTTACTTAACAGACTTCATTCTGTGTACTTTTTTGAATATTTTAGCATCAATAAAGGAATGCTAGCATTTCAGTCTAACTTTAAGCTCCATCCATATTCGTAGTGATTTGTTCGTCATTCATGACCTTTTTCCTGGATTTTACTGAGTTTCCATGGTCTCTGGTTGCCACATCACTGCTAGTCTCTTCATGTGTGGATTCGTCTTCACACTTGATCTTCTGACAGTTCCAGGAGAGTCAGATAGGGACAACAGGTGTATCTGAACAGCATGATTCAGTAGCTGTACAGAAGTGTCTTTTTTATTGGATTTTTTCAATTGCAATACAGCAAAGCAAAGAGTGAGCAGGCTTTATGTTTGGCAGCCATGAGAATAGAAAGGTGATTATTACCATCAACAGGTTCCAAACAGACTCACAGATTACTGACAACCTGACAGACTGGGCACAGGATGTGAGACTGGGCAGTCCTCTGTCTAGGACTTCTCTATTCCTGTTCAACGTCAGGACAACTCTGGGTTAATGTCATATTCTGATGATTCTACAGTGACTCATGGGAGGAGTACGGAGAACTATTTGACAATTTTGTGGAGTCATCTCAAGGGAATTAGCCTGGATTTCAACCCAGGACCATTCTGTTGTACTAACCACTGCACCATCATGCTGCCTGTATTATTATTATTGTTGTTTTCATATTTCTTTCTTTATTTTATACTGATTTAACAGAAGCGTTTCCCAAATATGGGGTAGATAAAGTATCTACAATCTTATGTTAAAAACTGATTAGAGATGTTTATGCTCATGTGATAAAGGTTGTTCTCCAGGAAAATGATTCCTGGGAAATCAAGTGTCTCTAAGCCCCTGTCCAGGTACAGAAGACAGGTTTCTACTCTCCATTTACTTAAATCTATTTTCTAATTTGGTAATGAAATGAACATCAAATGTCTTACAAAAGAAATACATTTTTTATTGATGTTTAATCATCTAAATGAAGAGTGTAGAACTTCTAGTCTACACTGCTGTCTGGGCCAGATTTGAAGACATAGTTATATACTGCTCTTCCAGCTGATGTTACTTTGCTGTAATAATATTGCAGCACTGTCTGGACTCCTTTACTCTGGCTGGCTTTTATCTTCATTAGTTTCTCAACCTTTTCTTTGTCTCCTTTCTCCATCATCTTCTCAATCAGGATGTCCAGATGGACATTGGTGGACAATGAATCAACATTCAGGGCGATCTTCTCCAGCTTGAGAACAAGCTGGTAAGACTCATTCACCAGAGTATTCTTCTCCTCATCGAGCTTTTCTTTCTCCTCTTCAAGAGATGACAAAAGGGTCTTTTTCTCTTCTTGTTTTACTTCATATGTTCTCTTCAAGATTTCCATGGTCTTTTTCACTTTCCTTGTCTTGTTCATATCTCCAGGTGTCTTTCACATGTTTTTCTGCAGGACACTTCTTGGTACAAACAATGCATTTGCCATCTTGAATAACCTCACACTTTCCAGGAGTCTTGGCAATTGTACATGGATAGTGACAGGTCTCCTCACAGACAGTACAAGTGACAGCTCCTTTCAAAAAACCAAACCATCTCTTTCCACCTGGGACAGCTTCTTGATCTTTGTAAACTTCATCAGTTTCCACGGTGAAGTTTTCATCATTCTTCAAGCCTTTTTCATAGAGCTTCACATCTTCCTCGGTCTTTTTAATCTCACTGATCTTCAAATCAATCTTCTCAATTCTGTCTTGCAAGTTTTGAAAGCAGGCCGTCAGTTTGATGCGTGTGTTCAAAACATCCACAGTTGTGTCCAGCTGTTGAGGTTCAAGTTCTGCTATGAAACACATCAACTGCTTGATTCCTTTTTGTGTGACATCATAGGAATGCTCAAGTTCCTCTAGCTCATTCTCTGCTCGTGCTTCATCCTGGCAGTTATCAAACAGGAAGTGAGCAGGCTCATTCTTTTCGTTTGTGGCACATTTAATGTTTGCTACTTCAAGAGCTTTGAGAGCATTTTTAGGTTTTCTTCCATCTGAGTGTGTGATGAGAGCTACAATGTTTTTCTCCACATCTTTTCCAAACAGAGACATCACTGAATTAAATATGTAGATCAGTCGCTCACTCAGTCGATTATCTGTCGCCTTCATCACCAGACCCACTGCATGAACTTCATGAACTCCATCGTCCAATCGAAACAAGTCCAATAATTGTTGACTGACGATTGCATCATGTTCAATCCCTCTGGTGTCTCCAAATCCAGGAGTATCGATGATGGTCAGAGAGTAGGGCAGAGTTTCATCTTCAAAGCCAAAAATCTCGTACACGACCACATCTGATGTCTGACTTTCTGTCTGGTTTTCATTTTTCTCCCCCTCTACGATCTGAAACCAGACTCCATCCTCCCACTTCACTCCCATGGTGTAGTTGATAAGAACGTTTATCAGAGTAGATTTTCCTGCTCCTGTTTCACCCACAAGCAAGATGGTTTTATTTGTCTTTTTTGGAATTTTTTCTCCAACAGTCATTTTTGCCAGCGTTCCAAACTCCTCTTTCTTTGGTTTCAGATGGTAGAGAGCAGGAGATCCTGAAGAGATCAAAGTACTTCTGGAGATGACAGCCTTGAATTTAGATGAGTTGTTCCTGTTGAAAAAATTAAACACAGCTCAACACGTGTTTAAAACTTTATGTGGTGGCTTTTATCCATTGCAAATCCAATACATCGCTGGGGACAGTTAAGAAAGATTTTAAACCTATCTTTGTACAAACCTATGATCCTTCCCTCCATGCAGCCATCTACTCATTTATAAACACAGACCTAAAAATAATTACTAAGTCTAAGCCACCAGAATAAAAACATTAATCCAAGCGGACCAAACAACAAACATTACTAGACAGCAGATATTAGCGGCTGTTAGTATCCTATATCAACACACTGAAAACACAATAGTTTCAAAGAGTGACAATGATTCCACCCAAAAGCTACAGGGAGTGCAGAATTATTAGGCAAATGAGTATTTTGTCCACATCATCCTCTTCATGCATGTTGTCTTACTCCAAGCTGTATAGGCTCGAAAGCCTACTACCAATTAAGCATATTAGGTGATGTGCATCTCTGTAATGAGAAGGGGTGTGGTCTAATGACATCAACACCCTATATCAGGTGTACATAATTATTAGGCAACGTCCTTTCCTTTGGCAAAATGGGTCAAAAGAAGGACTTGACAGGCTCAGAAAAGTCAAAAATAGTGAGATATCTTGCAGAGGGATGCAGCAGTCTCAAAATTGCAAAGCTTCTGAAGCGTGATCATCGAACAATCAAGCGTTTCATTCAAAATAGTCAACAGGGTCGCAAGAAGCATGTGGAAAAACCAAGGCGCAAAATAACTGCCCATGAACTGAGAAAAGTCAAGCGTGCAGCTGCCAAGATGCCACTTGCCACCAGTTTGGCCATATTTCAGAGCTGCAACATCACTGGAGTGCCCAAAAGCACAAGGTGTGCAATACTCAGAGTCATGGCCAAGGTAAGAAAGGCTGAAAGACGACCACCACTGACCGTGTCTCCTCTGTACATGGTAACGATCCTCTCTAAACCAGAGTGTAAATTAACATCATGTCATTAAGTATCAGAGCAGGATGACTGAAGTCACATGACTGAGGAAAAGTTTCTCCCTCTGAAAACATCACGTCCTGATGAACAGAATCAACCTTTTGGGGATTATTTAACATATTTATATTTTATTTAAATTACAAAGGTCTGCAAAAACAAAATTCAGCTGCATGGGATTTTTTTTTGTAAATTTGATGCTTTTCAGGGTGCTGAATCCAAAAATGATCTCCATTTCCCTCCATCACTCACAGTTTTTATTTTTTTTCTGCAAAACGTGAGGAGTTTATATTAAAAACCAAACAGCGATGAAAAAAAATCCACATTTTATTACAATTAACTGTGCATCATATCTCTGAATCCTTACCGTTCACTATGAACAAAATAAAGCTGTTTCGCTCCTAATAATATTAACTGTAAAAAATCATCATTGGATGTGTTGCTTGACTTGAGTATAATTTTTAACTGTACAATGACTGATAGTAAACGACCGTATTGATATATGTATGTGTGTAGGGTGCTTACATTTCAGATGTGTAGCCTTAGGGTCAACTTGGCTAAAAGAAAAAGCTCTTCTCATATTTGAGAATATTTGAGACACTGATACTGTTATAAATAATTCACACATCATACACGGTTCATACAGGTCCTTGAAATCGTTGAAAATGCTTGGATTTTAATATTGTCTTTTCAAGGTTTGAAAAGTGCTTGGATTTCAGATGTGGTGCTTAAAACTGCTTGAAACTGTATTTCATTTACAACAAATGTCTAACTAAACGTTTTCTTATCGGCGAAATAAAATGAGTCGCAAAGTGTAAAAGCTAAATGTCTTTGTGTGTTGCTGCAGCTTTTCCATTAACTTGGTGCGTTTGGCAACACCTTAGGGGGAAATAATGGTAATAAGAGGGACTGATCCACATGTGCACAAAGACTGGACATGTTTTTGTTGTACTGTATTTCCCTAGCTGTCATTCATGTGTTTATCGTGAGCAACTACACACTAAACTCAGACTGTTTTGTTTTATTTTCACATGGTCTTACTGAGGTGAGGTACTGGTCTTCTTTAGTTTTCATATGGTGCTGGGAAAGCTGGAAAATTGACCTTGAAAGTGCTTGAATTTGACCCTGTAGGTGCATGAGCCCTGTCTGTGTCTGACACACATTATGCTGTGCATTAAAACTTGTATGTTCTACAGAATGTTTGTTCAGCACAATTATTTATTTATATTTCTAAAAGTTATTTAAACATTCATTCATTTTTACCTGATTTTGATGATGGTAAATGTATGGGAATGATAGAGCATTCTGATTGGCCCAGTAAACTCAGGCTCAGATCACCCACAGAAACCAGTCATGTCAGAGGGAGAAGCTCACAGTCACAGCTCAGCATCCACTGTGGTGGAGGTCAGTAACTACTGTATGCAGTGATGCTCTTATACATGGAGTTGTTCTCCAGTACAGCCTGGAGCTGGGACCATGGGGTTAAACCAAGGGTCACAGAACCAGGAGATCCTGGACTCCAACAACATCCCACATGTTGGACCCTCAGTTCCATGATCTGCAAGCCAGATTGTTGGGAGATGATAGCAGTGTGGATCCAAGTGCAGACGCTGAGTAACAGTGAATGAGTTTATTTACAGTGGAATTCAAAGACTATATGTTGATTCAAAATACACTGTCATGGTCCCCGTGTTAGCTGGCTGACTCCGTGTTGGGCAACATGTTTTGTTTCTCTCTTTCTCTCTCTCCCTCTCCCTCATCCACCTGGGCGGTGCTCATTATGGGCCCCGCCCCTGGCCCACGTGTTACACCCTGAAAAGGTGTAACACAGACAACTCATAAGATGAGTTGGATTTCTTGACCCATCCTTGTGCAATAAGGTTGTGCAGATACTCTTTCATCTCTTTGTATAGCTGCTGTGGTACTGACAGGTAAGTGCGTGCTACAGGATCCATATCCTTCAATGACATCTTCAGTTTCAACTTGTCGATACTACCAATATCATCATCTGATTTGGAAAAGGAAGAACATTCTTCACGGAGCATCTTTTGCACCACCCCTCTTTCAGATTCACTCAGGTGCGTAAGGTCAATAGAGATTGAAAATGTGACGTCATTCAGGGGTAAAACCGCAAAGGAATCTGGGAACGTGTGGCAAGAGGTACTTTCAATTGAAAACAGTCACACAGCGATAAAAAGAAACACAAAAAATGGCAAGAAGCTGTTGTATTATTAACTGCAATAGCCGGTCGCATGACAGCCACGGGAAGCCGACGGGTAAAGAGATTGTTGTTATCGGATTACGTCGTTGAAGAGAAATTGTTCGAGCCGTGTTTCCGAAGTAACAAAGAGGCGACGGATGGCCTGGATTGCAGCCATTCAAAGACCAAATATAACGTCTCGGAACACTCCAGCTCACAGGTTAGTCTGCTCCAAGCATTTACACGAAGGTCAGTCTGCTGTTGTAGTTAATACGTCATTTTTCTTAACATAATTGGTGATATAGGTTACAAGCAAGTCTGGCGCTGAACAGAAATTGTCGCGCTATGCTCCTTTGTTTATTGTGCATAAATAGTGAATTGTCCTGACACAATATTGCGTTTCACTTCTGTTATTATGGTACATTGACAAAAACATATACTTTTATTCACAGGATAAAACAGTTGTTTTGTATCACTAATTGCCCAGTACGATTACAGCATACAGTATTATTGTCACTGCTACATTTCTGTAATGCTACCAGAAATTATTTCCACTACTAATTAATTACCGTTGAGCTCAAAGGTCCTATTAATAAACGGTTAACGAATGTGTATTTATGACGACGATTTGTGAGACTGGTAAACTTGTGATATGTACGATGGGCTTTACTTTCTACACGGTGCATTTCAAGGTCCTGCACCCATCCGTCGGTAAACTGTACCTGGGCTTGTTGCAGTGACCTGAAGTTACTAAACTTCATGAGTGTATGCACTCACTCCAAGAACCGTATGATTATAAATATGAGCGTGGTGAAAGTTGGGCAGCACGCTAACGTCTTGTGTTTTCATCAAGTCTGTCTTCGTACGGCCCGGCATTGTTCTCCTTCGTTTTGTACATACCTTTTTTGGGGGGCAAAGAAAAAACAAGAAGGTATTGGAACCGGAGAAGGAATGTTTTGCGGTGCTGCAAATGCTTGCATTTGATGCATTGCTTTGATTGTTTTGCCACGAGTACCCCGCATGCAATGCACAAAAGTCACGTGGTCTGTCAATCTCTATATATAATCTTATAACTGCATAGGTTCTTAAAACACTTCAGTGTAGTTCAAAGTATGTGCGCGTGGGTGTGTGTGTGATTATATCGTATGTGTTCAGGATCTCTGTTACAATGTTACTGTTGGTTATTAGGGCAGGTTAGTTACCGGAGCTGGAGAATGAGTTATTCAGGCGAACTCTCAGCAGCATTAACTGCCCTGTTACTGTAAAACCTTAATAAACCTCGGTGAAGCAAAATGTCTTGTGCTTAAGACTCTACATGAAAGTTAAAATATATATGTT
This sequence comes from Rhamphochromis longiceps, assembly GCF_057381845.1. Taxonomy (NCBI): domain Eukaryota; kingdom Metazoa; phylum Chordata; class Actinopteri; order Cichliformes; family Cichlidae; genus Rhamphochromis; species Rhamphochromis longiceps. The sequence goes on along the minus strand of NC_140559.1, from coordinate 10,382,652 downwards.
CAGTGCACATAGATATAGTGTATATAGTTACATAGTTATACATATCACACAAAAATCCACCACAGGAGGACGTCTTTGGGCATATTACAGGAAGAGTGTAATAAAGGTGTAATAAAGGTCCCCCCAATTGGTCCACGTAGATACAAACTCATCAGGTTTGTGTACAGTACAGTGCATTTTTGTATGTTCACCCAGAGTGTGGCACCTTACATGTCTCATTGCTGTTTCCTAAAAAATACAATAAAAATGAAATAAAAAATAAAAACTGACACTATTTGTAAATAACAGAGTTAAGTTGGATGAAAAAAAGAAATTGATTCTAGTATAAATCAGTGATGATGACTCTATATGCTGCTACATTAGAAATGCAATCAGTACAGTGGATACCCTGTAACTATTTTCATTTGTGATTTGAGGATAAAGCATTTTACCTTAACAGTTAGATGATCCAGGTTAAATTTCTATCTCTACAAAATCAAACAAATGTTCCTGTTTTGTAAAAAAAAACAACAAACAAATGGATACATCAAAGGTCATAATTTAGGACTTTAACAATAATACAGACATGTTTGTATGAAACAAACAGGAGTGGGGAAGGGTTGCTATGCAAGGACAGATAAGGATGTTTTGCTGAAGTTAGTGTGTATCAAGTTCAGCATCTATGTAATGTAACACTTGAAAGAGGATGTGCAAGTTGGGCAGGGTGAAAGTATAAAACCATGGTAACAAAAGGACGCCCTCGGATCTGCAGGGGGCCCCGCGCTGTGCACATACTCCTCTCAAGAGGCTGTATACAAATAAACTAATTGTGTGAACTGGTACCTGTTGTGAAGTGTATTATTGTCCGACCTACTTCAGGAATCTAAGAATTGGGGTCAACAAGATGAATATCTCCAACAAGCTGATTTGTTTACATTTGCAAATCTTAATTTTTTGAAGTAAAATGTGTGTTTTGAGTTTATACACTATATGCATATAAGACAACCTTTTCCTTTTGCAGTGTTTTTCTGTGGTTTGTTTTTCTCTGTTTTAACAAAAGGGGGAACAAAGGTGTTTAAGTCAACCGAGGATGATTTGTTTTAATTTTCACATGGTTTTACTAAGGTGATGCGAAGTAAAACAGACATTCTTTATTTCTGGTAATGTGGTGGAAAAGCTTGAAAATAGACCTTGAAATGACCCATATCCAATCATGGTATGACTGTCATCAGAATCAGAATCGTGTTTATTGGCCAAGTATATGTGCAGACACATACAAGGAATTTGGTTCCGGTAGATGGAGGCTCTCAAGCACAGCAATATAAATCACACACACACACACACACACACACACACACACACACACACACACACACACACACACACACACACACACACGTGTCTATATATACACATTACACATACATACACATACATACACATACATACACAACGCTGTGTAAACCAACTGTAAATAACTAATCTAACCTTATATACATAAAATACAGAAATGAAATGAAGAAATGGCCCTGTGCCTTCCCGGCTAGCCCAGTCTCGCTACAAGTGTTTTTGCCTCTATTGTCCCTTCTCTCTTCCCTCTCGTGCTCAGCGCACCACTGGGGCGGAGTTCTCTGTGGACTCCCGCCCCTGGCTCCCGCACCTGCAAACAATCTCCTGTGATCAGCGCTCACTCTAGCTCGGTACTTACCTCATCGCTGGATTATTGTGTAACTCTTGTTAGTGTTCCGCTGATTCTCTAGCCTCTTCGAGTAAGATTCGTGAACTATTCTCATGTCACTGTCTTGTCTCTGTGTCAGATTCTACCCGCCTGCCTGAGGACTTCCTTCCCTTGCTTAGTTGTGAGATGGGTGAGTCGGCGTGGTGAGAGCCGGGAGGAGGAGTTTTTGTGTTGGAGTGTTTTCCTAAAAACTGCCCTCGTGCACCTTGGAACCCCCTGGACCCATCCCCGCACTTTTAGATATTGCACTTGGTGACTGCGGAAAAATAAACAACCAACTCTTGTGATTTCGGTCTGTGTGTGTGTGACAATGACAGTGTGAACAGCACAAATCCGATATTTTCAAATCCGACCTGGGTCACTTTCGTATGTGGTTCTGAATCCGATACATATCTGATGTTTCAGAAAGCGACTGTTGTTTGAACGGTCATGTCGCATGTCTTTTACGTCACTGACACAAGACAGACGCCGAGAAGACGAACGCTTCCTGTCGATCCAGTGTAGATGTCAGTGAAACTGTTGGAGAAATGTGAACATTTTATTTGTACTGTATAATCTGCAGATTCTCACAGAAATCTGCAACTATCCTTTGAAGTAGGGGTGGGCGATATAAAATATATACGATAGAAACGATATAAATTTGGCCAACGATAGAGATTTTGACTATACCGCTCTATCGCGATAGCGCATGTTGATGATGTCATCAAGCTGTGCCTGTTTTGGTCGAAAGCATCGCAGCGGCTAAAACCATTATCATCTGCAAATTATGGCGGGCGACAGTCACAGCAAAGAGATGAAGCACTGTTGAAATATGGGGAAAGCCAAAAAGTGCGCTTCCTCCACTTCTGTAACATTGATTCATTAATGTTGAATTCTCTCGCAGCTGCTCTGTTCCCATGTTGTTGCAGTATCTTAATAACTAACCTCGTATTGTGGATGAATAATCTCAGTTGTTCTCCTGACTGAAGTTTGGCCGTGTACAGCATCCTGCTATGCGACTGCATTTGTCCCTGACCACCAGAATCCCTCACGTTAACGTTTATCGAGTGGAAAAAAAGTTGGCGTTCATCCTCCAGCTTCACTGTGCTAATGTTATGCTAACATAGCTGTGTTGCTAGCAATCACGTAGCACAACATTATATACCAGCTAGCCCAACTTCAGTAACCCTGCAAACGCCACTGCTGTTTAGTTTCCTGTCTTCATTTATTTCATTTCATTGCATTTCGTTGCCCTGTACCTGTGCATGTGCAATGACAATAAAGTTGAATTCTATTCTATTCTATTATGTTGGAAGTGATAGCAGAGCTGTACGTTTTACTTAGTTTCAAAAATCTCTCAGCCAGAACATGGTATGAAATGTTTAGGTGTAAGTAGTGATGTGACGTTCTGTATCGAGGCTTCGGAGCGTGTGTCGAGTAATGGAGGGGGCGTTTCCGCGAAGCGCGAATCGAGGCTTGCTTCATTTATGGGAGGAGCTGAAAATGATGACGTCCGAAGCCTCGCTGCCCGGCTGTACCACGTGACTGGTTCATGAAGTGGTTCGAACTTTGCCGCGAGATATGACAGCGATATAAACCCCTCAGACTTCATTCAAAAATGTGGGTGTTTGATGGAGAGTTGCGGTTAGTGAGAGTTGGAGAGAGTTTGGAGGTTTATGAGAGTGAGGAGAGAAAGTCAGGAGAGAATCGAGCCAGCTAAGAAGAGGAGGATGTCCTCCCCTGTGTGGGAACATTTTGATTTTATTCCTCCCAACAAGGTATGTAAATTTCTACAGAAGATGTATTTTCATGATACTGATGGTGCAATACAATTTATGTTGAGCTGTCTTGACTTTTGTACAAGGTGAAGTGTTTGCTATGTGCCAGGGAGCTGGGATATAACAACAACACCTCATCCATGCTTAGGCACTACAGAGCTTTGCATGAGAATAAGAGGAACACCGATTGTGGAGCAAGACCAGGTGAGCCATCAAATGTCATGATAATATAGCATGCAGTAATGTTACTAAATGATATAACAATATTATACAACTGTTATAAGTTACGTGTGTGATATTTATATTTGTGCTTTATCTTTATTGTCTTTCCTCAGGAGAACAATCTCAAATAGATGAAGACCTGGTTACCATGGTGATTGAGGACTCCCAGCCATTTAGCTTTGTGGAGGACAAAGGATTCAAAAGATTTGTTAAATCATTAAATCCTAGCTATGTTCTCCCCACTAAAAAGGTCATAAAAGCAGTGAAAATTTAGTTTTTACAGAATAAAATGTGAACAGGCAGGACTGAGGCCTCAGTGTGTAGCTGTCCATACCTCAACGTTACAAAAGCACAACTACTGTCCACACCCCAACCACACCTCACCTCACAGTAAATGATCATTTCCATTTCAAGCATTTCCAAATAATCATTTTCCATACTGCCACTATAAATATACACAGTATACTGCCATCACTACAATATACATGTTTTACACACTCCTTTTGTTGTTGACATTTACAGGCTGTGTGCAAAATGCCACACTCTTCAAATTCATGCCAGCCATTATTTTTACGTCCAGTAGGTGTCCTGCTAGAGCAAATGAAGCTTCATGAAGCTTCGCGTTGGGGTGAACCAATTGGATGAAAAGCTTCAGTGCTTCATGAGGCTTCATCTGCCCATCACTAGGTGTAAGCTAGCGAGCTAACTTCCTGCTAACTTCTAACTCTGTTAAATTTAATAACTTCTGTTTTCATGGATGCCTGGATGTTAAACTTAATTGTTACACCTGGTAAAGCAGCAACGCTGATGATTTTATTAAAGATGAAAGAATTTAGACCGTTTTTAACTCTCAGTGTTCGTTTGACTTTGGGACCTGAAGTAGAAGGAGTTTTGGACCCAGATTACTCTGCGAAGCTCCTCCCTACGGCAGCCGTAATGCTCTGACATCAAAACATTTTTAACAGATTTCTGCCCAAATCGGTTCGAAGTCAGTAAGCACAACCAGAATTCATACATAAGGCACACTCTCGATTTTTGAGAAAATTAAAGGATTATAAGTTTGCCTTATAGTGTGGAAAATACGTTATACAGAAGAAAAGAATATATCGCGATATATATCGTTACCGCACATGCTTCAAATTATATCGCGATATGGATTTTAGGCCATATCGCCCAGCCCTACTTTGAAGCACTGCTCCTCTCTAAAACAGCAATAAGGATCATTATTAGGCCATATGTAAATAACAACATAACTTTATAACCTAAAGCAAAATTGGGAAAAGTAAAGTCTGAAATAAGTCTTTATATTGAGGTCCATCAGTCAAACAATACTGTTTGGTCTGGGTCTAAACAGAGCGCATCGTGTTCCTCACTCTGTAGGTGATTTTCCTGAGACTATTACCAAGCCATTGGTTCAGACATGTGGATGACACCTGGGTGAAAATTAAATCTCAGGACGTACCACAATTCACGGATCACATTAACTCGGTGGACCGACACATCAAATTCACCAGGGAGGATATGAAAAGTGGCAGGTTAGCCTTCTTAGACTGTGAGATTTCCATCAGTAATGGGGGACATCTAAAAGCTGACGTGTACTGTAAACCTACACATACGGATCAGTATCTAAGGTTTGACTCTCATCATCCACTGGAGCACAAACTGGGCGTCATCAGGACGCTACAACACAGAGCGAACACCATCCCCACAGACACAGCAGCCAGGGAGGCAGAAGAACAGCACATCAAGAAGGCCCTGAGGAAATTTGAACTCTTGTTTGAGGGCGGAGTCAAGGAGGCCGTTTATGTGAAAAGGGAAAGACCATCTCTAAATCGAGGAGGGGGCCTAAGGGTACATCTGTCACCATCTTACAATGCTGTGATTGCAGCCATTCCCCAACTCTCTGTGAATGGGACTCATGGTTATTGATCAGTGGTCTTTGATCAGTGGGTTTTGGTCAGTGGTTGTTGATCGATGGTCATGAGAATTTGCATAATTAATATTTGTTTCATCCCCCCATCATACGCTGCCACTCCCTATATTTTATTGCACAATACTTTGTCACTTTCTAGAATCGCCTGCACTGATAGTTAAGTTATTTATTCTCCAGGATATAGGCTAAGGAGCTTGGAAAGAAAAGCGTCTGGACTTCTTGAGTTGCTTGAAGACGTTTCACCTCTCATCCGTGAAGCTTCTTCAGTTCTAAGGGTCCAGGATATAGTTATATTGTTTCTTCGTTAGAGTTATTTGATACTATATTTTGCACTATCCTACTTTAAATTACTGTATGCTACTATTCTTTATTGTATATATTGTATATCTTATTCATCTGTTCCTCTGTCTCTCTTGCTGCTTTGGGCATGTGTATGACAAAAGAATTTCCCTCGGGATGAATAAAGTTATTCTTATTCTTTTGCGCATGCGGGCTGCTTTGAGGGTTCACACTAGAGCACGTTTGCTGTCACATTTTATTTGTAGTGTGAACAAGCAGACAAAAATAAAAAGTCTTCCTTTGAGTAAATCTTATTATATTTGTGTTTGTCTTCTTTTAGATGTGTATGCAATGTTTGGATGTGCTGGAACTTCTCTAACTGTGTGGAAAACAACCATTTGTGATGCTATTCCCAATAAGGCTTTAAGGTGACATTTTTCACACAATTTCTGTTCCTTTATTAAACAAAAGCAAGCTTTTAATCTTTTCTATCTATCTTTTTGGAATTACCATCACTTTTTTTTTCAGTTTTTTACTTTAGGATTTATGTTCCTGTCACAGTTGAGGATTGAGTGGACTCAGGCAGTGAGTTTATTTACAGTGAATAAAGGTTGGCAATAGCTAGAATGTGCAATAATAATAGTTGGTGCGTCCTCCTTCCCGTGCTCAGACCGTGCATGGTAATGAGTGCCCGTCTCTCCTCCAAGTGCTTCCTTCGTCCCAGTTCCTAGTTGCACATGTTATACCCACAAATGTGTGATTGCATTTATGTGAATTAATTTAAGTAATTCTACTTTCAATGTAAGTGATATTTCTTTTCCTCCAAGAAGTCTAGTGCAAGAGGCAAAATAACATATGATAAAATGGCAAAAGGAGTCATGCTCCAGGCAGGAGACAGAGTTCTGGTCAGAACCCTCAGTGAGCAGGGAGGATCTGGCAAGTTAAGATCATATTGGGAGAGGGCTATTTATATAGTTAAAGAGCAGCTAGCAGATAGCCCAGTTTACGTAGTCCATCCTGAGGCTGGAGACCCAAAAAGAACCCAAACATTGCACCGCAATCTGCTGTTACTGGTAAATGACTTACCTGTTCAAGTCACTCCCCCCCCAGGCAAAGCCTGTGATTGGAAAGACAACACGCAACAGACGAAGGATGGAAAGATCTACAGTTGCACAAAGACAAACAGACATGTGAGATAACTCTGACAGCGGTTCAGAGAGTGATTGCTCGGGGTACTGGCTAAGAGCACCTGTTGAAAGGACTGAGTAGGGATCTGGACCATGAGCAACATCCTGCGTCTCAGTCATACCAGACCAAAGAACCTATTAGAGTAACAACAAACACACACACACAAAAAAAAAAAAAAAAAAATATATATATATATATATATATATATCTTTATCTTTATAACGGAGGCACTAATCATGGCAGCACAAGAACAAGCTCTGAGTACAAGATCCATAGAGGCTGGGGTCTATCACACCAGGCAAGACCCCAGGTGCAGGCTGTGTAAAGATGCCCCAGAGACAATCCAGCACATAACAGCAGGGTGCAAGATGCTAGCAGGCAAGGCATACATGGAACGCCATAACCAGGTGGCCGGCATAGTGTACAGGAACATCTGTGCCGAGTATAACCTGGAAGTCCCGAGGTAAAAATGGGAGATGCCCCCAAGGGTGGTGGAGAATGACCGAGCTAAGATCCTGTGGGACTTCCAGATACAGACGGACAAAATGGTGGTGGCTAACCAACCGGACATAGTGGTGGTAGACAAACAGAAGAAGACGGCCGTAGTGATCGATGTAGCGGTTCCGAATGACAGCAATATCAGGAAGAAGGAACACGAGAAGCTGGAGAAATACCAAGGGCTCAGAGAAGAGCTCGAGAGGATGTGGAGGGTGAAGGTGACGGTGGTCCCCGTGGTAATCGGAGCACTAGGTGCGGTGACTCCCAAGCTAGGCGAGTGGCTCCAGCAGATCCCGGGAACAACATCGGAGATCTCTGTCCAGAAGAGCGCAGTCCTGGGAACAGCTAAGATACTGCGCAGGACCCTCAAGCTCCCAGGCCTCTGGTAGAGGACCCGAGCTTGAAGGATAAACCGCCCGCAGGGGCGTGCTGGGTGGTTTTTTTATATATATATTGTGGAGGTACGTAATAACGACAGGAGAGGTCTCAGTGTCTCACTCCAACTTTATTAACTGACTCTCAGAACTTCACATATAGTAAGCGCCAAAATCTACACCCCAACACTTCCCTTCAACTTGGGTGTGAGTGGAGCCACCTGGTGGTCCGCCACAATATATATACATCGATATTCACCTGTGCAGACTATGGAAGACACACTGACTGTGCCTGAACATGCACCATTCGTCAGCATTGAACAATTAGAAGAGGAAACCGGGAGAGAATGCTCACACCTGCCATGTTCTCTGACAGAGGAGCTGAAAGAAATTCAAGTGGGTAGTGACAGTCTATCTGAACCCAGAGGTGAGGAGTGTGAAACTCATTCGCAGTCTAACTTACAGGTTCAACCACCGGGACATGTACAAACATTAGAAGGTCTACCCGTCACAGAAAGCCACGACAGTTTCTGACTTATGAATCATTGGGTAAGCCCTCAGTGCAGTCACATGCAGCAGGTAATATAGTTGGGAAAAGCACAGCACCACAGTTACCTGCCATAACCATACCATCATACACTGTATTTCCATACCCACCACTGGCAATTGTGCCACCTGTGTGTATGTCACAGTCACCAATGTACTGCACCCCATTACCATACTCACCATACCAGTATCACGCATCACTGGCCCCATCTGCATACACATCACCCCCACTGTTTGTTTCATAACTAGTTCTTGGACTGATAAGATAGGTTATGATAAGAGTTAATAAGAGAGTTTGAGAAAAAAAGGTTAAAAATGTCATGATTTTGTGAATGTCAGGAGTGAGAGAGGAAAACACGCACACACACACGCATATAAAGACAAAGGCAGGTTGACCGGTTGGGGCGCCGTCTGACCCTGACAGTTCCTCTGTGACAGCAAATGCTGAACCGGTCCAGCAATATTTACCCAAACTATTTAACATGTTTGATTCATTTAATTTTAGTCATAGGTTGTTAGGCTTTTGAGCCAGGTCAATATTTAATATTTCAACATTAAAGACTTTTTTTTTACGTGTTTTAGTAATCACTGAATGCATGTTTCAAACACTTCAGTGTTAAACGTTTTGTTGTTTCAGCTGTTTGAACAAAGTAAGTTACTGTCTGAATATGTCAGGTGAGATTCATTGTTGTATACAAACTGATATCCTGTGATTGATCACGGGGGAGACCGTGGCTCAGGGGGTTGAGAAGCTTATCTTGTAACGGGAAGGTCGCCGGTTCGATCCCCAGCTATCTCTGTCCTGGTCGTTGTGACCATCCCAGTGAAATAACAACCACCAACAACACTGAGATGGTCCTGGATCAGAGTCCAGACAGAGATCATCATCATCATCAGTCTGAACACAGGAAGCAGCAGCTTTTCATCAGACAGAACCAGGACCAGGATCCAGGCTCAGTTAGTGGGAACCAGAATGCGACCTGAAAGAACCATGGACACTGGTTTTAACAGATTGTCAATGGAGAGTTGTACTTAGTAGTCAGTATAAGCTTTTAATGATATAAGTTTGCATATGATAGCATACTCATGTTGACCTTTTGATGACTTAGACTGTTGTTCAGTACGAGACTTGTTCTGTTCTCTTTTATTAGTTTCTTCCCACAGCGACAATAAAAGAAGAACAAGCAGTTTCACTCCCTACCAGGAAGAGGACTCGCTTCCCCGCTCACACACTCACACACATACGCATCAACATTCCTCTGTCTATGAACAGACATATTTACTATTGTATTACCCTTGTATATAAATAAAGACAAGAGCAAGAATAGAGCGCACATCACAGGGCCCCCACTCTGGTGTGAGCGCTCTGTGACCGCCCTTGCAAGTAAAATCTGCAGCGTGTGTGTGTGTGTTTCTACTCTCTGACTCTCAGCTGAAGAAGTGTCTTAGAATACATCTCTTGACACAGATCAATGGCAATGATTCAGTAAAGTTTCATGTTTCAGGGCCTGAACCAGGTCTGAGAGTCCTCCAGAAACAGTAAAAACCTGTGTTTGAAACATTAATGTAACTAACAGGTGTCTGAAAATAAACAGCAATGCTCTAAACCTGCCTGAAACATCAATATATTAAAAGAATGCAGATCCAAACCAGTTTTAGATTCATGTAATGTGGTTTGAGATTTAGTCTGGTCTAAACTGGTATGAACTGATTTCATCCTGGTTCTAAACTGGTTTCAGGTATGAACTGGTCTGTGAGTGGGAGTTCTGACCTCGGGCCTTCCTCCTGTAGTAGATGAATCCAGCCAGAGATAAGATCAGACCCAGGATCAGTCCTGAGGCTCCGATGGTGAGCTTGTTCCTCTCTGACTCAGGCATGGACGAGGAGGGATCTGAGTCACACAGGTGAGAGTCAGACAGGTAGGTATGTACAGGTGTGTAGATACAGACAGGTATTTACCCCAGTCAGTGATCAGAGGTTTCTCCAGGCTGGCGTGCTCCACCTTACAGGAGATCTTCTCTCCAGACCTTCAACACAAACATCACTGACTCTCAGATCTGGACTTTAAACTTTTAAACTTGCAGACCTCATGATAAAATTTGTTCAGGTTTCATTCATTCTCCACTGCAACCACTGAACATCCAAGGTATGGACATTGAGGCTGTGGACAGCTACAGGTACCTTGGTGTTCATCTGAACAACAGACTGGACTGGACTCATAACTCAGACGCCCTCTACAGGAAAGGGCAGAGCAGGCTGTACCTGCTGCGGAGACTCAGGTCGTTTGGAGTGGAGGGCCCACTCCTGAAGACCTTCTATGACTCTGTGGTGGCTTCTGCTATCTTTTATGGCGTGGTCTGCTGGGGCGGCAGCATCTCTGCTGGGGACAGGAAGAGACTGAACAGGGTGATCCGAAGGGCCAGCTCTGTTCTGCCCTCTGGACCCAGTGGAGGTGGTGAGTGACAGGAGAACGGCGGCTAAGCTGTCATCCCTGTTGGACAACGTCTCCCACCCCATGCAGCAGACTGTGACAGCACTGAGCAGCTCCTTCAGTGGGAGACTGCGGCACCCACGGTGTGGGACGGAGAGATTTCGCAGGTCTTTCCTCCCCACTGCTGTCAGACTCCATAATAAAGACTTTAACTGATCAAGCACACACATCCATACATATGCAATAATACTAAGTGCAATAATCCTTTCTGTCATCGTTGTATTTTTACTCAGTTGTATATAGTATTTGTATTTGTATTCTATTTTTATCTTATTGTATATTTATTTTATTCTACTGTATATAGTATTTTATTTTATTCTATTCTGTACAGCTGTGTACTGTATTTATTCTTATTGTATCCTAATTTTTGCCTCATAACTTTTGCACTGTCCACTTCCTGCTGTGACAAAACAAATTTCCCACGTGTGGGACTAATAAAGGTTATCTTATCTTATCTTATCTTATCTTATTATTAGAAATGACGCTCCTGGACCTGATGTGGGCTCACCTGGGTGTGTACTCCAGGTGTGAGTGGGTCTGGTAGTACCAATCACCATCTGCCATCTCCTCAGTGGAAGTGACATCAGAGGTGACTTCCTGTCCATCTCTCAGCCAGCTCACTTTGATGTATTTGGGGTAGAAGTCATAGACACTGCAGACCAACATGGCTTGATGGATACCAGAAGGAGGCGTACTGGAGTGAAGTCTGACGTACGGCTTAGCTGAAAGACATTATGAGTTTCTGTCGTTGGTAATATCATATCATCAGGGATCTTTGTATTCATGTTTAATAATAAAGATACTGTCACATATAACCAGTCTGACATCAGATGATGAATCAGCTGTGAGGAGAAACATCATCAGGCTGTAAACATCATTATTATAAAGTAAGACATGCAGAGCTGTATGTGCTGGAAATCTACCAGACTTGAACCTGGATCAGGTTTTATTAATATCCAGTGAAGTGCTGACTCAGAGTGACATCAGTGTGAACCATCAGTGAACTGATCCTCCTGCAGATCAGCTGCTGTGGTTTGAAAGTAAAATCTGACACATGGAGACTAGATGATAAACTATCGCTATAGATCATCCACACATAGATGAACCCAGCCTGCTTTCACTCAGTTTAATATCAACATCAAGCTAAAGGACTGAATCCACAGCTGGTCCCAGTTTGAATTTCTGCTCATCCAGCTGTTTGATTCATGAGCAGAAATTATAAAATACAAATGACTTATTATTGTTAGATACTAGGGGTGCAACGATATTCGTATCGATATTGAACCGTTCGATACAGTGCTTTCGGTTCGGTACGCATATGTATCGAACAATACAACATTTGTAATTTATTTTATCAATTTGTGTTGAGCGCTCAGTGAATCTGTGTTCGACTACTCCGCCTAGGCTGCACTGTCCAGCGCAGATCCACTGAGCGCTCAACACAGACAGCATCGTCAGAAGGAAGAGCGCAGGGCAAGCTAGCGAGACAGAAGTTAAGCTCTCCTTGCAACATGGACCTCCCCCACCCTCATTCAGATCTGGCGTTTGGAATTATTTTGGTTTTCATGTGACGTATGACCCTGAAGGTAAGCGCGTCATGGACTAAAGTAAAACAGTATGTTGGATGTGCCATGCAATGCTCAATTACATGGGTGGGAACTAGTGTGTTAGCGCAGTTAGCTCGTTAACGTGTTGGCCGTCTAGCCCCATGCACGGGGCAATCGGCGGTAGCTCGTTAACGGAGATTTGCCGTGTTGTGGCGTTAAGGTCATTTCAACGAGATTAACCTGAAAGCACTAGTGGGAACACAACGAATATGACTGCACATTTACGCCGACATCATCCTAGTGCAAAGACAAAGATGAGTGATTCCTCAATCAGATATAGGGCTCGCAATATCGCTAGCCCGACGTCCCGGGGCTAGCGATTTTTTCAGTCAGGCTACCAAAATCTATCTCTGCCCTGCCCGTCCGGCTATTGTAGGAAGAAAAATATATGTCAATGCTTTTGCATTCTTTCAGAAATGTAGCTGGGTAATTATGTCATTGGCATCGGTGAGCCACTGTCAATATGTGACATATTGAAATCGCGTTTGAATTTGCGCTTGTTTTTTTGCTTTCACTTTGCAATCGTGCGAACTGTGTATAGAGAGCGCCAGCACTGATCTGTGAGTGATGATAATTTGTGCACCAATTCCTCTGACATCGTCTTATTAATCGTTAGCTTACTATGCAAACATGACAAGTGAAATCCCCCGCAGCTTAAACATGTGAGAGGTTGATCGCGCAGAGAATCGCTGAGCTTATGTGAGTGAGCGTGTAAAAGCATTTCAGTTCTGCTGAGCCAAATAAGACAGGTCAGGGTGAAGAAGTGACAGCCAAAGAAAAGCTTACCACAAAACGGAGAAGTTATGACAAATCAGACTATAAGGCAAAAAGAAAGTGCAGCTTTATGGTTTCATGGACAAAATAATTTCTGTGGCTGCAATATGACGAACTAAATAACCAGGGCTGCACATAAGTGGTCCGCAGGTGCGCATTCGCTGTCAAAATAAAAAACACGCACAGTTAAAATATATATTTATAATTTTAATAAATGACAAATTAAAAAGGCATGAACTTTTTTTGTATCGAAAAAATATCGAACCGTGACACCAAAGTATCGAACCGAACCGTGAATTTTGTGTATCGTTGCACCCCTATTAGATACACTTATTTCTATTCACACTATGTTTGTGTTGAGGAGGAGATTGTGATTGTGGTGGTGAGCAAGGCCCTGAAAGGGGGGGGGTGTAATTCTAGTCAGTGTAAGGGCACATGCATGTGGATGGTGCTAGCTGCCATATAGTGCCTCAAGTGGCCTGTCTGGGTAAGGAGAGAAAAAAAATCAGTCAGAGAAGCCGTGCACGCGCTCTGGTGTGTGTGAAGCTGAGGAGAAGTAGCTGTCTCCCGCGTGTTGTCACGGGCAGCCACATTAAGAAAGCCTCACGGTTCGGCTGAGCCCAAAAGGGGTTTCCGTGAGGTCAGTGGAGCAGAAGTCGCAACTGCAGCAAGCTTAGACGGAGTTTCACTCCGTGTGCGAAGGTTGGCTTGTGTAGCCGCGAGCCGCAACTGGTGGTGCTGCAGGCCACCGTCGAGGTAGGTAGCATGGGGAGTTGGAGCGAGAGCTAACTCCAGCTGTGCTTTTCTTTAAGACCCTCCACCGTTTCCTGTTGGATTAGGCTGGGTTCGGAGCGAGGGAGCATAGTTAGCCGACTCACTGGGAGCTGACGAGCCGATGGGAGGACTTTAGCCATGACACTTAATGTGTCATGGCTAACCTTATCTAATTACTGTGTCAGAAAAGTAACTTAATTACTACATAAGTATTTAACTAAATACTTCTTAAAATCCATATAACCCTTGAATGTACAAACAATAGAAATTAAACTCTTTAAATAATAAATACATTTTGTTAAAGACGGACAATCTACAGTACGCAGCGTAGCCTGCCAGGGCTGGACTGGGACAAAACATCGGCCCGGGCATGTTGACTGGAGACCGGCCCCCCAGGTATTAAAGCCATAAAGCCTTTGAATGAAAACAAACACTGTTGTCACAGTGATGCACAGTCTTGTTGGTATACATGTGTCAATCTAATAAACTTGAATCATCCTCCCTATGCTGGCATTCTAAACAGCACCTGGAAGCAGACTGTTGGTCGAGTTAACCTCCTGAACATCTACAACACGCGGTGGAAACCTGACATTAAGACAGAGAAGACTAGAGGTGAGACATGATCATTACTGATTACTGATGACAGATTTAGATATATTTTCATAAACCATTCATTTGCCACATCAATAAACAGCACGGCAGGGCAAAATATGTTTTCTAACATGGCAACCTTTAAAAAGTGAAAGGAGACAGAAAGACAGGTGAGAAAGAAAAACTTAATTGACTTTTGATGGCATTTTACACACAGTACTGGTGCAGTATCTAGAAAATGTGGGAAATACTGGCATCATATACAGTACTTACTTCTGAAGAAATTATGTACAATAATGGATTTCTATACATTTTACATCATTGATCAGTTTCATGATTGAAGTAGCAACAGGAGAGGGAGGGGAGAGAATGAGAGAAGAAGAGGCAGCTGTGAAGCAAAGACACAGAATAACTCCAGCTTTGTGTCTTTTTCATTGTAGCTGAAGTACCAGACAAACTGTTCCTTTTCACCTCAATAGAAACGTGCAATATTTTCTCTGAATACGAGAGACGATTCAGTTTTTTACGGGACGGTTGGCAACTCTACTAACTAACCTTATGAACAAGATAAAACAAGTTCAACATCAGTAACATCATAGCACCACCCAGCTGTATAGAAACGAGTTATTGTAACTGACAGTAAAAAGTCAGCACGACTAAAATAAACTGCACCTAAACTTGGTTTATATCTGACCCAGATAGACTGCAGCTCATAACTTCTTACCTGAAGTTCAGTTCACCTGACACTCTCGGACCGGCGGCCGCCTCGGGGCTCTCCTCCTGCCTCCCCTTTCCTTCATCCACCTGCTGGCCTCCATCACTTGCTAATGTTACTGAATCTGTAGAAGCTCCACCATAGCCACCACAAAACAACTGAGTTATTTTTACACACCTCCCAGCATCTGGCCAATCCACCACCTTTCAGTGTTTATACTGTTACGGAAAAAAAACAAAGAAAAAAAAAACCCATCGCCCATTAAAAACGAAAAATCAATGGCAAATGCCCGGTATGCCCGATGGCCAGTCCAGCTATGTAGCCTGCAATCATTCTTTAAGCTCACCTTCAGGTGCTTTCTGTGCTGCTGAAGTAAAACCAGGTTTTGCTGCTTAGCAGGAGTTGCTGCGGTGTTATCAATGGATGATGAACAAGGATCACTCAGAAGTGTTCGTCTATGCTCCGTGTCAGGCGCTTCAGTAGATTACTATTAACAGCAGCCGATAGTTTTTACATATTACTGTAATGTTCTTGTCTGCTTGTTTCAGAAAAGTGAAGAGACGGGAGTATGTCCATGTCATAAAACAGCCACTCGCTTCAGCCGAGTCAGACAGCTTCTGCTGTAGAAAACGACTGTGCAGCAAACTGGAGCGAAATGACGAGTAGCTGCACTACAGCCATGTTAAAGAGCAGAGTTTACTTCTACGTTTAGAAGATAAATTAATGAAATTAAATAATGGTATTCAGCGAGTTTAATTATTTTACAATGTAACGCAAGTACATTGTAAGTAACTGTAATTAAAATACCTAAAAATGAACAGTAATCAGTTACTCTACTTTTTCAGTGGAAAAGTAATTTAATTACAGTAACACCCAACACTGTTTTTTGTCTAACCCAAGCTGCCTTGGAGTAGGGGCACCCTAGCTATCTGGTTGGGGTACAGAAAATCGGAGGGAAGGTAGGCTAGGCTGTGTTTATGTCTGATAGTATAGTATACTCCAGGCAGGCATCGTTTCTCAAGATTTCATCCTGGAGCCCCTCTTCTGTGCCTGTAGCAGCTAGACAGCTAAAACCATTCTTACAGAAGTAAGTATCAGGGTCAACTGTACTAGGGGGGGTCATGGACTCAGATCCCACCACCCTTTAGTCGTTCAGGGCAACCTGTGCGCCTCTTCACCCCTACATAGTGGGGCTAGAAGCCCCTTACATCAGGCGGTACCATCCAGAGCCTGCAGGGGGCGCTCTGTTGGTCTATTTGATCATATTGATCAACCAGTCACACACAGATGGGTCACAAAACAGCTGCTGGCTGATGGAGGAAAATGCTCTGCTCTCCGAGGTCACACCATGTCACTGCACAGAGAGGAAGTCACTCCTGTAAACAGCCTGCTCATCTAACACTCATGGTGCGTGTATGTGCACTCATAGATCATCTATAGCCCAAAGCAGAAGATGCAGAATCAGTTTCCACTCTCAGACAGCTTCCCCTCCACAGGAGGTCTGAGCTGGTTCTCCTCATGCTCCTCTGAGCTGCTGCTGCTGGGAGCTGATTTCATTCAAGTAAGTCAAGTTTATTCATTGAGTCCTTTTCACAGGCAAACAGTCACAAACCGCTGCACACAAAAGGCTGAAATAAATATGAACATTAAGTGCCAAAATAGTGAAATATTTAATAAGACAAAATATCTGTGTGTGTTTCCTCTGGGTTGTAATGGGAACTTTATAATTGTTTCAGTATATTTAATCGCTCCACTGTTACACTGACTCATAGATCTGAGCTGTAATGTGTGCAGGTGTGAAGCTGCTACACAAGCTCTGAAAGTCAGAATCAATAAATAAACTGCAGACGGCCTTCAAACAAACATCAGTGTTTCTCATTTTTATCTGATTTTAAATAAATGAATTAGAAGATAAGAAGGAAAAAGTGTTTTATCAACCTGTCAGGCTGCTTCATGCTGTTAGAAATATTTATATGGAAATATTTAAAAATAAATATGAGCAATAATTCAGCTTAATGAACAGCTGCAGTTTGCCTGTTTCACCAGCAGGGAGCGCCACAGACTGAGGTTAGAGTGTTCAGAGTCAGTGATTTATTACAGTTATTGATCACCAGAGTCTGACCTGCAGCTGTGAGTCCATCATGAATGATTCAGAGTGAGGTCAACACCTGATGATGTCACACAGACCAGCACACTCACCTGATTTAGACAGAGCGTTGCTGTACCAGACACCAATGTTGTGTAGGCAGTACGTCCCCTTCTCAGTTTTCACTTGAGTCAGGTATGCACCACTGTTCCACAGCTCTGCGTTCTTCACTCCGTACTCAGTGTATCCAACAAACTTCCCCACATCGCTGTCAAACCTGTTGACCTCGATCTTGTTGTAATAGTAAGAGAGGACGTACTGGATGTCCTTCAGCTCAGTGGAGTTAAAGTTACAGCGATCCACCGTATACATTTTGAATCCATCTGAGGACAAACAGAACATCAGACTGTGAGCTGATCACACCTGCTGTGTACAGATTTACAAATAACTTGATCAGTGATGCATTTATTGATCACTGTACTGTTAAGTGATCAGTGTATCTCTGCAGTGTATTGATTAGTGTATTAATCAGTGTATCGATCATACCTGCTGTGCTGAGGCTGATGAAGAGGAGGCTGAGGCAGAGGAAGGATGAAGCCATGTTCCTGAGTTCTCCTGACAAACTGACTCAGTCTGACTGAGAGCTGCTCTAAAAACAGAGGAGAGGTCACATGACCACAGCATCATCTGTTACCAGGAAGAGTGTGCTGCTTTAAAGCTTTAAAAGCAGAGAGCAGCACTCTGTGACATCATCAGCACATTTCCTCTTTACTCAAAATCTCCTGTTTTCATTTGTATTCAGTCAGAGCTCATGAATCTAATTACCTGCCACCACATTAAATCAACCACTAATGCACTGCTGTAATAATAATGATAACCTCTCATATTAACAGGGGTCATATTTACACACCTGTCCTCTTCTTCTTCATTAATAATAAGTAATCCTCTCTTTCTCAGTACTTTTGATCAATTGAATTTACTGCATCACACTGTTTATACTTCCTGTCTCTTTCAACTTAAAAGGACAGAAGCACTCTTATTGTGAAACATTTCTGTGGAGCTCTGATGTTCCTCTGTGTGGACGGCACAGATCTCATGGATATTGGACTGACAATGCGTCTCATGAAATCAGTTTCTTAGTTAATGTGCAGTGTGATGTATTATGTAGTATAGATTTATTTTTAAGTTTCAGGCTCCAGAGCAGCTGAATCACATTTCACTGCTACATTCAGAGCAAAGGTTCAGATGAACTTTAAATGTTTGTAATTCACATTTTCTGTTTAGATATTCACGCAGACTAAATCATATTCAATGGAGACATTCAGTCAGAGTCTAACAGCACGTTTCAGCTCATAGATGTGTCAGTGATCAGACTGTTGACGAGGAAAAGAGTTCATCTCAACGTGATTGTCAGAGTCAGTGTAAATGCTGCTTCAGGTATTAAAACATGTTACAGCAGCGTTAGAAACATGTTGGATTCATTTCTACAAACACTCACTGATTTTTATTTAAACTGCTGTTTTCAGCAGACTCACACACACAGACTTTTTTATTAGAGTTAAAGGGCCCGTGTGTTCAATCTGAAATTGCTTTCAAATACTGGAATTCAGTAACGTCATCTGGGACTCTCCTCAGCTCTTTCTGGGACAGTGGCGCGGCTGCCCCTCTGTGGGTCTTCAGTTGGTCATATATCATCGTGATGTTGTTTATTATGTTGCTCTTTTCTTCTGCTTGTTTTCTTTTTTCTTTCTCAACAGGTGATCCAGGTGATCAATAGATGTATTTTTTTGTCTGCTTATTTAGTTGGTTTTTGTTTTTTGCCCTTCTCCCCCGTCCCTCTTCTCAGCTCTTTCTCTTTCTTTCTCCAGTCAAGTCTGTCCCGTATTCAGTAAGTGAAAATAAAATAAACAATAAAAGGTGAATCAAATGGACCATTACGGCAAGGCTGGGATGGTCAATTTGGTAAAGTAAATCTGTTGGGCATCTTTCTTTGCCTTTAGACAATAATTCTGATGGCAAAAGAGCCAAACGGGACAGGCAAAAAAAAAAAAGTAATGTCATCTGTGACCAATGAAATCACATGATTATACACAGGAAACATGAACCTGCTCAGACACTCCTGACTCAGCTCTGAGAAGCAAACCACAGGGAGTGAAATGGATCCATGAATATTTGTAAAGACACAGGAAGAACACTCAGATTTGTGGGTTTATTACTCTGATGTTTTTTATTGATACATGGAAATCTGAAACAGTTTGATAAACAGTGTTGGGAAGGTTACTTTTAAAATGTATTCCATTACAGAATACAGAATACATGCCCCAAAATGTATTCTGTAACGTATTCCGTTACGTTACTCAGTGACAGTAACGTATTCTGAATACTTTGGATTACTTAATATATTATCGTGCTTTTTACAACAACGTGAATGTACTATTGCTGTGTGATTTATTACTGTTACTGAAGGTCCGCGACTCCGAACTGTAGTAAAGGGACCTCTGACTAATACGGCGGGGTCCCTGTCGGCTCGTAGCCGAAAAATAGCTTTACTTTGTTGTCTGGGTCGACTTTGCAGCGAGAGACAGAGAGAGGCGTTGAAAGGCTGCTCCAACGGAACTTATTGTTTTCGGAGGAAAACACGAACACGGTGTACAGTCGAGTCTTAATAGCTTACTTACAACTGGGCTCGTCAGGCACTCTTCTTGGCTGCAGTGGTTATTATTATATTTACATGCTTCCAGCTCCCGTTTTTCCTCGACGACAGCTCGTACTTTTCCTTTTTCTCCCTCCTCGCGCTCACAGACACATAACGTGTATGGCAGTCCATTCTCCCTGCAGCACGGACTACACTGCCCATGACGCTACATTCTTTAGAGCTATGCTTGTAGCATTCTGCCTGTTAGCTTAGCACAACAACAACAACAACGAAAAGGCGCTCTCTCACCCAGGAAACACACAGTCGCAGAGAGAGAGAGCGCCCTGTAACCATGGCAACCGTAACACTGCCGCCTGGATCAACAGAGCGTAGCTGTCAAACAAAACCCAAACAGTCCTGACCCGCAACAAAATGAAACAGGAAAGTACCGCAGTGTAATCCATTTATTTCAACAATGTAACTGTATTCTGAATACCACCTTTTTAAACGGTAACTGTAACGGAATACAGTTACTCATATTTTGTATTTTAAATACGTAACGGCGGTGCATGTATTCTGTTACTCCCCAACACTGTTGATAAACAAGGACTCATTATAGAAGTTTATGAACACACTGAGTTCAGATAAAACTGGTCTGAGTCTCATTAATTTGACTTTTGTCTCCTTTGTTTTTGTGGCAGGAAAAGGTTCCAGGTGGAATCTGCTGGATGGATGGTGGAGATACTCACTGTGACGAGGGAGCTTTAGTTTGCTTTGAATCCCAGAGTTGAACCTTATTGACACAGACGGTGACAGGACAGCTCATACAGGAGATTAACTTATAGCAGGTGAGACAGGTAGACAGGAAGCAGATGTTCATTGCAGGTGAAGTCTGCACACACAACAATAACACACACTCATTATGAGCTCATTGTAGAACTATGATGACATCATCACCGTGAGCCAATCAGCTGCACTCGTTTCCTTTGACGAGGAAGAAGGTTCCAGCAGCCACACCGAGCAGACCCACAGTCAGACCCACTCCACAGAACACAGACGGTCCAACACCTGGATCAGAGCGAGCGGACGCCTCCACCTCTGGAGACACAAACACAGAGAATATGAACCACACATCTGGAGGCAAAGAGGAAAAACACACATCTGTCTCAAACTGTCAATCCTATTCTGATGAACACTAGGTTCAATCTTTTGTCAGTGCTCTGTGTTTAAATAAAGTTTTCTCACCATAGATCTTGGTCAGTGGTTCTGTCAGGGCCAGATGTTGCACTGCACAGCTGTAGATGTCTCCCAGCTGTGGGGTGAACTGCAGTCTGGATGTCTGTTTGAAGGTCCCATCTTTGTTGGGATAGGGAACGTTGATGCTGGATCCTGTGACCTTCTGTCCGTTCTTGGTCCAGGAGACGTTGACAGGAGCAGGATAGAAACCAGTCACGTGACAGATCAGAGTGTTATTCTCTCCAAACTCCACCTCATCTCTGGTGTAGATCATCACAGCTGAAGGAACATCTGTGCACAAACACATCAGGCAGAGGATCAGAGCTTCAGCTGGTTCCCATCAGCAGGTGATCATGATGATAATAAACATCAATAAAACGTTCAGGTGTTCACTCAGATGATGTCATCACTGTCTGTGTGAGAGAAGCTAGAGTGAGGTCAGAATCATGAAGTTAAACTACAGACAGACTCAGTTCAGCTTCAGAGGAACTAAGAGGAGGAAAAATAAAATAAACTGTGATCTGCAGTAAATGCAGAATACTGCATTCAGAAATACTGAAATATAAACACAAATATAAACACGTCAGTGTTTCTGTACACATGATCAGTCTGAATGTGTTCAAGGTGGAATTATGTCTTATATTTAATCAGGTTGAAGCTGGCTGTGTTTGATTGGACAAAGTAAATCATTGCTGATGATGTCATCAGTGTGTTACTCTACAGAGCGTGCAGGTAAACACAGGTGAGGTGAGACAGGTGTTACATGTTGTATTTACCCTGTTCTGGAGGGAAGTCCTTCATGCCTTTACCAAAAAGCTTCATGTTCTCTCTGCAGATTTGTTGATCAGCCACAGCATATTCATAAGTTCCTTCCTGGTAAGTGATAGGATCAATAAAAGGAGGCTGAGGGTCGATCATCTCCTTTTTGTTGAAGTCTGCGTAGGCAACCTCTTCACCATCCAGTCCATACATCTTCTCTCCATCAGAGTCTGAACAGCCAGTGACAGTAATGTCACTGTGCAGAGCTGAAACACATCAAACACTGATCAGTGACCTGATCAATGACCTGATCAATAAGCTGCTGTTTACAGAGACAAACTCACCATCAGCAGAGACACAGAGGACACAGGAGAAGAAGAGGAGCAGCTCCTTCATCTTCATCAGCAGCTCTCTGACAGTTAAACTCTGTGTGTGGACTTCACAGAATGTGTGTGTGTGTGTGGACCTCACAGAGTGTGTGTGTGTGTGTGGACCTCACAGAGTGTGTGAGAGTCTGTGAGTGACTGAAAGTGCAGCTGAGCTCTAACACAGAGCAGCCAATCACAGAGCTCACAGCTCATGATGTCATCAGTGTCCAGGCAGACAGCAGCTGGAGGTGAACATGATCTGACACACACAGCACCGATCAATAATCAATATTTATAGACTCTTCAAAATAAAGTTCAGCCAGATCAGCTTCCACACTGAGGATTTTCAAAATAAAACCAACTTTATTTTAATAAAATGATTCAGTTTGTTTAAAAACACTGTGAAATATGACTTCATGTGTTATTTAAATAGTTTACAGTTTAAAACACACCTGAGTTCATGTGTGTTACTGTGACAGTGAGAGTCACAGCTGTGTTTGTCAGCAGGAAACTTTTACAAACACAAAAACTTTACGCCTCCATCATATGTTAGGTAGGTAATGTTCGTTAGGTAATGTTCAAATAATGTGATCATCCCAGTGTTTCCAGTGTGGGAGAAAGTACTCAGGGCCTTCAAGTTACACACTATGAAAGGCAGCAACAAGTTTAATGTTCAGAAACCTAAAGTCTGTATCAGCAGCAGAATGGAGCTAAAAATAAATGTTGGTTTCAGTTCTATGAAGCTTTGAGTATTTTGGATCAGTAGCTGCTGTGTTTGTTGCATCATATTGCTGTAACTGTTTATATGCTTTATATATTCTGAGCTAAGTTGATCTATAGTGTTACATCATATTCTATCAGGATGTTATGTGTTTGTAGACTTTCTGCCCAGTTTGACCCATTTAGCAGACGTCAGCCTGTTTAAGGCTCTGATATCTATTCTGTGTGACTTACAGCAGTTATGACATGGTCTGATTTTCTCACCCAATAAAGGAATATTTCATATATCAGTCTGCTCTTCATTCTATCAGACACAGTTACCACAGCTCCTACATTTGCTTTTTACACATATATGTAAGCAATGAGCCACATTTAGTAATGCCAACATATTAAAAGAACAATGTTTGTCTCTTATATATAACACATCTGTATACACACTGTCACAGATACTTGTCTGTGAGTGAAGATTTAAGGTGACAGGAAATATAAATAACTGCAACTTGAATCTTTACTGAAGCTCAGAGGCACAGAGTTCACTCACTGCTGTAATATATCATAATACTCTGACAATAACTATAATATTGGCCATATTATATTTACATTATGGATTAAAGGGCTTTGGAGTTCACGTCACGCTGCAGTGCATTGTGGGATCCCGGCGACACGTTAGAAGGCCACGAATCAAAACAAACACACCTGCCCCTCCCTTCCTTCCCTCCCCATCTCCAGCTGCCTCCCTCTTCCCGCTCCACCACAACCACCCACACATGCAGGGCCTTGGAGTAGGGGTATGTCACCAGGGTGCAGAGGAGGCTACCTCCCCCCCCCCCCCCCCTCTGTCCCCTTCTGGCTGCCTCTGTCTCAATTTTATCCCACAACTTAGACATTCACATTACTCACACTCTCATTACACATACATATAGGATCTTGGGGGTGGGCACGATACACGGAGTCCAAGTTACCATCAAGGGTGTACACCTCACCCCTGGCATCGTTGCCCACCTCTCAATTTTAAATACACTTAGACATTGAGGGCTAGCAGGAGGGACTATGCGCTTACCTGCTGCTCTCTGGCAGGTAGCTCCATGCCCTCCTGGGTTTTAAATGCACCTTAGAACACACATGCATCAACACTACAATGAGCGGGTGGAGGGAGGTTTGGAGTCTTCTCTCACCCCCATTCTCTGCGGCCTGCTGGAGCGGGGGGGCTACGAGGAGTTGGCCGTCCGACTGCGGTCTGGAGTGTGGGGCCTCCCTGCTGCTGCGGAGTCGGGGTGGTCTGCCTCTCCCCACCGCAGGGAAAAGGGTAACACCACCTGGGTCTGGGTGCAGTTCCCCCCTCCAGGGGCAAGGGTACCTAGACCCGGTTTGTAGAGTACGCTTGGGGAGTGTGATCGTGTGTACAGCGTCCCTTTATGTCTGTCTCCACGTTGGTTGAGTGTGGAGTAAGTGTATATGAGAGCATGAGGGTGGGAATGGATGTTTGTGTCTGTGTGTGCCTGTATGTCTGTGTCTATATGTCAGGTTGGGTATCAGACGCCACCTCTCTGGGGACATCTCAGGCCCTCCAAGGTTTGGAGGCCTATCTCCACCCACCACCACTTCCCCTGCCGGTGGCGGACTCCCTCAGGTGTCGGTGCGTTGGTGGTTCTTTGTGTCTGGGGGTGGGCGTCCGGGTACACACCGGCTCACTCCTTGGCGGCCGCTTATTGGGGCTCGCTCGGGCCACTTCGGAGGTGGGGTGCCCCCGGCCTCTCGGCCTGGGGCTCGGTCACTCAGGCACGGCTGGCTGGCGGCGGAGCTCACGGGCGCGTCACTGCAACCCCCCCTGGCTTCTGCTCCGCGGCTGCTGAATGAGCCCTCATCTGGGACTCTCCTCAGCTCTTTCTGGGACAGTGGCGCGGCTGCCCCTCTGTTGGTCTTCCTTGGTCTCTTGTGTTCTGGGGGCCTCTGGATGTCTGGAGTTTTGATCTCCTCCATACCTGCTTCACGCCCTGGAGGACGGGGCTGTGGCCCCCCCACACTCCCTAGCAGATCATTACATGGAGAAACCTTTGGAATGCAAGCATGCTGATCCACACAGGTGTGCACACAGGTGTACACACGGGTGTTCACAGACGTGGACTACAGCTTTCTTGGCTGCTGCCTCAAAGCACATTGTGCGCTGTCTATCTTGCGTGTTGCACAATATCGTTTATTATTTAGTAATTATTGATATCTATTGCTAGCTAGTTTATTGTGATGGTGCTTTTATTTTTTTCTTATTATGTTGCTCTTTGTTGTTTGCTTTCTCTTCTGTTTTTTTTTCTCTCCATACAGGTGATCCAGGTGTTTTGTTTTTTTTGTTTGTTTGTTTGTTTGTTTTTTTTCTCTCTTCCCCCCCTTCTCACCGTCTCTTCTCCCCTTTGGTTTTCTTTCTCTCCCTCTCTTTCATTCTTTCTCCCTGTCCTATCCCCCAGTCATGTCTGTCCCGTTTGTAACAACTGAAAATAAAATAAACTCATAATTATAATAAAGGTCAATCAAATGGACCAATATGGCAAGGCCACGATGATCCACTTGATAAAATAAATCCACTTGGCATCTTTCTTGGCCTTAAGACAACAATTCTGATGGCTATAGATCCAAACGGGACAAAAAAACAAACAAAAAAACAAACAAACACACTGGCTGTGTCCCAATTAAGAGACCGCACGCTTGAAGTAGTAAGAGAAGTGCGGAAGTGAGAGGCGTGTGATTAGTTTGTAAATAACAATTAGCTGATGTTATTCATGAGACTAAAGTCATCTCACTGTGGTAATGTAAATATAATATGGACAATATTATAGTATTGTCAGATTATTATAAGATATATATATACACACACACATATACATATATCACTGACTTTCAGCGTGTTGTGTTTGTGGATATATGACTGCCTTTAATTATTAAACATTCGCACATAAATAAGTGACGTCATATTCAGTACTTTTGACAGTTCACTCTTCGGCTGCTCCGTCTTATTGGGGAAATTCCACATACATGAACGTAAATTTCAAAACTCAACCCCATCATTTAATTTGTTTTTGATTGAAATTGAATATTATGATCCAAGATGGCGCCGCGGATGGCAGCCTCGGTACTGCGCTCTCTCGCACTTTTCTTGTTTCTGTTTATTTTCTGCGCTTTTGGTCACTCAGACCACATCACTTTCTCCAGAGATGAACTGCGAAACATCAGGCAGTTCAGGCAGTCGTCTCACTATAGTTCTTATCCATTTTTCACAAACCCGGAAAGTTTTTTGGCGATTTTAGTTGGAGGCGCAGCAGCTCTCTGTGGCTCCTGGAGAAGACGTAGACGGGGGAGTCGCGCTGGTGAAACTACGTCGGCGAGGATTCCGCACGGCACTCCCCTCCATTCACCTCGCGAATCTCCGCTCTCTTCCAAACAAAGTGGACGAATTACTGCTCTTAAACCGGACTAACAAGGACTTTGCACGCTCTGCTGCCCTCTGCTTCACTGAAACCTGGCTCAGTGAGCGAGTCCCAGACGCTGTCTTAAATCTGCCGGGCTTCCAACTTCACCGGGCGGACCGCGAAACAGAGCTCTCAGGGAAAACAAAGGGTGGTGGAGTCTGCTTCTACATTAATGAAGGTTGGTGTACTGATGTCACAGTGTTACAGAAACACTTGGAAAGTTTTTTCATCAACTGTAAACCTTTTTATTCACCGCGGGAGTTTTCTTCCTTCATGCTGGTCGGAGTTTACATCCCTCCTCAGGCCAACGCGAACAACGCACTGTGCGAGCTGGCTGACCAGATTTCTACCCTGGAGAGGAAATTCCCGGATTCCTTTACAATTATTCTTGGGGATTTTAACAGAGCAAACCTAAACCACGAACTCCCTAAATACAGACAGCATATAGACTGCCCCACCAGGGACAACATCATACTGGATCACTGCTACACCACTCTAAAAGATGCCTATCGCTCTGTGCCCCGGGCAGCTTTGGGACATTCTGATCACTGCATGGTCCATCTTATTCCAGTTTATAGGCAAAAACTCAAACGTGCCAAGCCTGTAGTCAAAACTGTGAAGAAGTGGACTAACGCAGCAAAGCAGGAACTGCAGGACTGTTTTGACTCCACTGATTGGACTGTTTTTGAAGCTGCATCTGAGAACCTAGATGAGCTCACGGACACTGTGACATCATACATCAGTTTCTGTGAAGACGTGTGTGTGCCAACAAAGACCTTTTGCACATACAACAACAATAAACCATGGTTCACTCCTAAACTCCAACATCTTCGTAAGGCCAAGGAGGACGCCTACAGAAGTGGTGACAGGGTCCTGTACAAGCAAGCCAGGAACACACTGACCAAGGAGATCAAAGCAGCTAAAAGGATCTGCTCCCAGAAGCTGGAAGAACGGCTCTCAGCCAACGACCCTGCGTCAGTGTGGAGGGGCCTGCAGGAAATCACCAGCTACAGACGCCCCCCACCCACTATTGAAGCACACAAAGACCTGGCCAACGAGTTAAACACTTTCTATTGCAGGTTTGAGACGGACAGACTCCCACGCCCCACCCTCCCCTCCCCAGGGACATTGCTTCAGACATTGACCCCCAACACACCTTCCACCTCTCCCCCCTTCACCCTGCGCCCCAATCAAGACTCAACGACCACCCCCACCCTCCCCAATCCAGACTCAACGACCACCACCACCCTCTCCAATCCAGACTCAACGACCACCACCACCCTCTCGAATCCAGACTCAACGACCACCCCCACCCTCTCCAATCCAGACTCAACGACCTCCACCACACCTCTCACCCCCCTTTCCTCCTCCCTGAAACTCAGAATACACACTCAGGATGTGAGCCGACTATTCCAGAAACAGAAGCCCAGGAAAGCCCCTGGACCAGAAGGCGTCTCACCCTCCTGCCTCAAAACCTGTGCTGAACAGCTGGCTCCCATCTTTACTCGCATCTTCAACAGATCCCTGGAGCTGTGTGAAGTTCCCTCCTGCTTCAAACGCTCCACCATCATCCCTGTTCCCAAGAAACCCACCATCACAGGACTGAATGACTACAGACCTGTCGCCTTGATGTCTGTGGTCATGAAATCCTTCGAACGACTGGTGTTAGCCCATCTGAAGGACATTACAGGCCACCAGCTGGACCCTCTGCAGTTTGCCTACCGGGCAAACAGGTCAGAATCAGAATCAGAATCAGAAAGGGTTTTATTGCCAAATGTTGAGCAGGTTTACAACATTAGGAAATTGCTGCGGTACTTCAGTGCAAACATACTGTCAGATAACGCTTAAATAGAGAGGAAAAAATAAAAATAAGAATAAGAATTATGAGTGCTACGTTGAAAGATATATACATGAGTGCAGGTGGTGATCAGTGCCAAACATGGAATGATGCAGTGACACAGCGTAGGGTCATGTGTTAGTGGCGGGGACAGTCATGTGGTTATTGTTCATGTGTCCAACAGCAGAGGGGAAGAAACTGTTCTTATGGCGAGAGGTTCTGGTGCAAATGGACCGGAGCCTCCTGCCTGAGGGGAGCAGGTCAAACAGACTGTGTCCAGGGTGAGAAGGGTCAGCTCTGATCCGAGCTGCACGCCCCAGTGTCCTGGAGGTGTACAGGTCCTGCAGAGATGGGAGTCTGCAGCCAATCACCTTCTCAGCAGAGCGCACAACACGCTGCAGTCTCTGTTTGTCCCTGATAGTGGCTCCAGCGTACCACACAGTGATGGAGGAGGTGAGGATGGACTCGATGATTGCAGTGTAGAATTGCATCATCGTCCGTGTTCGCAGGTTGAATTTCTTCAGCTGCCTCAGGAAGTACATCCTCTGCTGGTCTTTCTTGATGACGGAGGTGATGGTGGGCTCCCACTTCAGGTCCTGGGTGATGGTGGTACCCAGGAAGCGGAATGAGTCCACAGAGGTGATGGGGGTGTCAGTCAGGATGATGGGGGGGAGTGGGGCTGTGTGCTTCCTGAAGTCCACAATAATCTCCACTGTCTTCTGGGCATTCAGCACCAGGTTGTTGTGGCTGCACCAGGACACCAGACGTTCAACCTCCCTCCTGTAGGCAGACTCATCCCCGTCCGAGATGAGCCCAATAACGGTGGTGTCATCTGCAAACTTGATTAGCTTGACAGACTGGTGGGTGGAGGTGCAGCAGTTGGTGTACAGGGAGAAGAGCAGAGGAGAAAGAACACAGCCCTGAGGGGAGCCGGTGCTGATGGTCCGGGAGTCCGAGACATTCTTTCCCAGCCTCACGTGCTGCTTCCTGTCCGTCAGGAAGTCAGTGATCCACCGGCAGATGGGATCAGGCACATTCATCTGGGAAAGCTTGTCTCGGAGATGGTCTGGAAGGATGGTGTTGAAGGCAGAGCTGAAGTCCACAAACAGGATCCTGGCGTAGGTTCCTGGGGAGTCCAGATGCTGCAGGATGAAGTGTAGGGCCATGTTGATGGCGTCATCTACAGACCTGTTGGCTCTGTATGCAAACTGCAGGGGATCCAGGAGGGGGGCCGTGAGGGTCTTGAGATAGGAGAGAACCAGGCGCTCAAATGACTTCATGACCACAGATGTCAGAGCCACGGGTCTGTGGTGGATGATGCAGTGAACATGGGGCTGCATTACATCCTGCAACACCTTGACCGCCCGGGAACTTATGCCAGGGTCCTGTTTGTGGACTTTAGTTCGGTTTTTAACACCATTGTGCCTGAACTTCTTTCCTCCAAACTCTCCCAGCTCAGCGTGTCACCAGCTACCTGTCAGTGGATCACCAGCTTCCTGACAGACAGAAAGCAACAAGTGAGGCTGGGGGAGATCACCTCTGAAACCCGGTCCCTCAGTATTGGTCCCCCTCAAGGATGTGTCCTCTCACCACTACTGTTCTCCCTCTACACTAACGACTGCACCTCCAAGAACTCGGCTGTCAAACTCCTAAAGTTTGCAGATGACACCACTGTCATTGGCCTCATTCAGGATGGTGATGAGTCTGCATACCGGCAGGAAGTTGAGCGGCTGGTACTCTGGTGCAGTCAGCACAATCTGGAGCTGAACACTCTTAAGACTGTAGAGATGACAGTGGACTTCAGGAGACATCCCTCAACTCTGCTCCCCTCACCATATCAGACAGCCCTGTGTCAACTGTGAAGACCTTCAAGTTCCTGGGTACAACCATCTCCCAGGACCTGAAGTGGGAGACCAACATCAACTCCATCCTCAAAAAGACCCAGCAGAGGATGTACTTCCTGAGACAACTGGGGAAGTACAGTCTTCCACAGGAGCTGCTGATCCAGTTCTACACTGCGGTCATTGAGTCTGTCCTGTGCTCCTCCATCACAGTCTGGTATGGAGCAGCCACTAAACAGGACAGGAGCAGACTGTACGGGCAGCAGAAAGGATCATCGGCGCCCTCTGTCAACAACAGATCATAAGAAATAAACTTGTGCTCACCAAACATGAACCTGTCTCTCTAGTACAGATGATGCTGTCTGTGATCCCTGGATATCTGGCTTTGCACTCATTGTTTCCCACTATTGGTACTTTTGCCTCCTGCAGGTTATTTCTGGAGTCTAGTTGGAGAGAATTTAAACATCAGGCTTTTCTAAAGACTCCAACACAATGCTGTAAAATACAATAAACATTTTATGATTTACCAAACCCATCAAAGCCGATGGCCCAGCTGCTGGTCTCGTTGTTGAAGGTGCTGTTTTGTGAGGCTAAGCAGATCGGCTGAATGTAGTCTGTGAAATTGACAGGAGCCGACAGCTTCAGAAGACAAATGTCGTTCTCACGAGTCGACGAGTTGAATCCAGGATGGCAGGTGATGTTTACCACTGTGCGATTCACTTCATTTGGGTTTGGACCTGAGTGGCTGTTGCGGCCCAGATAGACCACCCTGCTAATGGAGGCCGACGGGTAAAATCTGTTTTTCAAAGGTTGCATGAAAGTATCAGACAGGTCAGTGCAGGTTAAACTGGTTAGTTTACAACACTGTGGTGAAGGTTACAGAGGTGCTCTATGTTGGACTGGTGCAGAGCGTGGTCAGAGTGCATCAAGGTTAGCAGACATCAAAGCTTTACAGGGTGTGGATATCAGCCACAGAGCTCATGTAACATCTGTTTACATGTTGTTGAACTGACTGTGACTGTGACGTGAGGTCAGCTGATCACAGCTGCACACAAACAAAACAAACAACTTTTCCTCACTGAGTCTTTTCCCCACTTTGCATTGCTGCACCTGATCTTAGTTTCAGTGTTCATTGATGACCTCACAGAGGTAGTTGTATTTAATAGCAGCAGGTTTGCCATTTAAAGTTTTCATGCTAAGCTAACCATCTTATGACATCAATGGACAGAACGAGGTCAATATTTTCATTTGACAGCACAACTATGACAAATGAACTCTTCTAAAACACCATGAAATCTATGGAAGTACTTTATAGTCTTGGATGAGATGAAATCAATGTGGCATCTGGTTTGATTGTTGTGGAGACAACTCTGTACTTTGCAGTTCAGCTTGTTGTTTTTAAATGGCCTGTATTTGTACACATCCAGTCATTTACACACTGCTGATGGCAGCTACGTTGTAGCCACAGCCACCCTGGGGCACACTGACAGAGGCGAGGCTGCTGGCGCCACCGGGCCCTCTGACCACCACCAGGAGGCAACGGGTGAAGTGTCTCGCCCAAGGACACAACGACCGAGACTGCTGGAGCTGGGGCTCGAACCGGCAACCTTCCGATTACAAGGCGAACTCCCAACTCTTGAGCCACGATCGCCCGTTTTTAAATGTTAAAAGAAGTGAGAAAACATTTAATAAATATCTCTAGTAATTATTTACTGCTCATAAATATTACACTTTCACCATCATATTATTCCTCAACAAAGCGTAAACTTGCAGCAGTAACTCACGTTGGTGCAAATGCATCTGTCAGCACCCACTGGTCGTTGATCAGAGACCCTCCAAAAACACCACTGGACCCTCCAACAAAAAGGTTTATGACAGCGAACCAGGGCCAACTTCCTGGTGCTGCATCATGAGCTCCTGTGATGCTGCTGCTGTTCACAGCCCTGCTGCCACATGCTGAGAAAAGAAAAGACCGCACAGTTTAACAGCGAGTACACAGATCAGCACATGAAACCACTCAGAGACAGAGGTAACACTGATCAGTGCATCCTGAGTGCTGGCATTCATGTGGATGTTATTTTAAGAAGGATCTGAAGACTCTGGTGCACATGTGATCCACAGATCTTCCTCCTCTGTGTCAGAAAAGTGGAAGATTTTACTGACAAAATCATTTCACAGATGAAAGAAAAACCAAACGTCAGCGCACTGTGTCACTGAAACGAATGTGGAGATCACTGTGCACATGTTGTCATTACTGTACAGCTGACAGAAGGAACAAGGTTCACATGTCTTTGGATGCTTACCGGGCTGATCCAAATGACAACCTGAAAATGAGAAAACAGACAAATCTGTTAAACCGCTTCACAGAAAATATGTGAAAGTAAGCAGTGATGTTTTTTCCAACTTGAAGAACTGATCAGAAACTAAACAGGACATTTTTAGAGGACCCAGTTAATCTTTAGGTTTCCGTGTGTTTAAAACAGCTAACAAGAAAACGTTTGCCTTATGAGCATGGGGAGGCCCAGCCTGGGGAACCTTACTGGAAACAGCCAGAAACTAGTTTGTGCTGTTTCCTTTGATACCGATCAGACGATCACGCTGAGGACGACTTCCTCCTCCTAAATGAATCGAACAGAGCTCTGCTGCAGAGTCACATGCCAGGTGACGCTGGGCAGGTCCTCCTAGAGATATAATTTAATGCACTTAATGTTGTAAATGATCAGACTGTGAACCAAACATATTAACCCCTAATTTATTAAGCAGTCACTAAAGTAATTAACTCTTTACCCTTTAGTTCTGGTTATTGTGACGTCTTACTGGTTCACTGAAACAGGTCAGTGCAGGCGACGAAGGCCGTGAGTTCGTCTAACTTGAGAACTGATCACATACTAAACAGAACATTTTAACGCTGACTGTTGTCAATAACCTACCAGTTCATCTTTAAGTCCCATTTCTTTGTTTTAAAGAAAGAAAACAACATCTTTGCAGAGACAAACTCAGAGTCACCTCTCTTGTTGCTTTGGGTGTCAAACGTTTAGCTCAAATAATTCACCGATGTTCTCACAGTGTACTCACTACACTCACAAACATGACAACACGACGTGTCTGCACTGTGTCAACGACAGAACTGTTGGTATCAAATAAAAGCGTGTGGATTACTGTGAACATGAAGCAGTGCAGTGACTGTGGCTGATGAGCTCTGTTTACATTCTAATATTAATATGATGCTGAATGACATCAGTACTAAACAGACGCTCTCCTTGTATCCAGGAGAAACATTTGGGTTAGAATAGTCGACATTTGAACCTCTAGTTCATTGCACACTTCTTCCACCCTGATATAATCTCAGTGAGAAAATATGAGAAAAATCTCATCTTTGCAGAAGAAAATGATCAGCACAGTGACGCAGCACACAAACTGCTGCAGAGCCATGGTTAACTGCAGCTGTTTCAGCTCATCTTAGACTTTAAATATCTGAAATGTATGTTGAGCTCCGCCTGTTAACAGTCATCAGGGCCCCACCAAAGAATCAGGTCAGACTCGTTGGTCTATGTGCTTTGCAATAGAGAGATCAAGTTCGCCAGCCCTGACTTGCTCCCTCCAGGCAGCTATGGAGCTGCCCAGCACAGTGTCCATAGAAAACTGAGTTAGCCGAGGGATGCTCTGAATGACAGCATCTACTGCGCTTAGCCCGTCCGCCATGGTCCTCGAATCCTTGGCCTGGGCAATGCGGTCAAGAAGCTTAATCATCTGCTCCATCTCAGCGTTAAACTCAAAGGCTGAAGAGTCTGCGGGGTCCATCCGCGATCCTCTGTTATGTGACGGCTGTGTGCAGGCAGGAAAAGGACCCAAAGTGCAGACTCTGGACACAAACCTGAACTTAAACAGCTTTAATTCTGAACTCCAAAGGGTAACAAAACTGAGAATACAAAATAAGCTCACGCAGACAGAACACACAGCACGATGAGGGTAGATAAGGGTAGTCTAAGGAGCTTGGAAGAAAAGCGACACGGACACTTCTTCTTCTTCTTCTTCTCTCAAAAACTGAAAAATCTTGATAACATTTATCCCCTGACTCCTTCTGTACTAACCCTACAAGATCAAGCTTCATAGCAATGCTACTGAGATTTTGGACCAACCGTCTCCTCTATACCGTATATTTCTGGCACTGCAAAATAACATGCTCCAAAGTTTCATCCTCTCCACAATAATCACATTTCCCCGAGGCATGCTTCCCTATCAAGAACAATGTGGAATTCAAACCGTATGTCCAAATCTCAGTCTTGACACCACCACCTCCTCTCGCCTACTCCTTCTTGTGGCTCTCCTCACTCCCACCCCCCTTTGGATTTTATATAACCACCTTCCCCTCCTGTCTTCTTCCCACGGTTTCTGCCATCTACCCCTCATTTCTAGCTTAATAATACTCTTTACTTCCTCCCTGACCGTCAGATCAACTATCTCATGATTAGTGGCTGCCTTTGCTAACCTGTCCGCTGCTTCATTGCCCCTTACCCCAGTGAGCCAGTACCCATACAAACACTACTGACAGACCCATCGTATATATCCTGAAAAGAGTTTGCTGAACCTCTAATAAAATATCTGACCTACCTTTCGAGTGACCAGTCTGTATGTAGCCTGGTTAACTGAAATGGAAATTATTATTATTAATTTACTACTCGGCTACATGTAGACAAAACCAAGGCTGCACTTGAATCTGAACAAATAATCGTTTTCAGCGGCCTCAAATCTTCCACCCACTGTACTGCTAATAGAATTGCTAACATTTCTCCTGTAAACACAGACAATCCATTAATAATTCTCTTCCCAATCTTTACCATAAAGTCCAGAATTACTATTGCCACCCCCCACTTGACTAGCTATATATATCTGCACATACCCATAATACTGATCTATGAAACCCTGGGGGCAAATCAGGCCTAACGAGACAAAGGAAGCACAACCAGACACATTAACATGAGACACAGACTTTCAAAGTAAAACAGGAAACATAACAGACTGAACTTACAGACACAGACTCACAGGCAGACACTGCAACAGAGGGAACAGAGACGTAAACCATAAGACAGAACTCTAACAAAGACACCAAAGACTAGAAACGATAAATAATATAATAAACTCAAAACTCCGGGTCAACGACTCAGGCACCCTAACAGTTATAAACACTTCAGTGTTAATCGTTTTGTTTCAGTTGTTTGAACAAAGTCACTGTGTGAATATGTCAGCTGACATTCGTTGTTGTATACAAACTGATATCCTGTGATTTATGCTTTAATCCTGTGATACAGTCAGTGTTGTTGGATAAACCCCGGCCTCTTAATCAAATGTTCACGCCTGGTTTCATTGGTATCATTTCCACCCAGAAATCTGGTCTTCATCATTTTGGTAGCTTCCCTTCATTGGCTTCCTGTTAAATCCAGAATTGAATTCAAAATCCTGCTCCTCACATACAAGGTCTTAAATAATCAGGCCCCATCTTATCTTAATGACCTTGTAGTACCATATCACCCTATTAGAGCACTTGGCTCTCGCTCTGC
This sequence comes from Rhamphochromis longiceps, assembly GCF_057381845.1. Taxonomy (NCBI): domain Eukaryota; kingdom Metazoa; phylum Chordata; class Actinopteri; order Cichliformes; family Cichlidae; genus Rhamphochromis; species Rhamphochromis longiceps. The sequence goes on along the minus strand of NC_140559.1, from coordinate 10,346,688 downwards.
AGGCCTACTTGTTGTTCCTAGAGTATTTAAAAGTAGAATGGGAGGCAGAGCCTTCAGTTTTCAGGCCCCTCTTCTGTGGAACCAGCTTCCAGTTTGGATTCGGGAGACAGACACTATCTCTACTTTTAAGATTAGGCTTAAAACTTTCCTTTTTGCTAAAGCATATAGTTAGGGCTGGACCAGGTGACCCTGAATCCTCCCTTAGTTATGCTGCAATAGATGTAGGCTGCCGGGGGATTCCCATGATGCATTGAGTTTTTCCTTTCCAGTCACCTTTCTCACTCACTATGTTGATAACAAATTGGTCAAAGTTAAACACGTAAACATATATTTAAAATTTATATTCTGTACCTTTAAAGAAGCCAACAAAGTCCTTTCATTATTCATTTTAACATTGCTGCAGTTTTAATGTTCAGATAATGATGTCAGGGCAAAATTCAATTCAATTCAATTCAATTTTATTTATATAGCGCCAAATCACAACAAAAGTCGCCTCAAGGCGCTTCATAGATACAGAGAAAAACCCAACAATCATATGACCCCCTATGAGCAAGCACCTTGGCAACAGTGGGAAGGAAAAACTCCCTTTTAACAGGAAGAAACCTCCGGCAGAACCAGGCTCAGGGAGGGGCGGGGCCATCTGCTGCGACCGGTTGGGGTGAGAGAAGGAAGACAGGATAAAGACATGCTGTGGAAGAGAGACAGAGGTTAATAACAGATATGATTCAATGCAGAGAGGTCTGTTAACACTGATTATGAGTTATTTTTTATATTCAGTATAAATCTAATTGTGTGGTGGGTCACAAATTTACTTATTAGATATAGGTAAACAAACACACAGCTCAAAGTTTGAGTCATTTATTTTGCAACAATGACCTCCAGTAAAAATCTGTCATCTATGGTAATCAGAATAGCAGAAACACCCAAATCATTCAGACACATGGATTAAAGGGATTACATCACATGGATTAAACAGCAGACGTGCACATAAAGCATCAAACACAAGAGTCCATGTTAAACATGGTCCAAAAGCTTCCCAGTAAAACCACAACAACCACTAACAACACTGAGATGGTCCTGGATCAGTTTAGAGTCCAAACAGAGATCATCACCACCATCAGTCTGCTGAACACAGGAAACAGCAGATTTTATAACATCAGACCTGATCCAGGACCCAGACTCAGTTACTGGGAACCAGAACAAGACCTGAAAGAAGAAGAGATGAGGACACAGTCACCAACACACTCTGAAAACAAACCATGGACACTGGTTTTAACAGATCAATGGCAATGATTCAGTAAAGTTTCATGTTTCAGGGCCTGAACCAGGTCTGAGAGTCCTCCAAAAAACAGTAAAAACCTGTGTTTGAAACATTAATGTAACTAACAGTTGTCTGGTTCTAAACTGGTTTCAGGTATGAACTGGTCTGTGAGTGAGAGTCCTGCTCTGACCTCGGGCCTTCCTCCTGTAGTAGATGAATCCAGCCAGAGATAAGATCAGACCCAGGATCAGTCCTGAGGCTCCGATGGCGAGCTTGTTCCTCTCTGACTCAGGCATGGACGAGTCTGAGGAGGGATCTGAGTCACACAGGTGAGAGTCAGACAGGTAGGTATGTACAGGTGTGTACAGGTGTGTAGATACAGACAGGTATTTACCCCAGTCAGTGATCAGAGGTTTCTCCAGGCTGGCGTGCTCCACCTTACAGGAGATCTTCTCCCCAGACCTTCAACACAAACATCAGTGACTCTCAGATCTTAAACTTTTAACATTTAAACTTGCAGACCTCATATTAAAAATTGTTCAGGTTTCCATCATCAGAAATGGCGCTCCTGGACCTCATTCTACGTAGCTTGGCAAGAAAAGCGTCTGGACTTGTTTAAGTTGCTTGAAGACGTTTCACCTCTCATCCGAGAAGCTTCTTCAGTTCTAAGGTCAAATGGTGGAGAGTCCTAGATTTAAACCTAGTGGGAGTTTCCCCCCACAGAGGGACAAAGGACCCCCTGATGATCCTCTACCTAATCACATGAGCCAAGGTGTGAAAACGGGTGTGGGTCACAATCAGCCAGGGTTTCAGCTCACTGTGAAACTTGGCCTCACCCTATCATGTGATTTCCTGAGGTCAGATGGCCCAGGATGTGAGTGGCCCTTGTTAAATTCTCCCAATTCTTTAAATCTTTGGGCTGAAGGAAGGACAAAACTCTGTGTATAAATGCTCAATCAACAATCATTTTATTCCATACAATTCAACACTTTATGAGCAAACACCATCCGGATGGGGAGACATGCATGAAGAGGGTCACAGCAAAATCTCAAAATGGTGGAGGGTTAGTGAAACTCTTATAGCCTCTAGTGCCCCCACCCAGTCATAAACACTTAAACATTCACATACTTTCTCAGCTCTAAGGGCTTCTCATCCATCTCACCCATCATCAGTTTTAGACCCAGTTCCAGCTTCTGAATGCTTGACTGTCTTTCAACAGTTTGAGCCAGTGTCTTATTCTGCTTTAAAAGATATAATTGATCATCTCAAAATCTCTGGTTCCCCGCATGATATTCTTCCTTCTCGTTTCTTTAAGGAAGTTTTACATGTTATTGGTCCTTGTATCTTATCTCTGCTGAATGCATCATTGTCATCAGGTTGTGTACCGTCTGTCTTTAAGCATGCTGTTGTGCAACCTATTATGAAAAAGAAAAATCTTGACCCTAATGCTCTCACTAACTACAGGCCGATCTCTAAACTCCCTTTTATTTCCAAAATATTGGAAAAGGTAGTTCTAAAACAACTTCAGGCCTTTTTAGATGCAAATGGTATTAATGACAAGTTTCAGTCTGGTTTTAAACCTCGCCACAGCACAGAGACAGCCTTACTTAGAGTTTTTAATGATCTTCTTTTAACTGTAGATTCTGGATATTCTGTGGTCTTAGTTTTACTTGACTTGTCTGCTGCTTTTGACACGGTTAATCACAACATTCTTCTATCAAGACTGGAACATGTTGTTGGTCTCAAAGGTACGGTTTTATCTTGGTTTAAATCCTATCTCTCAGACAGGTCGTTCTCTGTTGCTATGGGGCAACACTCCTCGGCTTCTGCCCCTATTTATTGTGGTGTGCCTCAAGGGTCCGTGCTCGGTCCTGCTCTTTTCTCTTTGTACATGTTGCCGTTGGGATTAATTTTTAGAAAACATAACATCTCCTTTCACTGTTATGCCGATGATATCCAGATTTATTTACCTTTGAAATCCGATGTGACTGCTTCTTTGCAACCTCTGTTCAACTGTTTGCATGAAGTAAAAATTTGGTTATCACATAATTTTCTTACATTGAACGAGAATAAGACCGAAATCATAGTCTTTGGTAGTCACACTCCGCTAGACCAGTTAGCTGATGCCCTAGGCCCTCTCACTAGCCATCTTTCGTCCACTGTAAGAAACCTCGGAGTGTTCCTGGATGGCTCTTTTAAACTCGAGAAACAGGTGTCCACTGTGGTAAAAAACAGCTTTTACCAGTTGCGTCAGATTTCCAAAGCAAAGCCGTTCCTTCCTTTAAAGGACCTTGAAAAGCTTATCCACGCATTTATTACATCCAGATTGGACTACTGTTACTGCCTCTACTCGGGCCTCCAACACTCCTCTCTTTGCCGGCTCCAGTTAATTCAAAATGCAGCTGCGCGTCTTTTAACAGGTACGAGAATTCATGAACACATAACTCCAATTTTAGCCAAATTACATTGGCTCCCTGTTAAATATCGTATAGATTTTAAAATTCTTTTGTTCACTTTTAATATTTTGAATAATTTAGCGCCCAGTTATCTTTCTGATTTACTCCATTCATACAATCCCAACAGGGCACTTAGATCATCCAACCATAGGCTCCTAGCACAACCTAGGACTCGAATGAAGTCGAGAGGCGACCGGGCCTTTGCATCCGTGGCACCCAGACTCTGGAATAACCTCCCCGTTCATATTCGCACTGCCGAGTCTATCCAGTCTTTTAAATTACGTCTTAAAACTTATTTTTTTACTTTGGCTTTTGATTCTGTCTAGTTGGCTGTTTTAGCTTGTTGCGTTGTTACCTATTGTTTGTTGTCCTCTTCTATTGTTTGTTTTAACTGTCTCATGTTTTTATTGACTGTGAAGCACTATGGTCAACACTGTTGTTTTTAATATGTGCTATATAAATAAATTTTGATTTGATTTGATTTGATACTTTCTAACTCTCAGTGAGCCTGAGTTATGGCCTTGGCTCCCTGTTTTTCTGTCCTTTGTCCCTTTTAGGGGGGAAACTTCCACTGGGTTTAAATCTGGGACTCTCCACCATTTGACCTTAGAACTGAAGAAGCTTCTTGGATGAGAGGTGAAACGTCTTCAAGCAACTTAAAGAAGTCCAGACGCTTTTCTTTCCAAGCTCCTTTGACTATGATGACCTGGATGACTGAGAACCTTCACAGACATATTGCCGTACATTTTGGGAGGAACACCCTTCAACTGGTGCGGGAGGATGAAAGGGAATCAAGAAAACTAGCGGATTATAGGAATGATCTCCATTTCAACCTGAGATGCAGACAAAGCAGAGTTGCTCCTAAGAGCTGGCGCCTGTCAGGAGATACAGAGCAGACTTGATTCTATGGAAAGCACAAAATCAGCTTCTAAGTGAAAGGATAAGACAGGTCCATTTCACTATATATGCCCTCCAAAGCAAGATTAGCCAGACCCTGCAGGAACAGGAAACCCTTCTACCCTCTCCAATCTTAGAAGAGGTTTACAAGTTTGTGGACAAGGCTCAGTGGGCCCAACACTCTAAAGGAAAAGAAAGACCACGCAGGAAATTCCACACCTTGCTTTCAAAAACACTCACCCCTCAGTCTGAACCTACACAACTCAGTGAAGAACACACACCTGAGGACAGTCAGGAAAAATGGGGGAAGAACTTATCAGACCGGAATCTCACTGAACCTGAAAAGAAAGTATTAGCCAAAGGACTCAATTTTGCCATCTCTCCACAACAGTTGCCCATAGTGGACCTCATCACAGCCACAGAAACTGCCATACGGATTAACAAATTATCACAGACAGAAGCAGAGCAAATCAGGATGAAAGTCTCAGCCACCCTCTCCAGTGCCAAAGTCCCTCCGTCCAACCTTACATTACAAGAAAAGAGGGCCGTCGCTTCCCTGAGCAAAGACCACAACATCACTGTTTCACCAGCTGATAAGGGAAGATGCACCGTGGTCCTAAACACTACAGATTACCATACAAAGATCACTACTCTCCTCAGTGACAACAATACCTATGAAGCCTTAAAGCAAGACCCCACAAGCAGCTACAAAAAGAAAGTTATAGCTTGCCTTCAAGACTTTGAAAAGGACAAAATTATTGACCGCCTCACATATCACCGCCTTTACCCAGGAGATGCCATACCCTGCATTTACGGACTTCCTAAGATCCACAAGGAAGCTGTCCCACTCAGACCCATAGTCAGCAGCATAAACTCAGCCACTTACAACATCTCGAAACACCTTGCTACCGTCCTTGCTCCTCTCGTGGGGAACACCCCACATCACATCAAGAACTCCACCGACTTCACCGACAAGGTCCAGAAACTTACCCTGGACCCAGATGAAACCATGGTGTCCTTTGATGTAGTCTCTCTCTTCACTTGCATACCCACCACGGAGGCAGTGGAGACTGTCAGAAAACGACTTCAAGAAGACAGCTCCTTGGAGGACAGGACCAACTTCACACCCGATCAGATCTGCACACTGTTAGACCTCTGCCTCACCACTACATATTTCAAATACAACGAAGGCTTCTACAGACAAAAACATGGCTGTGCCATGGGCTCCCCCGTGTCACCTATTGTAGCCAACCTTTGCATGGAGGAAGTGGAAAGGAAGGCTCTTGGCTCTTTCAAAGGAAGAGTACCCAGCCACTGGTACAGATATGTGGACGACACCTGGGTCAAAATCAAGACACAAGAAGTGGAATCCTTTACTGCGCACATTAACGCTGTGGATAAAAACATCAAGTTCACCAGGGAAGACACAAAGGACAACTGTTTGCCTTTCCTGGACTGCGCCGTGCACATTGAAGAGAACGGCAACCTCAACATCGAAGTTTACCGGAAGCCCACACACACGGACCAGTACCTCCTCTTTGACTCCCATCACCCTCTGGAACACAAACTTGGAGTAATTAGGACCCTACACCACCGGGCAGAACATGTTCCCTCTAAGCCTGAAGGAAAAAGAAGGAACACACACATGTAAAGGAAGCACTCAAAACATGCGGTTATCCTAATTGGCCGTTTATAAAGTCAGCAAGGATGACTTTATCCTTGTCTTCCAAGGAGCTGTCTTCTTGTAGTCGTTTTCTGACAGTCTCCACGGCCTCTGTGGTGGGTATGCAAGTAAAGAGAGAGACTACATCAAAGGACACCATGGTTTCATCTGGGTCCAGGGTAAGTTTCTGGACCTTGTCGGTGAAGTCGGTTCTTGATGTGATGTGGGGTGTTCCCCACAAGAGGTGCCAGGATGGTAGCAAGGTGTTTTGCAATGTTATAAATGGTTGAGTTTATGCTACTGACTATGGGTCTGAGTGGGACAGCTTCCTTGTGGATCTTAGGAAGTCTGTAAATGCAGGGTATGGCATGCCCTGGGTAAAGGCGGTGATATGTGAGGCGGTCAATGATTTTGTCCTTTTCAAGGTCTTGAAGGCAAGCTATAACTTTCTTTTTGTAGCTGCTTGTGGGGTCTCGCTTTAAGGCTTCATAGGTATTGTTGTCACTGAGGAGAGTAGTGATCTTTGTGTGGTAATCCGGAGTATACTGGAGTGCTCACCTGGGTGTGTACTCCAGGTGTGAGTGGGTCTGGTAGTACCAATCACCATCTGCCATCTCCTCAGTGGAAGTGACATCAGAGGTGACTTCCTGTCCATCTCTCAGCCAGCTCACTTTGATCTTACTGGGGAAGAAGTCATAGACGCTGCAGACCAACATGGCGGGATGCTGACTGTAAGCAGGTGTTGTGGAGTGAAGTTTGACGTACGGCTTAACTAGAGGATATTATGAGTTTCTGTTATTGTTAACGTCATATCATCAGGGATGATTGTATACATGTGCATTAATAAAGATACTGTTAACAGCAGAGTCACATATAACCAGTCTGACATCAGATGATGAATCAGCTGTGAGGAGAAACATCATCAGGCTGTAAACATTATTATTATAAAGTAAGACATGCAGAGCTGTATGTGCTGGAAATCTACCAGACTTGAACCTGGATCAGTTTTTATTAATATCCAGCAAAGTGTTGACTCAGAGTGACATCAGTTTGAACCATCAGTGAACTGATCCTCCTGCAGATCAGCTGCTGTGGTTTGAAAGTAAAATCTGACACATGGAGACTTGATGAGAAACTAACACCTTAACTCATCCACACATAAATGAACCCTGAGTGTTTTCACTCAGTTTAATATCAACATCAAACTAAAGGACTGAATCCACAGCTGGTCCCAGTTTGAATTTCTGCTCATCCAGCTGTTTGATTCCTGAACAGAAATTATAAAGTAAAAATTGCTCCCACAGTTGATTTTTTCACACCAAGCTGCTTGCCTATTGTAGATTCACTCTTCCCAGTCTGGTGCAGGGCCCTATTTCAGGAAGCCGGTTTAGTGGAAAAACTGAGTAAGTATACCCTGAGTTAACGAAAACTCTGGGTTTTCGGTTTCACAAAGCGAGTTCAGCTGCAGCCTGAGTGAGTCACTATGACGACACACTCCGTGAAGCTAACCTGCCCCCTAGCAGGTTTACTACAACTAACCCTGACTGTCTCCGCCCCTTTGTCGGAAACCTGACAGTAGGAAGTGTCGGACATGGCGTGCCACTTCCTTGAAGAGCCAGTAGATGTTGAAGCCCAAATTCTCCGCAGAGCTCTCCGCCGGGAGAGAGTGATCAGAGCGCGTTTGGACATTTTATCATTTCCTGATGATTTTCTGTGTGAACGTCACCGTTTCTCAGCACAATCTATAATTTATTTGGATAACATCCTCAGGCCATATATTACGCATGTGACACATCGCGGACATGCTCTCAGTTCATTGCATATTATTTGTATTGCACTTCGGTTTTTTGCAAACGGGAGCTTTCTGTATAATATTGGTGAAGCTGAGCACGTTAACAAGGCTACCGTCTGTCGGGCAGTCAGGAATGTTACAGTTGCACTGAAACGTCTCCTGTACTCGTCTGTGGTGTTCCCCGGTCATAGACCCACAAGATTTATCAAAGAGGGATGCCACAAAATTGCAGGTATCAGGATGACCAAAACTTAATGTATGATGTGGTGATACTTGAACTACTACTTAAATTGCACATTTATTTTCAGGGTTCCCAGGCGTGATTGGCTGTACAGATGGCACTCACATTCCAATCATTGCTCCTTCAGTAAATGAAGGAGACTATGTGAACAGGAAGTCTTTCCACAGCATTAATGTACAGGTACATAGTTCCCTGTAGCATTTCAAACTAACAGATTATTTCATTATAGTAATGGATGCTAATTTGTGTTCTCTGCACTGTGAAGATCATATATGATGCTGCCAACATTATGACAAATGTGGAAGCCAAGTGGCCAGGCTCTGTCCATGACTCACAAATATTCCGTGAATGTACACTGAGCACAAAATTTGGACATGGTGAGTTGAGAATACTTTAAAATATATAAAGACCAATTGCTTCAGGGACATTTGAACTGAAGTGTACCCTTCTGTCTTAGGAGAGTTCACTGGCTACTTGCTTGGTGATAGGGGGTATCCATGTTTACCCTATTTGCTTACCCCTAACCCTGAACCGGGCCCACAGCAGCGATATAATCTGGCTAATTGCAGGACAAGAGCCAGAATTGAAATGACTATCGGAATGCTTAAGGCCCGGTTCCAGTGCCTGCAAAGACTCAGGGTCACCCCAGAAAGGGCATGTGACATTATTGTGGCATGTGTGATTCTTCACAACATTGCCACAATTAGAGGAGAACACTGTCCTTCTGAACCAAACATCAGCAGTGATCCAAACCATGAACATCCTGACCCTCGCACGGACATACAAGATGGAAGCGCAGTCAGAGACACCATATGTCACAATCATTTCTTTTGACCCATCACCTCAACATGTTGAAAGACGAATAAACAGATTTTTTGTTCAACTGGCTTTATTGGTCGCCTGTATTTCCTGTACACAAAGTATTAAAAGATGTAAACCTCATAAAGTGTCTCTGTTGCTTCCTCCTCTGTAACAGCTGTCAATGTTTCTTCATTATTTTCCTGTAGTAAAGAAATAAACAACATTGCTGTTCTACTGTAAACTCATATAATCTGTGGAGTATTACTCACAACTGCATGTTGGTCTGGCTCAACAGGAGGCTGCACCAGATGCAGTACACCACCACCATCAACTGATAGAATATGAGGTTTATACAGGTCACTTATAACTTACAAGGGACCAAATGGCAATTAACAAACATACCAAGCACCTTACACTTCATTGTCATTATGCTCTCAAAGACAACCAAGGCTGAGGGAAGGCAAAATCAGTAGGAAAATAACTTCACTACAAAATAATCCATTATGGTAAAGAGTTTATCAAATGAATGAGTAGCACTGCAAAGGTGACTGTGAAGAAAGGATGTATGCACATCATGTATTATTTTGAATTTACCCCCTATGTAGGCACTTGTGTCTTGCGGGGTTATTGACTCAGAGGATGTCCCCACAGAGATGCCTTCGGCCACAGCCTCTGTGAGTGGTGGTGGTGGAGGACCCCCACCTGTTTTTCGGGCCTCCGCTTTTTTTCTGTTGGCTATAACGGGTCACATTTGAGCATACAGAGTAAGCAAATATGTACTTGTAATGTGCTCAGATAATTTCAATAAGTGCTTACAGAGGGGAAATTAATGTAGCCTCTAACTGCAATTGATTTACATGGGACAAACAGACCAAGCACTATGGCTCATAATACAATTACACCTTACCTGTTTGGACTATATTTTTATATTTCATTTTTACTTGCTGCCAGGAACGTTTGGGGCCTGTTGGGTTGCACCTGCGCTCACATCACATCACAAAATAAAATGTATAAAATAACAAATAAAATAACATATGATAAAATAACGTGTTAAATGGGTGGAAATCCCTAGATCAATGTTTAAATTAACACTCACGCATTGACTCTGTCGGCTATGTTTTGCCATGCATGCTCCCTTTCTTTTGCAGCTGAGGCTGTGTTACTTTTTTCCGCGGAATTTGCATGTTATCGGCATATGCTGCCATCAGAATTTCAGCCTCAAGCGCTGTAAGATGCATTGACCGCGCCTTCTTTCCCTCCGTCTCCATGGTGACTCGCTTAATCTGTGCTCCACTGATCGGGGCTTTATGTATCCTCGTGCGCGTGCTTAACTTGGGGTTAAAGCAACTCCGCGTTGACTGAACTAATTGTTATCAGCCTTTCTGAAACCGAATATTACGAGTTGGACAGTTCGGGGTTACTCAACCCTGCGTATCGTTTTTCACTCTGAGTTTTCTAAACCGGCTTCCTGAAATAGGGCCCAGGTCTACAATACTTTTCCTGGTGTCCTTCGAAAGCTCTTTGGTCTTGGCCATGGCGGAGTTTGGAGTCTGACTGTTTGAGGCTGTGGACAGGTGTCTTTTATACAGATGATGAGTTCAAACAGGTGCCATTCATACAGGTAACGAGTGGGGGACAGAGAAGCTTCTTACAGAAGACGTTACAGGTCTGTGAGAGCCAGAGATTTTCCATGTTTGAGGTGACCAAATACTTATTTTCCACCCTAATTTACGAATAAATTCTTTACAAATCCTACCATGTGGATTCATGGATTTTGTTTTCACATTCTGTCTCTCACAGTTGAAGTGTACCTCTGGTGCAAATTACTGACCTCTGTCATCATTTTAAGTGGGGGAACTTGCACAATCGGTGGCTGACTAAATACTTTTTTGCCCCACTATATGTGTAGACACATTTGGTTCCGGTAGATGGTGGCTCTCAAACACAGCAATGTAAATCACACACACACACACACACACACACACACACACACACACACACACACACACACACACACACACACACACACACACACACACACACACACACGTGTCTATACATACATTACACATGCATACACATACAAACACAAAGCTGTGTAAACCAATTATAAATAACTAATCTCAACTTCCATCCATCCATCCATCTTCATCCGCTTTATCCGAGGCCGGGTCGCGGGGGCAGCAGCCTAAGCAGAGAGGCCCAGACCTCCCTCTCCCCAGCCACCTCCTCCAGCTTATCCGGGGGAACACCAAGGCATTCCCAAGCCAGCCGAGAGATATAATCTCTCCAGCGTGTCCTGGGTCTGCCCCGGGGCCTCCTCCCGGTGGGACATGCCTGGAACACCTCACCCAGGAGGCGCCCAGGGGGCATCCTTGTCAGATGCCCGAACCACCTCAGCTGGCTCCTTTCAATGTGGAGCAGCAGCTGCTCTACTCTGAGCCCCTCCCGGATGGCCGAACTTCTCACCCTATCTCTAAGGGAGAGGCCAGCCACCCTTCGGAGGAAGCTCATTTCTGCTGCTTGTATCCGCGATCTCGTTCTTTCGGTCACTACCCACAGCTCGTGGCCATAGGTGAGGGTAGGGACGTAGATCGACCGGTAAATTGAGAGCTTCGCTTTTACACTCAGCTCCCTCTTCACCACGACGGACCGGTGCAGCGTCCGCATTACTGCAGCTGCAGCCCCAATCCATCTGTCGATCTCCGGCTCCCTTCTCCCATCACTTGCGAACAAGACCCCGAGATACTTGAAGTCCTCCACTTGGGGCAGGAACTCATCCCCGACCCGGAGTATATAATCTAAACTTATATACATAAAATAGTGGAGGTGGAATGAATACTACAGAATGTACATAAGGTGCAGTTGCAGTCTGGCAGGGGGAGCAGTGTGACAGGTCAACTGTTAAGAAGGGAGATGGCGAGGGGAAAGAAACTGTTCCTTTGTCGGGTGGTCCTGGTCTGCAGGCTTCTGTACCGTCTGCCAGAGGGCAGCAGATCAAAGAGTCTGTGTGCAGGGTGTGAGGGGTCGGTGATGATTTCCCCTGCCCGTTTCCTGGTTCTTGAGAGGTACAGGTCCTGGATGGAGGGCAGGGGGGCGCTGATGATCCTTTCTGCTGCCTGTACAGTCCGCTGCAGTCTGCTCCTGTCCTGTTTAGTGGCTGCACCATACCAGACTGTGATGGAGGAGCACAGGACAGACTCAATGACCGCAGTGTAGAACTGGATCAGCAGCTCCTGTGGAAGACTGTACTTCCCCAGTTGTCTCAGGAAGTACATCCTCTGCTGGGTCTTTTTGAGGATGGAGTTGATGTTGGTCTCCCACTTCAGGTCCTGGGAGATGGTTGTACTCAGGAACTTGAAGTTCTTCACAGTCGACACAGGGCTCTCTGATATGGTGAGGGGGAGCAGAGTTGAGGGATGCCTCCTGAAGTCCATTGTCAGGCAAATGACGGTGGTGTCATCTGCAAACTTTAGGAGTTTGACAGCCGAGTTCTTGGAGGTGCAGTCGTTAGTGTAGAGGGAGAACAGTAGTGGTGAGAGGACACATCCTTGAGGGGCACCAATACTGAGGGACCGGGTTTCAGAGGTGATCTCCCCCAGCCTCACTTGTTGCTTTCTGTCTGTCAGGAAGCTGGTGATCCACTGACAGGTAGCTGGTGACACGATGAGCTGGGAGAGTTTGGAGGAAAGAAGTTCAGGCACGATGGTGTTAAAAGCCGAACTAAAGTCCACAAACAGGACCCTGGCATAAGTTCCCGGGTGGTCGAGGTGTTGCAGGATGTAATGCAGCCCCATGTTCACTGCATCATCCACCGACTTGTTTGCCCGGTAGGCAAACTGCAGAGGGTCCAGCTGGTGGCCTGTAATGTCCTTCAGATGGGCTAACACCAGTCGTTCGAAGGATTTCATGACCACAGACGTCAAGGCGACAGGTCTGTAGTCATTCAGTCCTGTGATGGTGGGTTTCTTGGGAACAGGGATGATGGTGGAGCGTTTGAAGCAGGAGGGAACTTCACACAGCTCCAGGGATCTGTTGAAGATGCGAGTAAAGATGGGAGCCAGCTGTTCAGCACAGGTTTTGAGGCAGGAGGGTGAGACGCCGTCTGGTCCGGGGGCTTTCCTGGGCTTCTGTTTCTGGAATAGTCGGCTCACATCCTGAGTGTGTATTCTGAGTTTCAGGGAGGAGGAAAGGGGGGTGAGAGGTGTGGTGGAGGTCGTTGAGTCTGGATTGGAGAGGGTGGGGTGGTCGTAGAGTCTGTCCGTCTCAAACCTGCAATAGAAAGTGTTTAACTCGTTGGCCAGGTCTTTGTTTGCTTCAATAGTGGGTGGGGGGCGTCTGTAGCTGGTGATTTCCTGCAGGCCCCTCCACACTGACGCTGGGTCGTTGGCTGAGAGCTGTTCTTCCAGCTTCTGGGAGCAGATCCTTTTAGCTGCTTTGATCTCCTTGGTCAGTGTGTTCCTGGCTTGCTTGTACAGGACCCTGTCACCACTTCTGTAGGCGTCCTCCTTGGCCTTACGAAGATGTTGGAGTTTAGGAGTGAACCATGGTTTATTGTTGTTGTATGTGCAAAAGGTCTTTGTTGGCACACACACGTCTTCACAGAAACTGATGTATGATGTCACAGTGTCCGTGAGCTCATCTAGGTTCTCAGATGCAGCTTCAAAAACAGTCCAATCAGTGGAGTCAAAACAGTCCTGCAGTTCCTGCTTTGCTGCGTTAGTCCACTTCTTCACAGTTTTGACTACAGGCTTGGCACGTTTGAGTTTTTGCCTATAAACTGGAATAAGATGGACCAGGCAGTGATCAGAATGTCCCAAAGCTGCCCGGGGCACAGAGCGATAGGCATCTTTTAGAGTGGTGTAGCAGTGATCCAGTATGATGTTGTCCCTGGTGGGGCAGTCTATATGCTGTCTGTATTTAGGGAGTTCGTAGTTTAGGTTTGCTCTGTTAAAATCCCCAAGAATAATTGTAAAGGAATCCGGGAATTTCCTCTCCAGGGTAGAAATCTGGTCAGCCAGCTCGCACAGTGCGTTGTTCGCGTTGGCCTGAGGAGGGATGTAAACTCCGACCAGCATGAAGGAAGAAAACTCCCGCGGTGAATAAAAAGGTTTACAGTTGATGAAAAAACTTTCCAAGTGTTTCTGTAACACTGTGACATCAGTACACCAACCTTCATTAATGTAGAAGCAGACTCCACCACCCTTTGTTTTCCCTGAGAGCTCTGTTTCGCGGTCCGCCCGGTGAAGTTGGAAGCCCGGCAGATTTAAGACAGCGTCTGGGACTCGCTCACTGAGCCAGGTTTCAGTGAAGCAGAGGGCAGCAGAGCGTGCAAAGTCCTTGTTAGTCCGGTTTAAGAGCAGTAATTTGTCGACTTTGTTTGGAACAGAGCGGAGATTCGCGAGGTGAATGGAGGGGAGTTTCACCAGCGCACCAGCGCGACTCCAGGAGCCACAGAGAGCTGCTGCCCCTCCAACTAAAATCTCCAAAAAACTTTCCTGGTTTGTGAAAAATGGATAAGAACTATAGTGAGACCACTGCCTGAACTGCCTGATGTTTTGCAGTTGATCTCTAGAGAAAGTGATGTGGTCTGAGTGACCAAAAGCGCAGAAAATAAACAGAAACAAGAAAAGTGCGAGAGAGCGCAGTGCTGAGGCTGCCATCCACGGCGCCATCTTGAAAGGGTGTTGATATATAATTATAATTGTTTCAGTATATTTAATAGCTCCACTGTTACACTGACTCATAGATCTGAGGTATAATGTGTGCAGGTGTGAAGCTGCTACACAAGCTCTGAAAGTCAGAATCAATAAATAAACAGCAGACGGCCTTCAAACAAACATCAGTGTTTCTCATTTTTGTTTGAATTAAAATAAATGAATTAGAAGAAAAGTGTTTTATCAACATGTCGAGGTGCTTTATGCTGTTAGAAATATTTATATGGAAATATTTAAAAAAATAAATAAATATGAGCAATATTTCAGCTTAAAGAGGTTTAATGAATCATCAGTGTTATAATGAACAGCTGCAGTTTGCCTGTCTCACCAGCAGGGAGCGCCACAGACTGAGGTTAGCTCTGTGACGTTATAGTCAGAGCTGTGATCAGTGATTTATTACAGTTATTGATCACCAGAGTCTGACCTGCAGCTGTGAGTCCATCATGAATGATTCAGAGTGAGGTCAACACCTGATGATGTCACACAGACCAGCACACTCACCTGATTTAGACAGAATGTTCTTGTACCAGATACCAATGTTGTATTGGCAGTACATCTCCTTCTCAGCTTTCATTTGAGTCAGGTATGCACCACTGTTCATGATCTCTGCGTTCCCCTCTCCGAACTCAGTGTATCCAACAAACTTCCCCACATCGCTGTCAAACCTGGCATACTCGATCTTGTTGTAATAGTAAGCTCTGATGTACTTGATGTCCTTCAGCTCAGTGGAGTTAAAGTCACAGCGAGACACTACATACATTTTGAATCCATCTGAGGACAAACACAACATCAGACTGTGAGCTGATCATACCTGCTGTGTATGGGAAGATGTACAAATAACTTATGTTGATCATGTATACATCTATCTACTTAGCACTTTTAATTCTTATTTTTATGTATGTTGGGTAGATAGCTGGGAGGACTGTAAGGTGCTAGTTCAGGTTTGCAGCTACCACTCCCCGGAGTGTCGGCCAGAACACTGCTCAAGGCCCGGATGAATGTTCAGAAGGGAGACAATGAAGACACTGAGGATAGTGCAGACTCTTGTATTGACTTCACACAGTTGAAGGTAGCAGGGATTGTCAGAGGAGCAGGTATCGCATACAGGTTTAGGTGCGTGGGCATGTGTGTGTGTGTGTGTGTGTTTGTGTGTGTGTGTGTGTGTGTGTGTGTGTGGTCTGTTGCTCATTAACGCACACTTCTCACGGAATGACCAATTCTCTGCTGGTAATCTGGAGCAGAAAAGCTCAGGTGCCTTGCCCACGTTTCTCCCTGCCCATAGTCTCTCATACAAAGCAGTGGGGTGACCTCTACTGGCCACTCTAAAAAACTACAGGTGAACTAACAACTGAACAGAATAAAACCATAACTACGGGGCATTTTGTACAATGTATATTTAAGCATTGTCTGACAGAATGTTTTGCACTAAGTACCACAGCAAATTCCTAATGTTTTTAATCTGCTCAACATTTGGCAATAAAACCCTTTCTGATTCTGATCATTGATGCATTTATTGATCACTATACTGCTTACAGATCAGTGTATCTCTGCAGTGTATTGATCAGTGATCAGTGTATTAATAAGTGTATTGATAGTACCTGCTGTGCTGAGGCTGATGAAGAGGAGGCTGAGGCAGAGGAAGGATGAAGCCATGTTCCTGAGTTCTCCTGACAAACTGACTCAGTCTGACTGAGAGCTGCTCTAAAAACAGAGGACAGGTCACATAATCACAGCGTCATCTGTTACCAGGAAGAACTCTGTCACACCAGCTTACAGCTCTCACTGGAACACAAAATAAGAAAGAAAGACGCAACAACATTATCATCCCCTATGTAGCCTTAACGCCCACACACACCCTGGGCCATCTGACCTCAGGAAATCACATGATAGGGTGGGGCCAGGTTTCACAGTGAGCTCACCCGAAACTCTGGCTGATTGTGACCCACACCTGCTTTCACACCTTGGCTCATGTGATTAGGTAGAGGATCATCAGGGGGTCCTTTTGTCCCTCTTTGTGGGGACACTGCCACTGGGTTTAAATCTAGGACTCTCCACCATTTGAACTCGTAGAACTGAAGAAGCTTCTCAGATGAGAGGTGAAACATCTTCAAGTAACTTAAAGAAGTCCAGACGCTTTTCTTTCCAAGCTCCTTAGAGTAACCTCTCATATTAACAGGGGTCATATTTACACACCTGTCCTCTTCTTCTTCATTAATAATAAGTAATCCTCTCTCTCTCAATACTTTTGATCAATTGAATTTACTGCATCACACTGTTTATACTCACACTTCCTGTCTCTTTCAACTTAAAAGGACAGAAGCACTCTTATTGTGAAACATTTCTGTGGAGCTCTGATGTTCCTCTGTGTGGACGGCACAGATCTCATGGATATTGGACTGACAATGCGTCTCATGAAATCAGTTTCTTAGTTAATGTGCAGTGTGATGTATTATGTAGTATAGATTTATTTTTAAGTTTCAGGCTCCAGAGCAGCTGAATCACATTTCACTGCTACATTCAGAGCAAAGGTTCAGATGAACTTTAAATGTTTGTAATTCACATTTTCTGTTTAGATATTCACGCAGACTAAATCATATTCAATGGAGACATTCAGTCAGAGTCTAACAGCACGTTTCAGCTCATAGATGTGTCAGTGATCAGACTGTTGACAAGGAAAAGAGTTCATCTCAACGTGATTGTCAGAGTCAGTGTAAATGCTGCTTCAGTCATTGAAATGTCAGATATTAAAACATGTTACAGCAGGAATATAAACATGTTGGATTCATTTCTATAAACACTCACTGATTTTTATTTAAACTGCTGTTATCAGCAGACTCACACACACACACAAACACTCACACACACACACACACACACTCACACACAGACTCTTTTATTAGAGTCTGAAATTGCTTTCAAAAACTGGATTTCAGTAACTTCATCTGTGACCAATGAAGTCAGTTCAATTCAATTCAGTTTTATTTATATAGCACCAAATCACAACAAAAGTCACCTCAAGGCGCTTCATAGATACAGAGAAAAACCCAACAATCATATGACCCCCTATGAGCAGCACTTTGGCGACAGTGGGAAGGAAAAACTCCCTTTTAACAGGAAGAAACCTCCGGCAGAAGCAGGCTCAGGGAGGGGCGGGGCCATCTACTGTGATTGGTTGGGGTGAGAGAAGGAAGACAGGATAAAGACATGCTGTGGAAGAGAGACAGAGGTTAATAACAGATATGATTCAATGCAGAGAGGTCTGTTAATACATAGTGAGTGAAGAAGAAACACCCAGTGCATCATGGGAATCCCCCGGCAGCCTACGTCTATTGCAGCATAACTAAGGGAGGATTCAGGGTCACCTGGTCCAGCCCTAACTATATGCTTTAGCAAAAAGGAAAGTTTGAAGCCTAATCTTGAAAGTAGAGATAGTGTCTGTCTCCTGAATCCAAACTGGAAGCTGGTTCCACAGAAGAGGGGCCTGAAAACTGAAGGCTCTGCCTCCCATTCTACTTTTAAATACTCTAGGAACAACAAGTAGGCCTGCAGAGCGAGAGCGAAGTGCTCTAATAGGGTGATATGGTACTACAAGGTCATTAAGATAAGATGGGGCCTGATTATTTAAGACCTTGTATGTGAGGAGCAGGATTTTGAATTCTGGATTTAACAGGAAGCCAATGAAGGGAAGCATGATAATGGTCGTGTCCAAATTCATGGGCTGCATCCTCCTGAGGACCCGACCCGACATTCTAGCCTTCAGATTAGCGTCACCGCTGTCTCTGTGGAGTTTAGTAAACTCGGCCGTCTGCTCCTTTCTATCTAAAATATAACAGGACACTGGAGTAACCTCTCAATCATCTCCTACTTCTGTTTAATTAGTTTTCTGTTTGATGTTTATTCAGCTGTGTGAAAACCACCCGAGGGATTAATTAACTTTAATCTCAGCCAAACCGATTTACTCACGAACAAAGAAAACACTGAAAAAGCCCAACAATAACATTTTTAGGTTGTCTCAGTGACTTATATATTACGTTTAGCCTGAGTAGCGAATGTCATGGTCCTGGGTCAAGCGACCCAGTGTTTGAGTTTATGTATCTTTTGTATTTCTGTTGTGCCTTAGCTTAGTGCACCTAGTTAATTTCTAGATTGCTGTTTAGTCTTGTTCCTTAGTTGTTTATGTCATCTCCCCCTGTACTAAGTCTCCCTGGTTCATGTGTCACGTCTGCGTGGTTATGTTTAGTTCATGTCATGTCTTATCTCCATGTTTCCTGTTTTACTTTGAAAGTCTGTATTCAATGTCAGTGTATTCAGTTTCACCTCTCCTGTCCTGTCGTTATGGTTATCTGTGTCAGCTGTGCTCCCATGTGTGGCCACTTCCCCTGATCATCCCTCTTGTGTATTTAGTCTCTGTGTTTCATGTAGTCTGTGTCGCGTCGTCTGTGTTCCCACCCTCCGTGTTTCCATGCCCAGTCTTTTGTATCCCCAGCCATAGCATAGTTTGTTCCCAGTTTAGGTTTGTTTAGTTACTGCTCTTGTGCTGCCCTCATTCTTGTTTGTTTCTTTCGTGATCATCAGCCACAATAAAGGCTCGCTTTTGTTTAAGTGCACTCCCGTATCCTCACTTGTGTCCGCACCTGAGTCCTCAACATGCTCTCCACACGGTCTGCCACTGCGACCGTGACAGTGAAAGTCCGCGGTGATCTGAAAATGATGTGTCGGGAGTTGTGCCGTTCTCGGCGGCTTCAGTAACCCTCGAGCTCCCGGCTCGCTATCGAGCTGGTGGGTAACAGACGTCTCTGAAAACGTCGAAGCACTTTTGCAAATATGCGATATCTTGATAAACCGAGCAGATATTTGAAGTTTACACAACTACTTTCTCGCCTGAAAATACGTTAAAAGTTTATTTTGTGACCCAGAAAGATTAGTATGAGTAATTTTAAAACTTAGTAGCGGCCGCCATTGTTGGAAACTGGAGTTTGGCAGGGCCGTGCTATGAATTCTGGGATATGGTGGGCCACGAAGGACACACCCGACCCATCCTTCAAATTCGGGGAAAAGGAGGACGCATTTGTCAGCTGCATTCGGAGGAGTCCACGAATTTGGACAGCCTTCGGCGCGTCGCTGTGACGTAATTGGCCTACAAATGCGGCCTCAGGAGGAAGCAGCCCATGAATTTGGACACGACCAATAATCACATGATTATAAACAGGAAACATGAACCTGCTCAGACACTCCTGACTCAGCTCTGAGAAACAAACCACAGGGAGTGAAATTGATCCATAAATATTTGTAAAGACACAGGAAGAACACTGAGACAGATTTGTGGGTTTATTGCTTTGATGAACAAGTTTATGAACACACTGAGGTCACCTGACACTGAGTTCAGATAAAACTGGTCTCAGTCTCATTAATTTGACTTTTGTCTCCTTTGTTTTTGTGGCAGGAAAAGGTTCCAGGTGGAATCTGCTGGATGGATGGTGGAGATACTCACTGTGACGAGGGAGCTTTAGTTTGCTTTGAATCCCAGAGTTGAACCTTATTGACACAGACGGTGACAGGACAGCTCATACAGGAGATTAACTTATAGCAGGTGAGACAGGTAGACAGGAAGCAGATGTTCATTGCAGGTGAAGTCTGCACACACAACAATAACACACACTCATTATGAGCTCATTGTAGAACTATGATGACATCATCACCGTGAGCCAATCAGCTGCACTCGTTTCCTTTGACGAGGAAGAAGGTTCCAGCAGCCACACCGAGCAGACCCACAGTCAGACCCACTCCACAGAACACAGAGGGTCCAACACCTGGATCAGAGCGAGCGGACGCCTCCACCTCTGGAGACACAAACAGAGACATGAACCTTCACATCTGGAGGCAAAGAGGAAAAACACACATCTGTCTCAAACTGTCAGCTCAGATCAGATCCAGCTGTTCTGATGAACACTGGGCTCAGTCTTCACAGCTGGAGACTGTCACATGTGTACCTCTGTCAGTGTTCTGGGTTTAAATAAAGTTTTCTCACCATAGATCTTGGTCAGTGGTTCTGTCAGGGCCAGATGTTGTACTGCACAGCTGTAGATGTCTCCTAGCTGTGGGGTGAACTGCAGTCTGGAGATCTGGGTGAAGGTCCCGTCTTTGTTGGGATAGGGAACATTGATGCTGGATCCTGTGACCTTCTGCTGATTCTTGGTCCAGGAGACGTTGACAGGAGCAGGATAGAAACCAGTCACGTGACAGATCAGAGTGTTCTCCTCTCCAAACTCCACCTCATCTCTGGTGTAGATCATCACAGCTGAAGGAACATCTGTGCACAAACACATCAGGCAGAGGATCAGAGCTTCAGCTGGTTCCCATCAGCAGGTGATCATTCAATTCAATTCAATTCGATTCGATTCAATTCAATTCGATTCAATTCAATTTTATTTATATAGCGCCAAATCACAACAAAAGTCGCCTCAAGGCGCTTCATAGATACAGAGAAAAACCCAACAATCATATGACTCCCTATGAGCAAGCACTTTGGCGACAGTGGGAAGGAAAAACTCCCTTTTAACAGGAAGAAACCTCCGGCAGAACCAGGCTCAGGGAGGGGCGGGGCCATCTGCTGTGATTGGTTGGGGTGAGAGAAGGAATGATGATGATAAATATCAATAAAACGTTCAGGTGTTCACTCAGATGATGTCATCACTGTCTGTGTGAGAGAAGCTAGAGTGAGGTCAGAATCATGAAGTTAAACTACAGACAGACTCAGTTCAGCTTCAGAGGAACTAAAAGGAGGAAAAATAATATAAACTGATCTGCAGTAAATGCAGAATACTGCATTCAGAAATACTGAAACATGAACACAAATATAAACACGTCAGTGTTTCTGTACACATGATCAGTCTGAATGTGCTTAAGGTGGAATGATTTTGATTGGACAAAGTAAATCAGCGCTGATGATGTCATCAGTGTGTTACTCTACAGAGCGTGCAGGTAAACACAGGTGAGGTGAGACAGGTGTCACATGTTGTATTTACCCTGTTCTGGAGGGAAGTCCTTCATGCCTTTACCACAAAGCTTTATGAGGTCTCTGCAGGTCTTTTGAAAAGCCACAGATGATTCATAAGCTTCTTCCCCATAACTGATAGGAACAATAAAAGGAGGCTGAGGGTAGATTTCCTCCTGTTTGTTGAAGTCTGCGTAGGCAAGCTCTTCACCATCCAGTCCAAACATGTTCTCTTCATCAGAGTCTGAACAGCCACCGACAGCAATGTCACTGTGCAGAGCTGAAACACATCAAACACTGATCAGTGACCTGATCAATGACCTGATCAATAAGCTGCTGTTTACAGAGACAAACTCACCGTCAGCAGAGACACAGAGGACACAGGAGAGGAAGAGGAGCAGCTCCTTCACCTTCATCAGCAGCTCTCTGACAGTTAAACTCTGAGTGTGTGTGTGTGTGTGTGAACCTCACATTGTGTGAGGGAACTCTCTGAAAGTGCAGCTGAGCTCTAACACACAGCAGCCAATCACAGAGCTCACAGTTCATGATGTCATCAGTGTCCAGGCAGACAGCAGCTGGAGGTGAACATGATCTGACACACACAGCACCGATCAATAATCAATATTTATAGACTCTTCAAAATAAAGTTCAGCCCGATCAGCTTCCACTCTGAGGATTTTCAAAATAAAACCAACTTTATTTTAATAAAATGATTCAGTTTGTTTACAAACACTGTGAAATATGACTTCATGTGTTATTTAAATAGTTTCCAGTTGAAAACACACCTGAGTTCATGTGTGTTACTGTGACAGTGAGAGTCACAGCTGAGTTTGTCAGCAGGAAACTTTTACAGACACAAAAACTTTACGCCTCCATCATATGTTGTAGATGCATCCAGCAGGTCCACCAGAGTCTTTGCCAGGCCGATTCTGGCCCCGGGCCTTATGTTTGACACCTCTACAATAACCTGATCAGCTTTCAGAGAGTGATTATTGATCACAAAGCTGAGGAGGAGGAGCTGCTCTGATCATGTGACAAATACAAGCTTTTCAAGTGTTTCCTCTGCTGTTTATCATGTGAACTCCCTGGAGATGGGGACCAAAGACTGTCCTCCAGTGAGCAGACTTAGTGCATCCAGGAAGCTGAAATACTGGATGAAATCCTGAGAGTGAGGGGTGGAGTCAGGACTGTCTCCCAGTGCTTCATACGCTGGTCCTGGGTTTAGATCCGGGTGGACTGAAGCTCACTGGAGCCTTTGGTTTGGTGCCCAGTGTGCTCCATGGATCTGAAGCCTGGGCTGGTCCTGACCATGGAGTCCAGATGTTTCTAGCTTTATTAAGGAGTCCAGGAACTGCAATGATGGCTGACAGCGGAAGAGAGTAGACGTGTATTCGTGAGCTCTCGGCGGTAGGCCCAGGAATCTCTCTTTATCCTGATTTGCCCTCATATAATTCTGGACCATAGTAAGAGGCAAAGTTACTAAGTAAACTTCTGTATGGCAAGTTATAATTTGTGACACTCAAAACGAAAGAAAACGGCTAAAACTTCAGGGCACCTGAACATATCAGCAACAAGAAATATGGCGAATGGGGAGGAGGAACTGCCAATTAACAAACTACTCAATGCTATCAAGGAAACTAAAGAGGACCTCACAAAAAAACGGCCGACATACAAACAACCCTGACGAAAATTGAATCCTCTCTTAATGCGCTTTCTGAGTGAGTTGAAGAGATGGAGGCGTGAGTGAGCGCAAACGAAGACGACATTAAAGATGCACGCAGCCGTGACGATAAAATGGAGAAATTGACAACGCAACTCAAAGACAAAATCGACGACTTGGAGAACCGCAGTAGAAGGTCCAACCTTAGGATACTGAACATCCCGGAGCAAGCAGAAGGCTGAGACGCTGTTGGATTTTTGGAGAAATTTATACCAGAAATCCTGGGGAATGATAACGTCACCTCACACATTACCCTTGAAAGAGCACACCGCGTCGGGAAGAGGTCTGGCCTCTCATCGCTAAGTTCCTGAACTCAGAGACGAAGAAAAAGTCCTCAGACTGGCTAGAAGTAGGGGAGAGATGACATGCGAGAATAAGAAAATATCGTTTTTCTCGGATTACAGCGCAGACCTGCAACGAAGAGACGAGTTCCATGAAACAGAGGCTGCGAGAGAAGGAGATTGAATATGCTCGGATGTACCCAGCGCAACTTCGCATCAGGCACCAGGGATCTATCAAAATTTTCTCCACTCCTGCCGAAGCACAACGTTATCTGAAAGATAAATTCAGTACTTCGCTGTAAATATTTTACCAAGAGTGGCTAAAATTTCAACCTTAGCAGCTGCCTGGGCCACCACTATGGTTTAGCTGAATTACCTACCTAATGTGGTTTTGTTACAGGGGTTTTATGAGGCCGGTTTTTACTTTAACGTTTTGGGGTTATGTTTGGTCTCTTACCAAAAATTTTACTCACACTTACGCAACTGTTCACACAGCTCCCTGGTCTAGGCCGTATCTTACTGTTATACCCATGTGCAGAGCTTCACCACATCGAAACGCACAAAAGCAGGAAAGTGTTCAGAAATCCCCAGAGTTGAATACCATGACACGTACCTGTCCAAGATATTCACATAAAAAACTTAAATTATGGTCCATCTAACTTGTATATCTTGGAATATTAGAGGGATCAATTCACCCATTAAGGGGAAGAAAATGCTGACATACTTAAAGAGGCAGAGAGTAGATGTCGCTTTTATCCAGGAGAGTCACCTCACAGACGCTGAACATTTAACATTACGAAGAGATGGGTGGGCAATGTTTTGTACTTGTAGATTGTGAAATAAATAGAAATAAGATAACTTTGGTAAATATATATGGGCCTAACTACGATGAACCTTTATTGTTTAACAACTTAATAATGAAACTGGCTACAGTTGAGGGCCAGTATATTGTGGGTGGAGACTTTAATTTGGTCCTAAACCCTTCTCTGGATCGGTCCTCACCCAAAACAACTTCACTATCAAAGGCAGCAACAGCACTGAACCAGGGTATGAAGGATATAGGCATAATTGATGTGTGGCGAAACCTTCATCCAGGCCAGAGGGATTTCTCCTTTTTTCAACAGTACATAACACACACTCTAGAATTGATATGTTTCTCTTACCACAAAATATGACGGCAACAGTGATAGATTGCTCCTACTTAGCAACTACTTTTTCAGATCATAATCCCATCAAACTCTCCTGGGCTACCAACATGTCGCAACCTGCAACCTACAGGTGGAGGTTTAAAAACTACATGCTAGGCTGGCTTTATTTCATATATGAACATTAATATTGAAATATTCCTAGATGCCAATGTTAAGGGTTCAATATTGAGGATGGATACAGGAGGTAATCCAAAAATAACAACACTGATCAGCCAGGTGAAGTCAAACGATGATTTGACTTCACGCGTGGAGGGACCAGCGCTGTACGCAGACAGCACTGATCTCTGACTAACAATGCATAAGCAGATGTTTTATACCAATAGGGCTTAAATTTAATGACGTCAAACAAATGACGTCAAACAAATACAATACATACATAGGTTTCAAAACCACAATGACTTTTAACACAGTTTAAAAGAACATTGTCTCCACGGCAGGTGCTTCCTGTCATCCTTCTGACTCTCGCTTCTCCAAAACCTCAAGCCATGCTCTGCAACAAGCTAGCAATTCTGCACGCACAAAAATGCAGCTGCAAGCAAACACGATTAACCTCTCACCTATAAATGAGTCTATCTACTGTGTGTGTGTGTGTGTGTGGGTGTGTACGTGTGTGTGTGTCAGCATGAAATGCACTCAGTTTCACCTCTCACCTCACCAGCTGAACCTTGTAACCTTTTCCACCAGACAGAAGGCCAGCACGTACACCACTGAAACTATATGTGTAATATATTGAATAAATGTTTTAATCAAATGATACTACTTAAAACTTAATAAAAGAATATGAACAAATAAAAGATAATAAAGAATGACCTGATATAAGTGTTTTGTAAGCATGTATTGCAATTCCTTCCACAGCTCCAGTCGACCTCACACTGGATTGGCCAGACATATCGCTGGACAAAGCTCTTGACCTTCCATTAATGGACTGAGCCACAACTCTTTAAAAGGCACAAACTGCAAGGTGTATAAAAATAGTTATAACTGCATCTGGAATACAAGGTTAATATGGTAACAGTATGCATAAACATTTTAAGGCCATCTTAAAGCTATCTGTTACATTGTTAAGGCAATGATCATACTGCAGATTATATTGTACTGATAAAATACTTTTGTTCAGTCCCACACCAACTCAAATTCCTCTTCACATGCCAATATCTGGGAAGCTCTCAAAGCCTATATGAGAGGTATGGTTATGTCATACGGTGCCAACAAGGCTAAAAAAATTAGAGAGAAGACAACTAAATTGGAGATTGACATTTAAAACCTGGAGCAGGAATTGTATATTGCTACCAAAAAGGAAGAATACCTCAATATATTAACAAAAACAAGGTTGCAATATGATAATCTATGCACCAGCAGAGCGGAAGCAGCCATGGCCAGAACTAGATATCACTACTACGAATTTGGAAACAAAACAAGTAAACTACTGTTCTGGCAAATTAAGGAAGAAACATCTGATAAATTTATACATAAAATATTAACGGACGATGGTAAACCTCTTGATGAATCAGCACTTATAAATGACGAGTTTAAACGGTTCTATGAAGATCTGTATAAATCTGAGCGAGGGGTTGACAGTACTGCTGCAAAAAGATTTATAGATGGAATAACTCTTCCTGAATTACATAACGAGGACAAAGAACTGCTTGATGCAGATATATCTGAGATGGAGGTACTTCAAGCCCTCAAGTGTTTACAAATTAATAAGACCCCTGGACCCGATTATTATAAGGCTTTCTCTAATAAATTATTGACACCACTTACAAATATGATTAAAGAAGCTTTAGAAAATAATAAATTACCAGAATTGGAAATTGCAACAATCACATTACTTCCCTAACCGGGCAAGGACAAACAGAGATGTGACTCTTACAGACCCCTCAGCCTCTTAAATGCAGATTATAAAATATTATCTAAAATAATTGCACATAGATTGGAGGACATTATGCCTAAGATAATACATGCTGACCAAACAGGCTTCATTAAAAACAGACATGGAGCAGATAGTGTGCGACGTTTGCTCCATATACTGAACACTGCTCAAAAAAACCAAGACCCCCTGCTAACAATCTCCATGGATGCCAATGAAGCATGTGACAGGATAGAGCCAAACTTTCTATTTCAGGCGATGGAAGCTACGGGCTTTGGAGAGAAGTTCACCTGTTATGTTAGGACACTTTTTAATGCCCCAGAGCCAATATCACAACAAATGATGTGCTCTCAGGCACTTTCTCTGTAACTAGAGGCTGTAGACAAGGTTGTCCAAGCTCCCCCTTGGTCTTTGCGATTGCGATCGAACCACTAGCAGTTGCCATTCGTACTAGTGCCTCCATATCTGGAATCAAATTTGGCACAAGTGAACATAAACTTTCTCTATACGCAGATGACCTCCTACTATATATAACGGACCCCTTTAAATCAATTCCCTCTTTAATGAAGTGTCTTAAAGAATACAGTGCAGCCTCAGGATATAAGATAAACTATACCAAAAGTGAGATTATGTCATTAAATATACAAGACAGCCGTATTAGAGCTCTTACTGACCCATTACAGTGGCGTAATAATGGCTTCACGTATTTGGGTATACAAATTGGTAAATCCAAGGATCAAATATTCAAACTAAATTATATCAAACTGTTGGAGCAAACCAAACTGAATATTCAGAGATGGATGGCTTTTCCAATATGTATCATAGGGAGAATTAATGTTATTAAAATGAACTTATTTCAATGTCTCCCTACAAATGTTCCTAAAAGTTTCTTCAAAGAGCTTAATAAACTCATAACTTCTTTCATATGGCAAACGAAAAATCCAAGACTCAAACTCTCCTCTTTACAGGCCCCATATTCAAGGGGAGGACTTAATTTACCAAACTATTATCTTGCCTCTCAATACCGATCAATTTGGATCTGGCTACATGCAGAGAGGAGTGAGGTTCTATGGGTTCCAACAGAACAACATGAGGTGAACCCCATACTATTAAAAGAAGTTCCATTTTTAGGTACAAAAAAATGTCTATCCAGGCTCACAAATAAATTGATAATATTAAACACCTTCTGCGCCTGGCAGGAATCCCACTGTCAAGAGATTTTTGTTTTTATATAATTTGATCAGCTTCATGAAATGTGTTTTTCTGTTGTTTAAGCAATCTAAATGTCTATGTGACTTTTCACCTAATAACTTTGTGATGAACTTATTCAGCTACTAAACCACTTCCTGTTTTTAGAGAACAGTTAGATGTAGAGAAGAGAAACCGCAGCTCTTTCCGAGAACATGTAGTTTTAGAAAAGGGGAAGAACCTGTTGATTCTGAGTGACGTTGTTATTTTTGCACACACACACACACACACACACACACACACACACACACACACACACACACACACAGACATGTATAAAAATAAAAGTGCGCAGTTCGCAGGGTGCGTTTGCTGCTGCCCACGCGTGTAAGAAATGACTGCAGTCTCTGTGTTTTCTAACTCAGGTGTCTTAGCTGAAGAATTACAGGGTGATTTAAAGAAATCCCCTGTCACCCACTCACTTCTGAAAATAAATATCTCTTTTCTTAGAAGGACACCCCTATGGGGCAACCCTGACCTCTCTCATCATATTGCTGACCCGATACTGCAGGGATGTAGGACAGAAATATTCAAACTGTTGCTGACTTATACAATAATGATTCATTTATTGACTTTCAACAACTAAAGGAAAAATTCAAACTCCCAGGACAAAGTTTCTTCATATTCCTACAAATAAGAGAGTGGGTCAAAGAGAAATCCAAAGGGTTATTCCCCGAGATACCAAAAGAAAGTCCTCTTGAAACCCATCTCTGCACTAAACCATGGAAGTCAATAAAAGGAATAGCATCTTCTATATATGCCATTATCAATGAAAAGTTACCTGACTATAACAAAATGTCTATAAAAAGAAAATGGGAAACAGACCTGGGCCATGTCTATGAAGAGGTAGAATGGCACCATTTATTGGAACAGGCACAGACCATGTTAATTTCTACAAAACACAGCTTTCTGTTTGTTTGTTTTTGTTTGTTTTCCAATTTAAAAATGAAAAAATAAAGCTTATAAAAAAAAAGGGAGTCCAGGAACTGTGTCCTTCTTCAGTCGGGTGAAGGGTGGAGGTCTTTCATTCCATTCACAGAGTTTTCAGCTTAGACAGCCATCTGTCTGACAGGAACAAACAGTCAGCCTCATCATGAAAACACTAAAACAGCAGCAGTCAAATATCTGCATATTTTTACACTTTAAACAAGGTATAATACAAGTAAAGAAAAGCAAAACAAAATAAAATAAAATCAGGAAAAGTCCAACGCCGATCAACAGTCTCTATGGCATCTGAAGCCATGTTTAAAGAATGTACATTATCTGGTATGTAGGTCCAGCACGCGGTGTTGAATAAGACGCACAATTGTCCTTTCTCAGCCAGGATCATGTCCAGTGCTACACGACGTTGCATTACAGCAATTGTGAGAGCGTTCCTTCCTGGATGAGGATGTTGATGTTGATGTGCAGTTTACACAAGTCACTCAGTCTTTCTCTGTGGTCCTGTTAAGCACGTATCTGTATCAGGCACTTTTCCTCCACGGATAGATTTAGTCTTTTGTCATGTCCATTAGATGGAAGTTGTCGTGCGTTCATCTTCTCAGTCTGCCTTGTGGCTCAGCTGCTGTTGGCATCAGCTGGGGTCCTGTAAGGGTGAGCTTTGCAGTTAAGGTAACCAGGAGGGTTCCCCCTTCCCATGGTTGCACATAGGTCCATCACACCCACACCTGGCCACCCTAAAGTTGGTCGGATGGAAGGTGAGAGTGCGGGCTTACCCGACGGGGGCCCAATCTTCACTCCCCCCCTCAAACCCCCGAAGCAACCAAAACACGGGTGAGACTTCCCTAATGTGCCTCCTTCGTAGTGTCAGGGCTTCCCGGGACCTCAACCTTTTTGCGGTGGCTCTGATGTATCCAGGAGGGTCTCCCTGTGGGTGTGGTCAATAACACTTGATAGGGACCCTCCCAGCGAGGCAAGCTCCAATTTCTTCTCTTGAGTACCCGTATTAGGACCCAATCGCCTGGTTTCAACCTGCAAGGGACTAGAGAAGCGTCGCACTGCAGTTCAAAACAATATCCCTATTTTCTAGTAGTTTTGCCATCCATTCTGCCAGAGTTGTTTCTCTGACAGATTTGTCTATTGGTTCACTTGCATCAATTCATGCATCTTTTCACCGAGTTCTGATTCAAACGATCTCACTTCTGATTCTTTCCAAAAATAATTTCACATGTAACAATTTGTGTATGTGTGTTTTCCATTCAGTAATGTAATTGTCAGTTATTTTCTCTCTTTATTTTACCTTCTTTTGTTTACCTCTTTAGTTTTCTGGTGAACATCTCTAAACACCATCATGAGTTCAGGCTTTCGTTTCAATCCAATTATACCCTCTATTCTCACAGTCGAACTCGTCCGGCTTCACCTCTGGTCCCCGTCCTCATCTCTCAGTGTCCTTTTGTTGTCTTGAATTCTCCAGCAAACACAGTCCGTTTCTTCTCTGTTTCTCTTCAGTATTTTCCTTTTGGATTAAGTCCCAGCCTGGCAAAATATCACATTCTACTTTGCATCACCAAAGAAATGCCTCTCACACCTTTATTTATCATTCAAAACCTTCTACTCACAGCGTTCACACACTTACACTGTTACAGGAGTTAGAAATATACCTCAAAACATGCTTTCCTAAGAGTATTTCAGACATGCCTTTCATAATCAGAAAGAGCAAGTCAAAGAAAAACAATTGAAACCTCTATTAATTCTCACAGCACACACGTAGAATAGAAAAATAAAACACACCAGCCACTCAATATATTTATATATATATATATATCCAAACTCAGTCAATTACTATACGTCCTCTAGGGCAACTCAAAACTTTATTTATAACCTTCTAATAAACATGAATGGCGTTTTAAACACACACATTCAACAATGTTTGCGGCAATATTAATAAAACCAACTGTGGTTTAAGGAGTTCACCGCTTACTAATTTGCATTTTATGAGTCTCTGTTTTATGGTGCTGCTTTTTGTTCATCCTTAAGTACGTCAAGTGGTATTTGCTTAATAGATGCCGACATTAATGTGTCTACAGTTTTTTGTGCGGCCAACTTAGCTGCTTGATCTGCAAAGTTATTGCCTCTAGTTATTCCTGATTTATCTTTCTGATGTGCAGCACATTTGCATAATGCTAACTGTTTTGGCAATGTTATTACTTCTAACAGTGTCTTCAAAAGACTTCCATGATGTACTGGGTTTCCAGCAGACGTAATCATTCCTCTATTCTGCCAGATTTTTGCAAAGTGGTGCACTGCTGAAAAAACATACTGGCTGTCAGTGTATATATTTATATCTTGGCCTGCGTGCAATTCACATGCACGTATGACTGCTTACATATAACCTGCTCCTCCATCTACATATAAGCAGAAAGGCTTATCATAGTCAGGCAATGCTAAAACTGTATTTGTCTGTAATGCCTGTTTTTAAATAACTGAATGCTTCTTCCTCTTTTTTCTTCCCTGTAGATGCAACACTACATTTTCACTTAAGGCATTTTAGATCATTTCTAGTTTGTGAAAGACATGCAGCTTGTGGGGATAGGTTAATTGGATAATCCAAATTGTCACAAGGTGTGAATGTGCGAGTGAATGTGAGTGTGAATGGTTGTCTGTCCCTGTGTGTTGGCCCTGCGACAGACTGGCGACCTGTCCAGGGTGTACCCCGCCTCTCGCCCTATGACAGCTGGGATAGGCTCCAGCGCCCCCCGCGACCCTGAAAAGGATAAGCGGAAGCGAATGGATGGATGGATGGATAGTTTGTCAAAGAATTCACACATCTCACACATTTCAAACTTTTGAGTTAGGGTTTTTTTTTAATATATTTAAATATACATATTTTAAACTTTGCATTGCTCACAGTTCTAAAACTGGGCATTTGTAAATCATATGCCTAATCACTATGTGTCATTGATCTACAAGTATGGTCACAAATCCGTTTCCAAACCAACAAAATAATCAAACAAAACAAAAAACATACATGAGTCAGGACACAAAAAGAAAAATGCTGCTACTGAAACAGAGCAGAAGTGTGAGGGAAAACTGAGCTCACAGGCAGCTGCATGTGTTGGCCTTTAATAGCATGCAGCTTCTGCTCTAAAAAACAAATAAATAAAAATAAAAGAAAATGTGTAACATGCTCATCAGCTTAGCAGTGTTCACATATTTAATTCGGCTTTTCAATCCTGTAGGTTTAGCTGTTGTCTACAGGGTTTGGCTTATTCGTTGTTACTATAGGTTCGCTCTATATCTCAGCAGTTTTCCAGCGGGTCAAGTGCCTCTATGCACTCCATCAGTTTAGTTATTTTCTTCGTTATCAATGCAACTCAATTCAATTTTATTTATATAGCGCCAAATCACAACAAAAGTCGCCTCAAGGCGCTTCATAGATACAGAGAAAGACCCAACAATCATATGACCCCCTATGAGCAGCACTTTGGCGACAGTGGGAAGGAAAAACTCCCTTTTAACAGGAAGAAACCTCCAGCAGAACCAGGCTCAGGGAGGGGCGGGGCCATCTGCTGTGATTGGTTGGGGTGAGAGAAGGAAGACAGGATAAAGACATGCTGTGGAAGAGAGACAGAGATTAATAACAGATATGATTCAATGCAGAGAGGTCTGTAACACATAGTGAGTGAAGAAGGTGACTGGAAAGGAAAAACTCAATGCATCATGGGAATCCCCCGGCAGCCTACGTCTATTGCAGCATAACTAAGGGAGGATTCAGGGTCACCTGGTCCAGCCCTAACTACAGTGGGGCAAAAAAGTATTTAGTCAGCCACCGATTGTGCAAGTTCCCCCACCTAAAATGATGACAGAGGTCAGTAATTTGCACCAGAGGTACACTTCAACTGTGAGAGACAGAATGTGAAAAAAAAATCCATGAATCCACATGGTAGGATTTGTAAAGAATTTATTGGTAAATCAGGGTGGAAAATAAGTATTTGGTCACCTCAAACATGGAAAATCTCTGGCTCTCACAGACCTGTAACGTCTTCTGTAAGAAGCTTTTCTGTCCCCCACTCGTTACCTGTATGAATGGCACCTGTTTGAACTCATCATCTGTATAAAAGACACCTGTCCACAGCCTCAAACAGTCAGACTCCAAACTCCGCCATGGCCAAGACCAAAGAGCTTTTGAAGGACACCAGGAAAAGTATTGTAGACCTGCACCAGACTGGGAAGAGTGAATCTACAATAGGCAAGCAGCTTGGTGTGAAAAAATCAACTGTGGGAGCAATCATCAGAAAATGGAAGACATACAAGACCACTGATAATCTCCCTCGATCTGGGGCTCCACGCAAGATCTCATCCCGTGGGGTCAAAATGATCATGAGAACGGTGAGCAAAGATCCCAGAACCACACGGGGGGACCTGGTGAATGACCTGCAGAGAGCTGGGACCAAAGTAACAAAGCTCACCATCAGTAACACACTACAACGGCAGGGAATCAAATCCCGCAGTGCCAGACGTGTTCCGCTGCTGAAGCCAGTGCATGTCCAGGCCCGTCTGAAGTTTGCCAGAGAGCACATGGATGATACAGCAGAGGATTGGGAGAATGTCATGTGGTCAGATGAAACCAAAGTAGAACTTTTTGGTATAAACTCAACTCGTCGTGTTTGGAGGAAGACGAATACTGAGTTGCATCCCAAGAACACCATACCTACTGTGAAGCATAGGGGTGGAAACATCATGCTATGGGGCTGTTTTTCTGCCAAGGGGACAGGACGACTGATCCGTGTTAAGGACAGAATGAATGGGGCCATGTATCGTGAGATTTTGAGCCAAAACCTCCTTCCATCAGTGAGAACTGATGAAACGAGGCTGGGTCTTCCAACATGACAATGATCCAAAACACACCGCCCGGGCAACAAAGGAGTGGCTCCGTAAGAAGCATTTGAAAGTCCTGGAGTGGCCTAGCCAGTCTCCAGACCTCAACCCCATAGAAAATCTGTGGCGGGAGTTGAAAGTCCGTGTTGCTCGGCGACAGCCCCAAAACATCACTGCTCTCGAGAAGATCTGCATGGAGGAATGGGCCAAAATACCAGCTACTGTGTGTGCAAACCTGGTAAAGACCTATAGTAAACGTTTGACCTCTGTTATTGCCAACAAAGGTTATGTTACAAAGTATTGAGTTGTATTTTTGTTATTGACCAAATACTTATTTTCCACCCTGATTTACCAATAAATTCTTTACAAATCCTACCATGTGGATTCATGGATTTTTTTTTCACATTCTGTCTCTCACAGTTGAAGTGTACCTCTGGTGCAAATTACTGACCTCTGTCATCATTTTAGGTGGGGGAACTTGCACAATCGGTGGCTGACTAAATACTTTTTTGCCCCACTGTATATACCAGGCAGCCCAACTTCAGTAACCCTACAAACGTCACTGCTGTTTACTCTCCTGTCCTTATTTATGTTGAGATTGATAGCAGAGCTGTACGTTTTATTTTGTTTCTTAAATCTCTCAACCTGCTGAAATTCTCTGCCAACACAGAGGAGATTCTCAGGAGGAAAGCATCATGACCTTCTCCATCACCTGCTGGTTCCACTCCCTCAGCCTTCATACAGGAACAGACTGCAGCACACTGCATCAGTGTGCTCTAAAATCATCGGCCTGCCTGTCAGAACTCTGGCACAGGTTTTCAGCCCACAGGCCCTTAGACAGGCCCGTTTCGAAACAAACGAAACACAAAGAGCCAGAAACCAAAACGGCAAACACAGGAGCCCAGAAAACAACTCAAAGAAAACCGACCAAACAAAAAAGGGTCACAAAAGGTACAGGCGGCCAGTAAAACAGTTCCGAAAAAAGTTCAGGGGGCCGGCCTGGAGGTTGACAGCACAAAAGTCCAAACCCGGGCAGTTCAGGAGGCCGACCGTGTGAAAAGTAATGGCAAGCGAAGGAGGTCTGGAGGCAGGCCGCGCAGAGGGCAGCGGTGGCGATGCAGGCGAAGGAGGTCGGGAGGCTGGCCTCGTAGAGGGCAGCGGTGGCGATGCAGGCAAAGGAGGTCCGGAGGCTGGCCTCGCAGAGGGCAGCGGTGGCGACTGGGCAGGTCCGGAGGCTGGCCAGGTGGTAACAAAACTGAGAATAAAAAATAAGCTCACGCAGACAGAACACACAGCAAGATGAGGGTAGATAAGGGTAGTCTAAGGAGCTTGGAAGAAAAGCGTCTGGACTTGTTCGCGGTCTGCGACACGGACACTTCTTCTTCTTCTTCTTCTTCTTCTTCTTCTTCTTCTTCTTCTTCTCTCAAAAACTGAAAAAAAGCCTGATAACATTTATCCCCTGACTCCTTCTGTACTAACCCTACAAGATCAAGCTTCATAGCAATGCTACTGAGATTTTGGACCAACCGTCTCCTCTATACCGTATATTTCTGACACTGCAAAATAACATGCTCCAAAGTTTCATCCTCTCTACAATAATCACATTTCCCCGAGGCATGCTTCCCTATCAAGAACAGTGTGGAATTCAAACCGTATGTCCAAATCTCAGTCTTGACACCACCACCTCCTCTCGCCTACTCCTTCTTGTGGCTCTCCTCACTCCCACCCCCCTTTGGATTTTATATAACCACCTTACCCTCGTGTCGTCTTCCCACTGTTTCTGCCATCTACCCCTCATTTCTAGCTTAATAATACTCTTTACTTCCTCCTGACCAAAATTCAGCGCCAGATCAACTCTCTCATGATTAGTGGCTGCCTTTGCTAACCTGTCGGCTGCTTCATTCCCCCTTACCCCAGTGAGCCGGGACCCATACAAACACTACTGACAGACCATCATATGTATCCTGAAAAGAGTTTGCTGAACCTCTAATAAAATATCTGACCTACCTTTCGAGTGACCAGTCTGTATGTAGCCTGGGAAATGGTTAGCCACACAGGACACAATTACTGGGGAGAAATAAAGGAAATGAAATGAAATACAAAACACAAAAATACGGCAGTGGCCTCTGTCTGTGCAGAACAAAATACAAAGACCTAAATC
The DNA here is from genome assembly GCF_057381845.1 of Rhamphochromis longiceps. NCBI lineage: Eukaryota > Metazoa > Chordata > Actinopteri > Cichliformes > Cichlidae > Rhamphochromis > Rhamphochromis longiceps. The sequence goes on along the minus strand of NC_140559.1, from coordinate 10,310,561 downwards.
ACACAAGGCTCCTTTAAAAAGATGTGGAAGTGTTACATACATTTTTATAAACACTTACATTCCACAGCAATCTCAGCTCACTTGGAATACTGGAGCACACAGACGATCTCGCAACTCCACTGGTGGAGCCACAGCTGCCCTGGGGCAGACTGACAGAGGCGAGGCTGCCATATCGCACCATTGGCTTATGGCAGGAAGTAAACAGGAAGTCCCAAGATGCATTTCTTGTTAAGTTTTTTTTTTGAAAACTGCAGTTAACCCTTAAGCACTGCCCCCCCCCCCCCCCCCAGTGACCACTATATGCAACTACACAAACCTATAAAATTAACAGCTTCAAGTGCACACAACATGCAGATAACAACGAAATAGCACAAGCAATAACATTAAATTACCCAATAACATTCTTGTCTTACCATACATGGAAACAAAGAAACAACATTTTAAGACCCCTTTTTGAACCTTAAATTGATATTTGGTTAACTGAAATGGAAAATATTATTATTAATTTACCACTCGGCTACATGTAGACAAACCAAGGCTGCACTTGAATCTGAACAAATAATCGTTTTCAACGGCCTCAAATCTTCCACCCACTGTACTGCTAATAGAATTGCTAACATTTCTCCTGTGAACACAGACAATCCATTAATAATTCTCTTCCCAATCTTTACCATAAAGTCCAGAATTACTATTGCCACCCCCCACTTGACTAGCTGGATTCTTTGAAGCATCCGTATATACCTGCACATACCCATAATACTGATCTATGTAACCCTGAACTATATTTGAGTCCAGACCGGCTGCCCCGTCCTTACTCTTCTGGTGCAATGAAGAAAAATATACAGCTGCTTCAGGAAGTATCCATGGAGGGACTGCAGGCCTCGGCACTCGCTAGTGATGACCCGTTTGAAGCTAACAGGCCGGTGCGTATGTCAAAACAATCAATACACTGTTTCAGAAGCACTGTGTCGAAGCTTGATTCGTTTGGCCAGAGTCATGTGATCAGTGACGTCCGAAGCTTCATTTAGAGCCTAACTGCTTCGGTATCTGATTCCATCTGATTCAATGGTTTATAAGGAAGTGAATCATTCGCGGGATTTGTGGTGTTTTGATGGTGACAGATAGCGAACCCTTGATCATTCCACTGAGAGATTTGGAGCCAGCGAGGAATGGAGGAGGTTCTGTTGTGTGGGAGTATTTTGAGTTGGTTTTGGTCAGTTGGGTGGGTTTTCCAGCTTTGTGTTCTGGCTGTTTGCTTTTGTTTTGTGCGTGTTTATTTTATCTGAAAACAGGAAAAGGGTAAAATGTCAAAAATCTGCTTCCATAATATAAATATCATTAAATAACTTTAACTTCCATTATTATTTTTCAATTATTGTATTTACCAACTTCAAGACGTCACAAGCAAAGACAGACCACACCATGGCGCATATTTAAACAAGGAGAGTTTACTGGTCAAAACTATTTATTAAACACATAAAACACATTTTTTAACCACCAAAAAATACACGTTAAAAGCAACACAACAGCGGCCAGATATCAGACAGAATTCCACTCTGTAGAGTATAATAATATATTCATAATGAAGCGGTTGGTTTTATTTTGTGGATTCAATCTGCTCTTCATATTTTTGGCCAGCAGATGTCACCAGAGAGGACTGTGGTGAAAAGCTTCGAGTAATGAACCATTTTTCAATACAAGCTTCAGTGCTTCAGAAAGCTTCATTTGGCCATCACTAGCACTCGCTGACATATGTCTAAGTGGTCCAATTTAAGTTCTTTAGCTCTTCACCCCACCACCCATCAAAAGCAACACGGACACAAAGAAACACAGGGCTTAAATACACAGAGGGAGCAATCAGGGAATGGGAAACAGGAGGGAAACACAGGTGGGGCAAATCAGGCCTAACGAGACAAAGGAAGCAAAACCAGACACATTAACATGAGACACGGACTTTCAAAGTAAAACAGGAAACATAACACAGACTGAACTTACAGACACAGACTCACAGGCAGGCACTGCAACAGAGGGAACAGAGACGTAACCCCTAAGACAGAACTCTAACAAAGACACCAAAGACTAGAAACGATAAATAATGTAATAAACTCAAAACTCCGGGTCAACGACTCAGGCATCCTAACAGTTTTAAACACTTCAGTGTTAATCGTTTTGTTTCAGTTGTTTGAACAAAGTCACTGTGTGAATATGTCAGCTGACATTCGTTGTTGTATACAAACTGATATCCTGTGATTTATGCTTTAATCCTGTGATACAGTCAGTGTTGTTGGATAAACCCCGGCCTCTTAATCAAATGTTCACGCCTGGTTTCATTGGTATCATATCCACCCAGAAATCTGGACTTCATCATTTTGCCCTGACATCATTATCTGAACATTAAAACTGCAGCAATGTTAAAATGAATCATGAAAGGACTTTGTTGGCTTCTTTAAAGGTACAGAATATAAATTTTAAATATATGTTTACGTGTTTAACTTTGACCAAATTGTTATCAACTGATTATGAGTTATTTTTATATTCAGTATAAATCTAATTGTGTGGTGGGTCACAAATTTACTTATTAGGTAAAAATCATACTCTTTTTTTATTTTTATGACTTGTTATCTTATGTGCAGCACTTTGTGATTCTATCTAGAAAGGTGCTATATAATTAAAATTTTATTTATTAATTAATTAATTTAAACTGATCTACAGACTGGTTTCTGTGACAATAATTCAATCTTCAGGTTGCAGGTAAATGGATGCAGGTAAACAAACACACAGCTCAAAGTTTGAGTCATTTATTTTGCAACAATGACCTCCAGTAAAAATCTGTCATCTATGGTAATCAGAACAGCAGAAACACCCAAATCATTCAGAGACATGGTTTACAGGGATTACATTACATGGATTAAACAGCAGAGGTAAAGCATCAAACAGCAGAGTCTACATTAGACCTGATCCAGGACCATCCCAGTGAAACCACAACAACCACCAACAACACTGAGATGGTCCTGGATCAGGTTCAGAGTCCAGACAGAGATCATCATCATCATCATTAGTCTGAACACATGAAGCAGCAGCTTTTATAACATCAGACAGAACCAGGACCAGGATCCAGGCTCAGTTGCTGGGAACCAGGATACGACCTGGAAGAAGAAGAGACGAGGACACAGTCACCAACACACTCTGAAAACAAAGAGATCAATGGCAATGATTCAGTAAAGTTTCATGTTTCAGGGCCTGAACCAGGTCTGAGAGTCCTCCAGAAAACAGTAAAAACCTGTATTTGAAACATTAATGTAACTAACAGGTGTCTGAAAATAAACAGCAATGCTGTAAACCTGCCTGAAACATCAATATGTTTAAAATAATGTTGATGTAAACCAGTTTTAGACTTGTGTAATGTGGTTTGAGATTTAGACTGGTCTAAACTGGTTTCAGGTATGAACTGGTCTGTGAGTGAGAGTCCTGCTCTGACCTCGGGCCTTCCTCCTGTAGTAGATGAATCCAGCCAGAGATAAGATCAGACCCAGGATCAGTCCTGAGGCTCCGATGGCGAGCTTGTTCCTCTCTGACTCAGGCATGGACGATTCTGAGGAAGGATCTGAGTCACACAGGTGAGAGTCACACAGGTGTACATTCAGGTATGTACAGGTGTGTAGATACAGACAGGTATTTACCCCAGTCAGTGATCAGAGGTTTCTCCAGGCTGGCGTGCTCCACCTTACAGGAGATCTTCTCCCCAGACCTTCAACACAAACATCAGTGACTCTCAGATCTTAAACTTTTAACATTTAAACTTGCAGACCTCATATTAGAAATTGTTCAGGTTTCCATCATTAAAAATGGCGCTCCTGGACCTGATGTGGACTCACCTGGGTGTGTACTCCAGGTGTGAGTGGGTCTGGTAGTACCAATCACCATCTGCCATCTCCTCAGTGGAAGTGACATCAGAGGTGACTTCCTGTCCATCTCTCAGCCAGCTCACTTTGATGTATTTGGGGTAGAAGTCATAGACGCTGCAAACCAACATGGCAGGATGCTGACTGGAAGGGGGTGTTGTGGAGTGAAGTCTGACATACGGCTTAGCTAGAGGATATTATGAGTTTCTGTTATTGTTAACATCATATCATCAGGGATGATTGTATACATGTGTATTAATAAAGATACTGTCAACAGTAGAGTCACATATAACCAGTCTGACATCAGATGATGAATCAGCTGTGAGGAGAAACATCATCAGGCTGTAAACATCATTTATTATAAAGTAAGACATGCAGAGCTGTATGTGCTGGAAATCTACCAGACTCGAACCTGGATCTGGATCAGTTTTTATTAATATCCAGTGAGTGCTGGCTCACAGTGAAACCAGTTTGAACCATCAGTGAACTCCAGATCAGTTGCTGTGCTGGTTTAAAAGTAAAATCTGACACATGGAGACTAGCTGAGAAACTAACACCTTAACTCATCCACACATAAATGAACCCAGACTGCTTTCACCCAGTTTAATATATCAACATGAAACTAAAGGACTGAATCCAAAGATGGTCCCAGTTTCACTGAAAAAAAGGGACTGGCCATCTCTTGGATTTATGTAAGCATCTTGCATGTATTTGGACGGGGAAGATGGCGGAGTGAGTGGTTCAACTTGAGTGGGCTCCGAGGCTTTTCCTGAAAAGAACCTCCTTTATGTCTTGACCGCAATCAAGTAAACCAGAATTAGAAGCAGACTAGTTATACTTCATCTCTAAAACTCAAAAACTTCCTCCCTGTATTTCTCTCCGTCATTCTCGGCCACCTTCTCCGAAGCGGCGAAATGGCTAACATTAACAAAAATGATGGCTACCACCTAGCGGCTCTTCGACAGGCGTGCGACAAAGAAGATATTGAATGGATGGAACAGCAGCACGACTTATCACAAGACAGACCGCAAGCTGATCGTCACCACACACCAGTTAAACGTCCAAATCCTAAAAAAATGAAGGCTAACAAATCGCAGACGCAAAACGAAGTTTCAAACACAGTTCTCCTCAATGCTATCCAAAAACTGGTATGTAAATTCGACACCCAAAGTGAACATTTAAAGAATTATGAATTCCAGCTGCAAGAAAACACCGACGCTGTAAGAAAAGTAAAGGAGTCTGTGGATGCTAATACGGAAGCTGTTAAATCTGTGGTGGAAGATGTGAAACGTATTAAAACGCAGATGGCGACGCTGAAAAAAGAGAACGAGGCTCTTCGTGAAATGTGTCTGGAGCATGCTAGATACAAACGGAGATGGTCTTTGCTGCTAACGGGCGTTCCTGAGAAGGAGGGGGAGAACACAAGAGAAGAAATAATCAGGATTCTGACCAAGATAATTCCTGCGAACGCCGAGCAGCTGTACAACACAGTGGATACAGTGCACCGGCTGGGTCAGAAGGGACGAGTTGGTGACAAACCCAGGCTGATTGTCATACAGTTTGCCATGAGAACTGTTCGAGACCTAGTGTGGAAGATGTCCAAGGAGGCGAAGCTCTGCAAGGAGATGAAGATTCGGTTTAGAGAGGACTTTTGTAAGGAAGACAGAGAAGCCCGCAAACGTCTGTGGCCGAGGGTGGAGGAGGCAAGGAGCAGAGGGCTCAAAGCTTTCCTGAAGGACGGATATGCTGTCATCGATGGTCGTCAAATCAAAGAATGAAAGAACTTTATAACGACCTAGATAAGAAGGTATAACTGTTCAACTAAATTTAAGCCGGTAACTTGCTCAATGGTCCCTGACTTTGACTGGGTCTATTAGTTAATAGGAGGTAAAATGTTCCATTGCCCTACTCTAGTTATTACAGCACTTTCAAGCTATATTCAATGGTTCTTTCAATATTTTCTTTGAATCAGAATCAGAATCAGAATCAGAATACTTTATTGATCCCTGGGGGAAATTATTTTTTGTTACAGTGTTCGAGGTTTAAGAAGTAACATAAAGCGTAAAGCGATTTTTCTTTTTTGTAAGGAACAGCCTAACACGAATTGTTTTTTATTTCAAGAGACACACAGTAGTAAAGATGATCATATATTTTGGAGAAAGCAGTGGGGAAGCGGTGATATTTATTTATCTCATGGTACCTCTCATTCAGCAGGAGTGGCTATTTTTCTACATCGTTTTAATGGAAGAGTTATTGATCATAAAGGTGATGAGGAAGGTCATTGGTTAATGATTAACATAGAGTTGGATGATACTAAGTACATTTTAGTAAATGTTTATGGGTTCAACAATAGAGCTAAAAACAGGAAATTAATTCCTGATTTGAAAAAAATGATAGAAGAATGGAAGATCATCTATTCAACTGAAAAAGTCGTTGTTGCAGGTGACTTTAATATGGTACCAGATGAAAAACTGGATAGATTTCCAACTAAATATAACTCTTCTCATTTTAACCAAACATTAATGGATTTCTCCTGCACCCTCAACCTAATCGATATCTGGCGTAACTTAAACCCAGAAAAACTGCAATACACCTGGAATAATTCTGAGCGCTCTCAATGCTCAAGACTGGATTATTGCTTAATAACTAGTAGTCTCCCCCCCTATCATCCAACTGTAAGATTCTTCACTCCCCTGTTACTGACCATTGTGCCATAACACTTTCAGTCTCCCCGGATAATAGATTATCAGAACTGAAGAATTCTCACTGGAAGTTTAACAGTAACCTCTTAAGAAGCTCATCTTTTTGTATAAAAATTAAATCATTGATAGGAGAGGTAAAAGCAATGGAGGCTTTTTCTTCTACTAGTAAATGGGAATGGTTGAAGTTTAATGTCAGAAAAATTGCCAGTGAAGAAGGAAAATTAATGGCTAATAAAAGGAGACAGAAACAGGCTGAAATTACTGCACAAATAAGTTCATTGTGCAATTTATCACATCTGACAGAGGAAAACTCTATAGAACTAAACCAGTTGCAGTACAAACTAGATGAACTTTATATAGACAAAGCAAAAGGTGCCTTCATTCGCTCAAGGGCTAAATGGATTGAGGAGGGGGAAAAGAATTCTTCTTATTTCTTTAACCTGGAGAAAACTAGACAAACAAAAAAAACTATAATGAAGTTACAAATTAATAATACCCTGACTGAAGACCAACAGACTATAAACAACTATCTTACAGAGTTCTATTCAGCCCTCTACACTACAAATTATTCCAGTTCGGAGACTAATTCTTTTTTTAGCTCTATCCATGGAAAAATTCCTCAAATTGACTCACACTTTAAAAATCTCAATGAGTCTGAAATCACTTTAGCTGAATTGGATGCTGCTGTTTCCCTGGTAAATCTCCAGGTCCCGACGGAATCACGATTGAATTTTACAGATATTTCTGGAGTGACATTAAAGATCTATTACTAGAGGTATTTAATGAATGTATAAATGATCAGATGCTATCTCCAACTATGAAACGAGGAATAATTTCTTTACTTCCTAAACCAAACAAGGACCCTATCCTTTTAGATAACTGGAGACCTATCACACTTCTTTGCTGTGACTACAAATTATTAGCTCATGTCTATGCCAATAGATTAAAAACAGGAATAACTCAAATAATAGATGAGACACAGTCAGCCTTTATAAAAGGACGTCACATCCATCATCATACCCGTTTAGTATTAGATATGTTGGATTACAATCATTTAATTCCTCATGATAGCCTTATTTTATTTCTTGATTTCTTTAAAGCTTTTGATTCTTTGGAGCATAATTTTTTATTTAAAGCTCTGGAGGCTGTGGGTTTTGGTCCCAGATTTGTTAGTGTAGTGAAAATGTTGTACAGAGATATAACAAGTAGTATTGCACTCAATCAAGGGTTTTCTAATAGTTTTAAAATTAATCGTGGCATTCAGCAGGGATGCCCTATTAGCCCGTTATTGTTTATTGTTGCAGCAGAAATGCCATTTATATCAAACTCTCTCCAGATGTGGAAGGCATAAACATTCTTGATAAAGAATTTAAAATTAGTCAATTTGCTGATGACACTGCCTTATTTCTAAGGAATGTAAATATGGTCTCTACTGCAATTAATAAAATCCTTTCATTCTCAAAAGCATCCAGCTTAACACTAAACCTTAAAAAATGTGAAATCTTAGCTGCACAGCTGGAATCAAAATACTATTAACAATATTCCAGTAAAAGAGGAGGTAAAATACCTTGGTTTAATAATCATTAAAAATACTAATGATCGAGAGAATAATAACATAACTCCTAGATTAAATGTAGTTAAAAAAATATTTAATCATTGGTTAACACATGATTTATCCATATTAGGTCGTATCTTACTGTCTAAAGCAGAAGGACTTTCAAGACTCATATACCCCTGTTATGGCGCGATATGGCAGCCTCGCTTCTGTCAGTCTGCCCCAGGGCAGCTGTGGCTACAACTGTAGCTGCTTCCACCAGTGTGTGAATGTGAGAGTGACTGAATAGTGGTATTGTAAAGCGCTTTGGGTGCCTAGAAAAGCGCTATATAAATCCAATCCATTATTATTATTATTATTATTATTCAATTTTTACATCTCCTAAAATGATTAAACTGTCCAATTCTATTATATTCAGCTTTATCTGGAAGAATAAAACACATTATATACGCAAATCACAACTAGTTAAAGACTATGAAAATGGGGGCTTGAAAGCTTTAGACTTTGAATCTATTATTGCTGCATTCAGGCTCAGATGGATAAAAGACTGCATTTCCTATCCTCAATCTATGTGGTACCATATTCCAAACAAACTCTTTAATAAGGTCGGGGGGTTAGATTTTTTGCTCAGATGTGATTATGAAATATCTAAGATTCCTCTTAAGTTGTCTAGTTTCTATAAGCAAGCTTTGAATTTTGGGAAACTAATTTTCACCCACAATTTTTCACCTCACAATTCTGTGTTGTGGAATAATAGGGTTATAGTCATCAATAAGAAGTCCATATTTAAATCAGACTGGTATGATAACGGTGTATGTTTTGTTGTTGATCTGCTTGATAAAAATGGAAACTTGCTATCTTATGAAGAATTTATTGATAAGTATAAAATAGAGATTTCATTTAATAATTATAATAAGGTTTGTAAAGCGATACCCACACCGTTGTTAAATCTTATCGTAAATAGTTTAAAGTATTCACTAATAAGAACATGCTTACCTTCACTGACGATAGGTAATACCTCAATAAAGGACAAAAAATGTAATAATAAGTTCATCTCTAATACCTTTAAGCAAATAGTATTCTGCAACTACAATGTCAATGTCAGACATGACCTTGATAGCATGTTGAAAGAAAAGTCATTTTCTTTTTACCTAAAATACCCACTTGCGCCTAAAATGAAAGAAACACACTTCAGAATCATATCCGGCATTTATCCAGTTGGAGAATGTCATGGATTGCTGTGTGGCAGGCAGGAGGAGGACCCAAAATGCAAAACTCACAGACACGGGGATGAACTCAAAAATCACAGCTTTAATGCTGGAGAGGCAGAACGCAGGAAATACAAAACTAAACTGGGAAAACTAAATACAAAGCTCGCCAAGAAACACAGGGAGGAACACACACAACATGAGGGAGAACGCGACGCAGAATTGAGGGAGACGCAGACATAAATACACAGAGGGTTAACGAGGGAAGTGGGAGCACACGGGGAACACAGGTGACACAGATAATCATAATAAGACACGGCAGGAGTGAACACAACACTGACGGGAGACGGGCAAAGTAAAACAGGAAGTACACAGAGGTTCAGACAGGAGGAGAGAGAGCACGGGGAGAACACAGACATAACAGGCTGGGGAAAACAGAATAAAACACAAGGAGAGACGAGGGCTCACAGATACACAGGGGCACACAGGAGGTAACCAAATAAGGACCATCTTAACTAAATAATCCTAGGAACCAAGGCATGACTAGGGAATGAAATACAAAACTGAGAATACTGGGCCCACATGGCCCGGGACCATGACAGAGAATTCCTGCATAAAAGGTTTAATTTTGAGGCCGACTCTTGTGCTTTCTGTTCTTCCGATCCAGAAACACTAGAGCATCTATTTTTCACTTGTCAGTATGTTAATGCTTTCTGGTTTGAAATACACTGTTGGGTTTCACTCAGGATTTCCAATGTACCTGCCTTCACATCTAAGGATGTTCTTTACTTTATGGACAATCTGGATTCTGAAATCTCAGATGTTGTCAATTTTGTAATAGTGCTATGTAAGTTTTTCATTCATTTATGTAAGTGGAAGAATGCCTCTCCTATGTTTACCGCCTTCTTGAATTACTTTTGTCAATATTTTAAGTCACTTAAGCTTATTTCAAATATGAACAACAAAGCTGCTGTACTATACTGTAAAATCACAAAATACTTGCTATTCAAATTTTCCTGCCTGTGTCAAAAGGTCTATGTTCCTTATTTCTTTACCCTAGAAACTTTTATTTTCTCCCTGTAAAGTTATGATGACTTGCTTCACCATCTTTATAATGTAAATTGTTACAATTTTGGTCTGTTTCCTTGACTTGTTTTGTATATGAAAATTTGCTTCAATAAAAAAATAAATAATAATCTTGCATGTATTTAACACAATTGCCTCATGTTTTAAAGATAAATGTAACTATATAGTGTAAAAACTACATGATATGCAGAAAGGGTGTATTAAATTGTTCATATCATGTTCAGGTGAAGTAAGTCAATAAGATAGCAACGTTAAATCTCGTGAAACCACGCGTGATTTCATCTCGCGGGTTTTGGATCGTGGTTCAAAAAGGCATCCATCTCAGTCAAGTCGAGCAGCCAACTCTACGTTTTTGGTATGTCTTGATTTTTTGAATTAATATTTACCATATTTCAGCCAAATGTAGTTAAGCGTCTAGAGTGTCGCCATGTAGCATGCTAAAAAAGAGCCGTTAGCTTATTTGCTGTTTTATCTGTTGTCAAAGAATTGGCGCTTTTTCATTTGAATTTGTCTTTGGCACAAGAGCCGTAATATCACATTAAACCTAATTACGAGGCACTCATAACATAATTTGGTTTTCTGTGTGAATAGATTTGCCAACTGACTCTTCAGTTACATTGTGTATTTACTGCACCGTGGTGTTAGTGAGATTTTGGACATTGAACAGCTTTAGCTAATATCATCAGCGGCATTATGCTAGCTTACATCCCTACCCCTTCTGCTCTTAATTTACTGGAAGTTGGCTTTTATTTAGAAGTCATGCTTCAGGATCTTCTATTTTGAAATCAGGTTTCCACGTCTTTTGCCATAATACTTTGAATACACAGGGAATGTAAAACAAAGTGGAGGCTGGCTTGACTGCAATCCTGGAATTGGAGGCTGGCTTGACACCAGTCCTCACTTGCTGTCCTTTTGTTTTTGTTTTGTTTTTTTTTGCTGCACATTGAGAGACGACCTCTATTCTGCATTTCACCAGGAGTTAGCTGATGGATTGTGGGTTCAAGGTGTTATGGTAAGAAAGTATATTCTATTTTCGCTTAAGGTTTCTGTAACTTAATTATAATAGGTTTTTTATAATTATTAGGTGCATGCATACTCAAATAGACCACCCTATTAATACAACTGAGAAATCCAAAATCTGCCATAGGTTTAACTTATACCCGTATGTATTGTCAGAAAGGCGATTACTGGACTCAAATTAATGCACAATTGAACTGAAATGAGGTTGTAACCTCTGGGTTGTTGGGTTGCAAATCAGGAACAAACATCTTTGGATTTTTTGAATCCCATAAGATCTGGAAACACAGTTTTTATTCAATAAAACATTACTGATTAACCAAGCACAGTGCCTGCTGTTATTTCAAAATTTCAAAATGTTATTTCAGATAAAATGCAGCATTCCAGTGCATCCCAACCATGCATACAGTCAAGGTTTCTGACGGAGCTGAGTTTCTCTCTGACAGTCTGCTGAAAGTGTTTGCAAAGGGCACAAAGCTAAAGGATGTAGCTGCCATGATGACAGTAAGAACTTTAACATTCTTTAACTACAAAGTGTATATGTAAAAGATTTTTATGCTGCATCCATTGAAACAGTCAACTATTACCTGTGAGTACTGATTCCACTGAAAGGATGCCAAAATTTTCGTCATGCATTTACTGGCCCACTGAGAAAAATTTATCTTTTTTTAAAAATATATGTTCTGGAAACTATATATCCATAAAGTTGATGTCAAACAGGAACTTTTGATATTGCTTTGTAGATGCTGGTGTTGCATGTTGACTGGTTTAAAAAGTCAAGAGTTTTTGTCTGGGATCATTTTCTTCTGTGCTACTGAAAAGTTCACAAATCTTTGTTTTCTTTGTTATAATACTCAAGGATGACATTAATGCTCAAAGGGAGTCTCATCAAAGTGCTCCGCATCTGTGTGAAAGACAATTGCAACATCTTGGTGCAGGAGTTCATGGTGAGTGTTTTATGAGTAGATTGTGGCTTTGCAACAGTTAAAAATGCATTTAGTTATCCACTTGATCCTCATTGGACTGGTTAGGACCAGTAGTCCTCTTTAATAATTTGAAGTTCACATGAGGCCTGGTAGTGAACTCGGCCGCCCCCCCTTGAGGCCCCACCCCCACCCCTGTATTAGGGGTCACATCAGTGTGAAAAAACTTTAAATTTGTCATTCTAGTGAACAAAGGAAAATCCCACCAGTATTTACATTAGCTTTTGTTTGAAAAAAAAAAAAAAAAGACCAACTGACCAACAGCTAACCAAATTGTGGGGCTGAAAGTCTAAATTCTAACATCTTCTGAGTGACAAAACCTGGATTTCTGATGGGCCGGTGTCTTTCTAAGAAAAACTAATGTAAAGCATTTGAAATTATGTTTTTCACTCTCTCTTAGAAACTCTGTTAGACCATGAATGGCAGCATGGCAGGCCACTCTTTGGCTATAGCTATTTACTATGGTTTAAATTACTCTAACATTAGAACTGGTAGATTCAAAAGAGATGAGTTTAAAAAGGAATCTTAAAGAAATGTTTTGTGTTTAACCAGGACTTGACTGAGGCCACTGCACAGATTGAGAAAACCACAATGAACATCTGTCTCCAGAGATGCGCCAGGCAATGACTTTTCTGATGTTGGCATCATCATCGAGGGTATAGTAGTTCTTCAAGATCTGGATAACGTGACCTTTGCAGTAGCCATGCTGTTTGGACCTTTTTTATTCCTTCAACATGAGTTACCCATCACAGCTCTGCTACACTTTTGAGGTGATTCAAAGGGTGGTAATGGAGTTGGATGCAACTCAGCTCTCAAGAAAAGCTCACAACTAAGACAAAACTGCTCCTGCAACGAAGCTCACTGTTATGCATGTGAGGTGACCAGCTCTAGGTGAGAGGACATTTAAATCTCACACTTGTTCTGCTGCATTTTTGAAGCTCAATTCCAGGAACAGATCGCAGGGTTCATTTTTATATGCTCTGCAACTGCCATGAGGACGAGCCGTTTTTGTTGTTGTTTGTTTTTCCTTTTGCTCTGTACAAGTTCTGTTTGTCTGTTTGGCAGCATTTTTAAATTTCTCTTTGTATTTTTTCTTTCTTTTACTAGTGAAGAGATGTAGCGTGAACAGTTATACAGTCTAAATATCCCATATGGGTCGTGTGAAATGGTATTTTCAGTTTCATTCAGTTGAAGTAAAGAACGTTGAATATTTCTAAGTGTGCTGTTTTGAACCAAGATGTCACAGTATGTTGACGTTTTCGCGGGATCTTGGATCGTTCGGTTCTCCGAAGCTCATCCGGGACTTGCTGTCATAGCAACAGATCCGTACATTACATCCCGAGGGAGTTTACAGTAGTTATTGTGATAGCTGTTTATATACCGCCGGATGCTAACGTTAGCACGGCTCTCAGTCTCTTGCTCAACACCATAAACAAACAACAGCTTGCCCACCCCGATGGGGTTTTTATTGTCGCCGGCGACTTTAACAAAGCGTGCCTAAAGACTGTGCTTCCTAAATTTGTCCAGTTCGTGGACTTTGCTACGAGAGGAGAACACACTTTGGACCATGTCTATTCAAACATCAGGCATGCTTTCAGAGCGACACCCCTCCCCCACCTGGCTGGATCTGACCACCTCTGCATGTCCCTCACCCCCACTTACACCCCCCTGCTGAGAAAGGGTCAGGGTGTTTCCAAATCAAAAACCCTGGATGAATAGCGAAGTGCAATCCCTCCTAAAAAGCCGCAACACTGCCTTCAAGTCAGGGGACAGGGCTGCGTATAGGGCGGCCAGGGCAGACCTGAGTAGAGGCATCAGGAAAGCTAAGGCTGCCTATAGGAGGAGGATTGAAGATCACTTTGCTGACAACGACCCCAGAAAAATGTGGCAGGGGATCAATCACATTACCAACTACAGAAGTAATAACCAGGCAACATCTAGGACTGATGCCTCACTGGCTGAGGATCTAAACCGTTTCTTCGCCCGCTTTGAGACGACCAAGCCCTCAGCTGCCACACCACTTCCACCCGCCCCCAGCACTGGCACACTAACACTTAGGGAGCACCAAGTGAGGTGTGTTCTAAGGTCAGTGAATCCCAGGAAGGCGGCAGGTCCTGATGGAATACATGGAAAGGTTCTCAGAGCATGTGCTGACGAACTGACCGGAGTCTTCACTAAAATCTTCAACCTTTCCTTGTCATCAAACACCGTCCCGCCCTGCCTCAAAACCTCCACCATCATCCCCATCGCCAAGAAGACAGCTGTGGCCAGCCCAAATGACTACAGGCCTGTTGCACTTACGCCTGTAGTGATGAAGTGCTTTGAGAGACTGGTCTGTCAGCACATCAGGGCCGGTCTGCCTCCCACTCTGGACCCCCACCAATTTGCCTACAGGACAAATCGATCCACCGAGGACGCTATCACCATAGTGCTCCACACTGCACTGAGTCACCTGGAGCACCGAGGAAGCTATGTGAGAATGCTCTTCCTGGACTTTAGCTCAGCATTCAATCATATCATCCCGGAGATCCTGGTCCAGAAACTGTCTCACCTGGGACTCTCCACCCCCATCTGCCTCTGGATCAAGGACTTCCTGACAAATAGACCACAGTCTGTCAGACTCGGCCCCCACCGGTCCAGCACCATCACACTCAGCACCGGGTCTCCACAAGGATGTGTTTTGAGTCCCCTCCTGTTTACGCTCTACACATCCGACTGCTCCCCTACCCATCTCTCAAACACCATCATAAAGTTCGCGGATGACACCACAGTGGTTGGACTCATCTCAAGGGGGGATGAGTCGGACTACAGAGATGAGGTCAACAGACTGACTGAGTGGTGTTCAGTTAACAACCTCCAACTGAACACCACGAAAACTAAAGAACTTATCTTGGACTTCAGGAAGGGCAGAGCAGACCCGGCCCCACTTTACATTCACGGGAGCTGTGTGGAGAGGGTACACTCCATGAGGTTTCTGGGCGTGCAGATATCTGATGACCTCTCCTGGACTGCAAATACCACGGCGGTGGTTAAAAAGGCCCAGCAGCGTCTCCACTGGCAATATCATCAAGGACCACTCTCACCCCTGCAACCAACTGTTTGAACTATTACCGTCAGGCCGACGGTACAGGTCACATAAAACAGGACAAACAGATTCAGGGATAGCTTCTTTCCCAGAGCTATCACCGTAGTAAATAAGCACAAAAACAATTGAACCTATTCCATACCGTCACTGTCATTATATTATGCTGCTATTCATACTGTCATTATATTAATGCTGCTATCCTGTATATATCGTACTTACTATTGTCTGAGTACTTACGATTGTTTTTTTGTACTTTTTATATTTTACATTTATATTTATTATTGAAACTTGCACCAAGGGAGTGGCACTCCAATTTCGTTGTACTCTGTACAATGAAAATAAAGGCTATTCTATTCTATTCTATTCTATTCTATTCTTGACTTACTTTGCACGGCAACCAATCAAATGTTAGAGAAGCTGCATGAGCAGCGTTGACCCCGCCCACTTAGTTTGATGGGTGAGGGTGACAGATAAAATGATTTCAAGGAGAGAGATGAAGGGGACAAAAGTGCCAAAATGAATTAAATAAATAAATCATTAAATAATTAATTAAAACTGTCAATAATTATTTAAATATGTTATTAATTAATTAAATGTGTCAATAATTAATTAATTACATGTGTCATAAATATTTATGTAATTAATTATTGACACATTTAATTAATTATTTAATGGTGTATTTAATTAATTCATTATGGCAGTCCTGGCATTCCATACACTCATAGATCTAGCCATCTATAATCCAAAAGCAGAAGACGATGAATCGTTTTCCACTATCAGACAGCTTCCCCTCCACAGGAGGCCTGAGCTGGTTCAATCATGTTCCTCTGAGCTGCTGCTGCTGGGACCTGATTTCATTCAAGTAAATCAAGTTTAGTCGTTGAGTGCTTTTCACAGACAAACAGTCACAAACCGCTGCACACAAAAGGCTAAAACAAATATAAACATTAAGTGCCAAAACAGCCAATGAAATATTTAATAAGACAAAATATCTGTGTGTGTTTCCTCTGGGTTTTAATGGGAACTTTATAATTGTTTCAGTATATTGAATAGCTCCACTGTTACACTGAGTCAAAGATCTGAGCTGTAAATGTGTGCAGGTGTGAAGCTGCTACACAAGCTCTGAAAGTCAGAATCAATAAATAAACTGCAGACGGCCTTCAAACAAACATCAGTGTTTCTCAATTTTTGTTTGAATTAAAATAAATTAATTAGAAGATAAGAAGGAAAAGGTGTTTTATCAACCTGTCAGGCTGCTTCATGCTGTTAGAAATATTTATATGGAAATATTTAAAATATAAATATGAGCAATATTTCAGCTTAAAGAGGTTTAATGAATCATCAGTGTGTTGTAATGAACAGCTGCAGTTTGCCTGTTTCTCCAGCAGGGAGCGCCACAGACTGAGGTTAGATAAGATAAGATAAGATAACCTTTATTAGTCCCACACGTGGGAAATTTGTTTTGTCACAGCAGGAAGTGGACAGTGCAAAAGTTATGACGCAAAAATTAGAATACAATAAGAATAAATACAGTACACAGCTGTACAGAATAGAATAAAATAATATACTATATACAGTAGAATAAAATAGAATAAAAATATACAATAAGATAAAAATAGAATACGAATGCTATATACAACTGAGTAAAAATACAACGATGACAGAAAAGATTATTGCACTTAGTGTTATTGCATATGTATGGATGTGTGTGCTTGATCAGTTAAAGTCTTTATTATGGAGTCTGACAGCAGTGGGGAGGAAAGACCTGCGAAATCTCTCCGTCCCACACCGTGGGTGCCGCAGTCTCCCACTGAAGGAGCTGCTGATTTATTTATTACAGTTATTGATCACCAGAGTCTGACCTGCAGCTGTGAGTCCATCATGAATGATTCAGAGTAACATGAACACCTGATGATGTCACACAGACCAGCACACTCACCTGATTTAGACAGAGCGTTGCTGTACCAGACACCAATGTTGTGTAGGCAGTACGTCCCCTTCTCAGTTTTCACTTGAGTCAGGTATGCACCACTGTTCCACAGCTCTGCGTTCTTCACTCCGTACTCAGTGTATCCAACAAACTTCCCCACATCGCTGTCAAACCTGTTGACCTCGATCTTGTTGTAATAGTAAGACAGGACGTACTGGATGTCCTTCAGCTCAGTGGAGTTAAAGTTACAGCGATCCACCGTATACATTTTGAATCCATCTGAGAACAAACACAACATCAGACTGCGAGCTGTGTATGGGAAGATGTACAAATAACTTGATCAGTGATGCATTTATTGATCACTATACTGTTAAGTGATCAGTGTATGAGTATATCGATCATACCTGCTGTGCTGAGGCTGATGAAGAGGAGGCTGAGGCAGAGGAAGGATGAAGCCATGTTCCTGAGTTCTCCTGACAAACTGACTCAGTCTGACTGAGAGCTGCTCTAAAAACAGAGGAGAGGTCACATGACCACAGCATCATCTGTTACCAGGAAGAAATGTGTGACACCAGCTCACACTCTTCATCATCCTGTGTGAAGAGTGTGCTGCTTTAAAGCTTTAAAAGCAGAGAGCAGCACTCTGTGACGTCATCAGCACATTTCCTCTTTACTCAAAATCTCCTGTTTTCATTTGTATTCAGTCAGAGCTCATGAATCTAATTACCTGCCACCACATTAAATCAACCACTAATGCACTGCTGTAATACTAATGATAACCTCTCATATTAACAGGGGTCATATTTACACACCTGTCCTCTTCTTCTTCATTAATAATAAGTAATCCACTCTTTCTCAGTACTTTTGATCCATTGAATTTACTGCATCACACTATTTATACTCACACTTCCTGTCTCTTTCAACTTAAAAGGACAGAAGCACTCTTATTGTGAAACATTTCTGTGGAGCTCTGATGTTCCTCTGTGTGGACGGCACACATCTCATGGATACTGGACTGAAAATGCGTCCCAAACATGAAATCTGTTTCTTAGTTAATGTGCAGTGTGATGTATTATGTAGTATAGATTTATTTTTAAGTTTCAGGCTCCAGAGCAGCTGAATCACATTTCACTGCTACATTCAGAGCAAAGGTTCAGATGAACTTTAAATGTTTGTAATTCACATTTTCTGTTTAGATATTCACGCAGACTAAATCATATTCAATGGAGACATTCAGTCAGAGTCTAACAGCACGTTTCAGCTCATAGATGTGTCAGTGATCAGACTGTTGACGAGGAAAAGAGTTCATCTCAACGTGATTGTCAGAGTCAGTGTAAATGCTGCTTCAGTCATTGAAATGTCAGATATTAAAACATGTTACAGCAGCGTTAGAAACATGTTGGATTCATTTCTACAAACACTCACTGATTTTTATTTAAACTGCTGTTTTCAGCAGACTCACACACACAGACTTTTTTATTAGAGTTAAAGGGCCCGTGTGTTCAATCTGAAATTGCTTTCAAATACTGGAATTCAGTAATGTCATCTGGGACTCTCCTCAGCTCTTTCTGGGACAGTGGCGCGGCTGCCCCTCTGTGGGTCTTCAGTTGGTCATATATCATCGTGATGTTGTTTATTATGTTGCTCTTTTCTTCTGCTTGTTTTCTTTTTTCTTTCTCAACAGGTGATCCAGGTGATCGATAGATGTATTTTTTTGTCTGCTTATTTAGTTGGTTTTTGCCCTTCTCCCCCGTCCCTCTTCTCAGCTGTTTCTCTTTCCCTCTTTCTTTCTCCCCTTCTTTCCTCCAGTCAAGTCTGTCCCGTATTCAGCAAGTGAAAATAAAATAAACAATAAAAGGTGAATCAAATGGACCATTACGGCAAGGCTGGGATGGTCAGTTTGGTAAAGTAAATCCGTTGGGCATCTTTCTTTGCCTTTAGACAACAATTCTGATGCAAAAGAGCCAAACGGGACAGGCAAAAGAAAAAAAGTAATGTCATCTGTGACCAATGAAGTCACATGATTATACACAGGAAACATGAACCTGCTCAGACACTCCTGACTCAGAAACAAACCACAGAGAGTGAAATGGATCCATGAATATTTGTAAAGACACAGGAAGAACACTCAGATTTGTGGGTTTATTACTCTGATGTTTTTTATTGATACATGGAAATCTGAAACAGTTTGATAAACAAGGACTCATTATAGAAGTTTATGAACACACTGAGGTCACCTGACACTGAGTTCAGATAAAACTGGTCTCAGTCTCATTAATTTGACTTTTGTCTCCTTTGTTTTTGTGGCAGGAAAAGGTTCCAGGTGGAATCTGCTGGATGGATGGTGGAGATACTCACTGTGACGAGGGAGCTTTAGTTTGCTTTGAATCTCAGAGTTGAACCTTATTCACACAGATGGTGACAGAACAGCTCATACAGGAGATTAACTTATAGCAGGTGAGACAGGTAGACAGGAAGCAGAAGTTCATTGCAGGTGAAGTCTGCACACACAACAACAACACACACTCATTATGAGCTCATTGTAGAACTATGATGACATCATCACCGTGAGCCAATCAGCTGCACTCGTTTCCTTTGACGAGGAAGAAGGTTCCAGCAGCCACACCGAGCAGACCGAGAGTCAGACCCACTACACAGAACACAGAGGGTCCAACACCTGGATCAGAGCGAGCGGACGCCTCCACCTCTGGAGACACAAACACAGAGAATATGAACCACACATCTGGACACAAACAGCAAAAACATACATCTGTCTCAAACTGTCAATCCTATTCTGATGAACACTAGGCTCAATCTTTTGTCAGTGTTCTGGGTTTAAATGAGGTTTTCTCACCATAGATCTTGGTCAGTGGTTCAGTCAGGGCCAGATGTTCCACTGCACAGCTGTACACGTCTCCCAGCTGTGGGGTGAACTGAAGTCTGGATGTCTGTTTGAAGATCCCGTCTTTGTTGGGATAGGGAACGTTGATGCTGGATCCTGTGACCTTCTGTCCGTTCTTGGTCCAGGAGACGTTGACAGGAGCAGGATAGAAACCAGTCACGTGACAGATCAGAGTGTTATTCTCTCCAAACTCCACCTCATCTCTGGTGTAGATCATCACACCTGAAGGAGCAACTGTGCACAAACACATCAGGAACAGCACGATCAGAGCTTCAGCTGGTGACTTTATTTATTTATTAATAAACATC
Organism: Rhamphochromis longiceps; assembly: GCF_057381845.1. NCBI lineage: Eukaryota > Metazoa > Chordata > Actinopteri > Cichliformes > Cichlidae > Rhamphochromis > Rhamphochromis longiceps. Next base: position 10,289,883 of record NC_140559.1, on the reverse strand, counting down.
AATAAAACGTTCAGGTGTTCAGTCAGATGATGTCATCACTGTCTGTGTGAGAGAAGCTAGAGTGAGGTCAGAATCATGAAGTTAAACTACAGACAGACTCAGTTCAGCTTCAGAGGAACTAAGAGGAGGAAAAATAAAATAAACTGTGATCTGCAGTAAATGCAGAATACTGCATTCAGAAATACTGAAACATGAACACAAATATAAACACGTCAGTGTTTCTGTACACATGATCAGTATGAATGTGTTCAAGGTGGAATGATTTCTTATATTTAATCAGGTTGAAGCTGGCTGTGTTTGACTGGACAAAGTAAATCAGTGCTGATGATGTCATCAGTGTGTTACTCTACAGAGCGTGCAGGTAAACACAGGTGAGGTGAGACAGGTGTTACATGTTGTATTTACCCTGTTCTGGAGGGAAGTCCTTCATGCCTTTACCAAAAAGCTTTATGTTCTCTCTGCAGGTATGTTGATTAGCCACAGCTAGTTCATAAGTTCCTTCCTGGTAAGTCATAGGATCAATAAAAGGAGGCTGAGGGTAGATCATCTCCTTTTTGTTGAAGTCTGCGTAGGCAACCTCTTCACCATCCAGTCCATACATGTTCTCTCCATCAGAGTCTGAACAGCCAATGATACGAACGTCACTGTGCAGAGCTGAAACACATCAAACACTGATCAATAACCTGATCAATAACCTGATCAATAAGCTGCTGTTTACAGAGACAAACTCACCGTCAGCAGAGACACAGAGGACACAGGAGAGGAAGAGGAGCAGCTCCTTCATTGTCATCAGCAGCTCTCTGACAGTTGAACTCTGAGTGTGTGTGGACCTCACAGAGTGTGTGTGTGTGTGAGCCTCACAGAGTGAGTGTGTGTGTGTGTGTGTGAACCTCACAGAGTGTGTGTGTGAGTCTGTGAGTGAACTGAAAGTGCAGCTGAGCTCTAACACACAGCAGCCAATCACAGAGCTCACAGCTCATGATGTCATCAGTGTCCAGGCAGACAGCAGCTGGAGGTGAACATGATCTGACACACACAGCACGATCAATAATCAATATTTATAGACTCTTCAAAATAAAGTTCAGCCTGATCAGCTTCCACTCTGGGGATTTTCAAAATAAAACAATTTATTTTAATAAAATGATTCAGTTTGTTTAAAAACACTGTGAAATATGACTTCATGTGTTATTTAAATAGTTTCCAGTTGAAATCACACCTGAGTTCATGTGTGTTACTGTGACAGTGAGAGTCACAGCTGTGTTTGTCAGCAGGAAACTTTTACAAACACAAAAACTTTACGCCTCCATCATATGTTGTAGATGCATCCAGCAGGTCCATCAGAGTCTTTACTGGGCCGATTCTGGCCCCGGGCCTTATGTTTGACACCTCTACAATAACCTGATCAGCTTTCAGACAGTGATTATTGATCAGATGGCATAACCTGCTGTCAGAGGAGCAGCTGAGTTAGAGCTGAGGAGGAGTTTAAAGTGTTTCCTGTTTCCTCTGCTGATAATCAGCCAATCAGCTCTTTGCTGTCACACAGCTCACCTGTGCAGGTGAGTCAATCCATCTCAGATCATTGGCTGTGTCCCAATTTAGCGTCCGCATGCTTCGAGTACGCATTTTGGGACGAAGGCTGTCCCAATCTGAAGTGTTCTCCAGCAGCAGCTGACAGATGGAGAGAATAGACAGACTGTTCCCTGTTTGTGAAGGACTGCTAGGAAAGTTTAACATAACTGTCTGTGCTGAATCAGTCTTATTAGCTAATGTTCAAATAATGTGATCATCCCAGTGTTTCCAGTGTGGGAGAAAGTACTCAGAGTACTCAGGGCCTTCAAGTTACACACTATGAAAGGCAGCAACAAGTTTAATGTTCAGAAACCTAAAGTCTGTATCAGCAGCAGAATGGAGCTAAAATAAATGTTGGTTCCAGTTCTATGAAGCTTTGAGTATTTTGGATCAGTAGCTGCTGTGTTTGTTGCATCATATTGCTGTAACTGTTTATATGCTTTATATATTCTGAGCTAAGTTGATCTATAGTGTTACATCATATTCTATAAGGATGTTATGTGTTTGTAGACTTTCTGCCCAGTTTGACCCATTTAGCAGACGTCAGCCTGTTTAAGGCTCTGATATCTATTCTGTGTGACTTACAGCAGTTATGACATGGTCTGATTTTCTCACCCAATAAAGGAATATTTCATATATCAGTCGACTCTTCATTCTATCAGACACAGTTATCACAGCTCCTACATTTGCTTTTTACACATATATGTAAGCATTGAGCCACATTTAGTAATGCCAACATATTCAAAAAACAATATTTGTCTCTTATATATAATACATCTGTATACACACTGTCACAGATACTTGTCTGTGAGTGAAGATTTAAGGTGACAGGAAATATAAATAACTGCAACTTGAATCTTTACTGAAGCTCAGAGGCACAGAGTTCACTCACTGCTGTAATATATCATAATACTCTGACAATAACTATAATATTGGCCATATTATATTTACATTATGGATTAAAGGGCTTTGGAGTTGACGTCACGCCGCAGTGCATTGTGGGATCCCGGCGCCATGTTAGAAGGCCACGAATCAAAACAAACACACTGGCTGTGTCCCAATTCAGGGTCTGCATGCTTGAAGTACGCGTACTACGTACGGTGCGTACTATAAGTACGAGAAGTGCGGAAGTGAGAGGCTCGTGAAATGGGACGGTATATGCTTCGTCGCGCTGTTCAGGTTGCCTAGCAACCATGATACTAACCGCGAGACACGTTACATACAGCTTTGTGTGACAGAAATGAAGGAGAAAAATGTTTTGTTGGTCATTCATTTTTGTCATGACATCACTTTGATTAGTTGAGTATCTGAGGCTGAGACCACGGGACTGTAAACATGATTGTTGGGCTGAACAGTCATTTAAGATTAGTTAGTAAATAAAAATTAGCTAATGTTGTTCATGAAACTAAAATCATCTCACTGTGGTAATGTAAATATAATATGGACAATATTATAGTATTGTCAGATTATTATGATATATATATATATATATATATATATATATATATATATGTATATGTGTATATATATATATATATATATATATACACATATACATATATATATCTATATATCTATATCTATATATATATATATATATATATATATATATATATATATATATATATATATATATCTATATCTATATATATATATATAGATATATATATATTAGGGGTGCAACGATACACAAAATTCACGGTTCGGTTCGGTTCGATACTTTGGTGTCACGGTTCGATATTTTTTCGATACAAAAAAATGTTCATGCCTTTTTAATTTGTCATTTATTAAAATTATAAATATATATTTTAACTCAAAAGTACAGTTTTTAAATTTAACCCTAACCCTAACCCTTGTGCGTGTTTTTTATTTTGACAGCGAATGCGCACCTGCGGACCACTTATGTGCAGCCCTGGTTATTTAGCTCATCATATCGCAGCCACAGAAATTATTTTGTCCATGAAACCATAAAGCTGCACTTTCTTTTTGCCTTATAGTCTGATTTGTCATAACTTCTCCGTTTTGTGGTAAGCTTTTCTTTGGCTGTCACTTCTTCACCCTGACCTGTCTTATTTGGCTCAGCAGAACTAAAATATATATCTGTCTGTGAAGGTTCTCAGTCATCCAGGTCATCGTAGTCAAATATAAATCCTGCTGCTTTTACACACGGACTCACATAAGCTCAGCGATTCTCTGCGCGATCAACCTCTCACATGTTTAAGCTGCGGGAGATTTCACTTGTCATGTTTGCATAGTAAGCTAACGATTAATAAGACGATGTCAGAGGAATTGGTGCACAAATTATCATCACTCACAGATCAGTGCTGTCGCTCTCTATACACAGTTCGCACGATTGCAAAGTGAAAGCAAAAAAACGAGCGCAAATTCAAACGCGACTTCAATATGTCACATATTGACGGTGGCTCACCGATGCCAATGACATAATTACCCAGCTACATTTCTGAAAGAATGCAAAAGCATTGACATATATTTTTCCTTCCTACAATAGCCCGACGGGCAGGGAAGAGATAGATTTTGGTAGCCCGACTGGAAAAATCGCTAGCCCGACGTCCTGGGGCTAGCGATATTGCAAGCCCTATATCTGATTGAGGAATCACTCATCTTTGGAAAAGAGAGTTTATTACAGAGAAATGTCTCTTTCCAAAATAAAAGCTATACTATCCGCTTCTTCTGGGCTATATTCTCAGCAGCATATTAAACACATAAGGAGAATCCTGTGCTAACAGCTGTCTAAATGACTCGGCTAAAGTTAGTAGCATGCTTGTTGTTTTTGTCTTTGCACTAGGATGATGTCGGAGTAAATGTGCAGTCATATTCGTTGTGTTCCCACTAGTGCTTTCAGGTTAATCTCGTTGAAATGACCTTAACGCCACAACACGGCAAATCTCCGTTAACGAGCTACCGCCGATTGCTCCGTGCATGGGGCTAGACGGCCAACACGTTAACGAGCTAACTGCGCTAACACGCTAGTTCCCACCAATGTAATTGAGCATTGCGTGGCACATCCAACATACTGTTTTACTTTAGTCCATGACTCGCTTACCTTCAGGGTCATACGTCACATGAAAACCAAAATAATTCCAAACGCCAAATCTGAATGAGGGTGGGGAGGTCCACTTCTGTCTCGCTAGCTTGCCCTGCGCTCTTCCTTCTGACGATGCTGTCTGTGTTGAGCGCTCAGTGAATCTGCGTTCGACTACTCCGCCTAGGCTGCACTCTCGAGCCTAGGCGGAGTAGTCGAACGCAGATTCACTGAGCGCTCAACACAGACAGCATCGTCAGAAGGAAAGTTGATAAAATAAATTACAAATTTTGTATTGTTCGATACATATGCGTACCGAACCGAAAACACTGTATCGAACGGTTCAATATCGATACGAATATCGTTGCACCCCTAATATATATATATATATATATATATATATATACACACACACACACACACACACACACACACACACACACACACACACACACACACACACAGAGCTGGATAGCGTAGTGGTTTGGCGTAGTGGTATGGCGCTTATCAGAAGGTTGCTTTCAGTGTGTAGTGCAGTCACGAATGACTACACGCATCACGATGGAATAATTAATGCCTACAGGTTTAGTATGTCTACTCTCGTTGTTCATATTTGTTATAAGACTGTCGAATAGTAGTTAAAACAATAAAGACCTATTGTGCCAGTATCACCATGACTCTTTCTTGTTTGTTCAGAATAACGACTGAGAACATGGCATTTTAGCGCTACCAAAAAGTGATTGTGGCCTATAACTTGTCACTGCAACAATATTTCGGCTTCAAACTTGTTGGATATATTCCAGAAGGGTTACATGTGATATATTATATCCCAAAAACTCTCCAAGAACTGCTGAATAACTTGTACAGGAACAATAAAACTGATAATATGCCATTTTCAAGCTGCCAAAAGGTGAGAGCTTCCAGTCTTATAAAACATTAATATGTTCAGTAAATGTGATTATTCTTCATGCACTGTTTGTGATGTGAGGAGGGTCAGTGCTGCAGCTACAGACAGCTGTAGTTCAGTCCAGCCAGCTGAGCCTGTGACACACGTTTATTTTCACTTTATAGGTGGATGATGTTCTGAGTTTATCAGGGAAGTAATTCAGGTTCACTTTAACTGCTCGAAGATGAATCAAAATCACATCAACTGTAAACACATAAATGTGAACTGTGGATTTATAAATGTGAACATTCCTCTTAAATCAAGTAGGAAAAGTCCACATACTTCACTCAGGTACACATGCTTGTGTTGTGCAGCAACAAGCAGCTCTTTGAAGGACGTTATTTTTTGAGGCGACTGAGGTCCTTCAACATCTGCCAGAAAATGCTGAGGATTTTCTATGAGTCTGTGGTGGCCAGTGCGATCCTCTATGCTGTTGCATGCTGGGGGAGCAGGCTGAGGGTCGCAGATGCCAACAGACTTAATAAACTGATCCGTAAGGCCAGCAATGTTGTGGGGATGGAGCTGGACTCCCTCAAGGTGGTGTCGGAGAGGCGGATGCTGTCCAAGATAAAGACAATGTTGGATAACACCTCCCACCCACTCCATGACATGCTGGTCAGTCACAGGAGCTCGTTCAGTGAGAGACTGAGATTACCGAAAAGCACCACTGAACGACACAGGAAATCATTCCTGCCTGTGGCTCCCTGTACAACGCATCCACTTAACACACTGTTTGCTGCTACAACTACACATGTTTCTTTTCCAAATATTTATTTATAAGTGACTTATGTATGTATGTATGTATATATATGTATATATTGTACTATTCTTAGTTAGAGTATTGTCTGTCTTGTCTTAATGTTGGTTTAAAATGGAGCACTGTAACAAAAAATAATTTCCCCCAGGGATCAATAAAGTATTCTGATTCTGATTCTGATTCTGATATCAAAGCTGAGTGAACCTGGTGCTGTATGAACATAATAGTTCAATAATATATTTGTATAAGGGAACAGGAACTGTTCATGTTTGTGTCTCATCTCTACGTCTTCATATCAATCATGTGTGATAAACACTGATACAAACTAAACAGCTGTGTTTATGTGTTGTTGTTCCTCCATTTGTGTTAAAATGAGTTTAATAACTAAATACAAACTAAACCCACACATGTAAACGTATAAACAGTGTGGGTTAGGAACACGCTGCACCTTCATGAGGCTGAGCACACACAGGACTGACAACCTTTACAATTAATTCATCATTTATTTCAAGCACATTTGTACATAATCAGTGATTAATGAGCAAACAGCAGCAGCCAGTAAAGATGGAAATATGGATAATATGAAGCTCGATGTTTGGATCCTGCCTTCAATACAAGAAACAAACTGTAGATAAAGATGAATCATCAGAGGCTGGATGTTTCTGATCACTTTCATGGTTTTATTGTGACTAAAGAACATAAAAGGCTTTTAATCAGACAGCAAAACGGTGGATGTATGGATGATAGATGGATGTTTGGGTGGATGGTGAAGTGGAGCCAACTTTAGCCTCTTTCCACTGACGACTCTCTTTTCAGTTCCTTTGTTTCCAGAGGTCCTGCAGCAGCTTTATATCCTCTTCTGTTCGATCCAGTTCAAGACTCTGCAGGTTCAGAGATGTCACAGTATTTAACTGTTTGTGTCTCTATGACTAAAGTCTGAGATTATCACACACGTGTTGGATTCTGGGTTCAGTTCTAGCTGAAGTTTTTTGCTTTTCACTGATTTTGAGGACCCAGAGTTCAGCAGTTGTTGAAAGTTCGGAGGTCAGACTGGCTGCAGAACAGCGAGCTTCATGAAGCTCAGTGTTGGAGAACTGAGTCACATGACGTAAAGAGCAGCAGCGTCTCTGAGGTTTACCATCGGTCACCTGAACTCTCAGAAAGTCCCCGCTCTCTCTGTGCTTTCACTTCCTGTTCAGCCAGCAGCCAATCAGAAAAGCAGCTGCTGCTGTGTCAGCTGTTACTACAGGCAGAAGACTGTATGTGAACAGCAACAGAGACACACAGAGTCAGGCGCCGCTTGCTGGATCCACACTCAGTCAGATCAGTCAGAGTTTAAGGCTGGAATGTCCCAAACCAGTTTAACCAGTTTAACCAGTCTGACAGTCTGAGTGGAGCCTGCAGGTTTGAGTCACATCAGTAATAATCACCTGTCCACACAAAGTCTGAAAAAATACATAAATAAAATTTTAGAGCTGATTATTGCAGCAAGCAGCCAATCAGAAGCAGCTGAGTCATCAGTTACCAGGTAAAGCTGAACAGCAGCAGAAGTGTAATGTAATAATGTAATGTGTATGTGTTAGCAGTGCCCGGGGAGCAGTGTGTAGGGACGGTACCTTGCTCAGGGGTGCCTCAGGGTAGCCGTTCAGTGGAGTTGAACCCCGACCTTCCGATCATGGGGCCACCACTCTACCTACTGAGCTATCCCTGCCCCCACAGTGCTCTGATCCTTCACTGCAGTACGGTAATACTACAAACAGACACGAAGTCCTGCATTAGAAACAAATCGACTTCTATTCTTACTTTATTTTCTTATTGTGAAGCAGTGACAGGGGGAAAGAAAAACTCCCTTTAAACAGGAAGAAACCAACTGAACCAGCCTCAGGGAGGGGCGGGGCCATTGATATACCCTCATGTTAGTTAGCTGTCTAACTGCACGTCCTATAGTGGATTTATTTCTACCTCTGAACTGTCCCACCATCATCACTCTGCTGGATTCAGTGTCAGTGATGTTCTGCTTCCATGGGCATAAAAGGATGTAGTCAGCCACCCATTGTTCTCCCACTTAAAAGATAAGAGAGGCCTGTAATTTTCATCATAGATATATTTCAACTATGAGAGACAAAAGAGGGACAATATCCAGAAAAATCACATTGACAGAATTTTAAAGAATTTATTTGCAGATTATGGTAGAAAATAAGTAATTGATCACCTACAAACAAGCCAGATTCCTGGCTCTCACAGACCTGTAACTTCTTCCATTACAGGCTCCTCTAAACATATGGACATTTGGTACTGTCCATATGTTTTTATATTACTGCTCAAAGAAATAAAGGGAATACATAATAAGACATCCCAGATCTGCATGGGTGAAATATTCTTATTAAATATTTTGTTCTTTACATAGTTGAATGTGCTGACAACAAAATCACACAACAATTATCAATGGAAGTTAAATGTATCAATCCATGTAGGCCTGGATTTGGATTTGGAAAAAACATAGGACAGGCTGATCCAACGTTGATGTCGTGTCCTTAAACACATCAAAACACATCAGTGGCAGAGAAAAGGACACTAAAAAAACTGCTGGACATTATGAACAATGCTGGGCATCCTCTGCACACGGCCATTAACAACCAGAAGAGTCTGAACTTGCACAATCGGTGGCTGACTAAATACTTTTTTGCCCCACTGTATATATATATATATATATAACATTCTGTAACTGTAACTTCTGTCGGTGCTGTGCTTTTGGAAACCGAATTTCCCAGAGGAACCCACCCGAGGGATTAATAAAGTTCTATCTTATCAGGACGCACTCGATGACGCAGACTGGGGCATGTTCAGAAACAGCTCCGACGATGACGTCAACGTGTTTACGGAAGCGGTTGTGGGATTCATCGGGAAACTAGCGGATGATACCGTGGAGACAAAGACTATCACAACGTTTCCCAACCAGAAGCCGTGGGTGGATAAAACCATCCGCGACGCTCTGAGATCCCGCACCGCTGCCTACAACACGGGACTCATGACGGGGGACATGGACCCGTACAAAGCCGCGTCATATAACGTGCGGAGGGCGGTGAAAGAGGCGAAGCAGCGCTACGGGAGGAAACTAGAGTCACAACTCCAACAAAGTGACTCTAGGAGCCTGTGGCGGGGACTAAGGACAATAACGGACTATAAAGCACCAACAACCGGTATGACGAACGCGGCCGTGACTCTGGCAGACGAGCTGAACACTTTCTATGCTCGCTTCGAGGCTGCAGCTAAGGTCTCCAACAATGCTAGTGTTAGCGGCGCTAACGGCTGCAGACAGGAAGATACTGCCAGCACCGGAAACGTGCTCGTCATCTCCGAGCATGAAGTAAGGAGAGCCTTCAAGAGAGTGAACACCAGGAAAGCAGCAGGACCAGACGGCATCCCAGGTCGTATCCTCAGAGACTGCGCATACCAGCTAGCTCCTGTGTTCACTGAGATATTCAACATCTCTTTATCTCAGTCGGTGATCCCCACATGCTTCAAAGAGTCCATCATTGTTCCTGTCCCGAAGAAACCCCACCCTGCTTCTCTCAATGACTATCGCCCTGTAGCCCTCACCTCAGTAGTGATGAAGTGCTTTGAACGCCTGGTCAGAGACTTCATCATTTCTTCACTACCAGACACACTGGACCCACTACAGTTCGCTTACCGTCCAAATCGTTCCACAGACGATGCCATCTCTCATCTCCTCCACACATCACTCACTCACTTGGACACTAGAAGGGGGAATTATGTTAAAATGCTCTTCATAGACTACAGCTCTGCATTTAACACCATAATTCCCTCCACACTCACCACCAAGCTGGAGCATCTGGGACTCAGCTCATCTATGTGTCAGTGGATCTCCAACTTCCTAACTGGCAGACCACAGGCAGTAAGGATGGGCGGACATGTCTCAGCCTCCACCACTCTCAGCACTGGAGCCCCCCAGGGGTGTGTTCTGAGCCCCCTGCTGTACTCTTTGTACACATATGACTGCGTGGCCACTACCAGCTCCACCACCATCATCAAGTTTGCTGACGACACCGTCGTGGTGGGCCTGATCTCTGATAACAACGAGACGGCCTACCTGAAGGAGATTAGGAATCTGGAGAACTGGTGCCAGAGGAACAACCTCCTTCTAAACGTCAGTAAGACAAAGGAGCTGATAGTGGACTTCAGCACTAAGCAGGAGAGGAACTACCAGACCCCCGTCATCAACGAGTGCCCAGTGGAGAGAGTGGACAGCTTCAAATACCTCGGAGTTCACATCACGCAGGACCTGTCATGGTCCTGTCACATCAACACCGTGGTGAAAAAGGCCCGACAGCGTCTCTACCACCTCAGACGCTTGAGAGACTTCCAACTGCCCTCCAAGGTGCTCAGGAACTTTTACTCCTGCACCATAGAGAGCATCCTGGCGGGAAACATCTTAACCTGGTTCGGGAACAGCACCATGCAGGACAGACGAGCTCTACAGAGGGTTGTGCGATCAGCTGAGCGCACCATCCGCTCCGAGCTCCCGGACCTGCACTCAATCTACAGCAGGCGGTGCTGGACCAAGGCCAGGAAGATGGTGAAGGACCTCAGCCATCCCAACAACAGACTGTTCTCTCTGCTGAGGTCAGGAAAGTGATTCCGCTCCCTGAAGACCAACACAGAGAGACTGAGGAGGAGCTTCTTCCCGCAGGCGATACGGTCTCTCAATCACACCACCACACAGTACTGACCCACACATACAGTTCTTACACACACTGGACTTTCTGGACTTTGGTTTTGCACAACACTGGTCACTATATTCTTCATTTCCAGTTAATACTTGTACAGCTGCTGTTATTGTGTATATATTTATTTATATTTAGATTTCTTCATACATTCTTATATAGTTCTATATTGTGTATTGTGTATTTTGTTGTACAGTTATTTTATTTTCAACTTTAATTTATATATTTTATCTTATTCTTCCCAGTTAAATTTACCCTTCATTCTAATTTGTGTTGTACAGTTATTTCATTTTTAACCTTAATTTATATTTTATTCCTTCCTAGTTAAATTTACCCTTTTTAATTTTTCATATTTATTTCCTATCTTATTCATAGCCTTTTCCTTTTTTTGTTTTCTTTAGGTCACGAGCAGTTGTCCAAGCATTTCACTACATATCGTACTGTGTATGACTGTGTACGTGACAAATAAAATTTGAATTTGAATTTGAATTTTATCTTATCTTAAAATGAGGCTCAGTACTGTGAGTGGCCTCCACATGCCTGTATGACCTCCCTACAACACCTGGGCATGCTCCGGACGAGGTGGTGGATGGTCTCCTGAGGGATCTCCTCCCAGACCAGGACTAAAGCATCCACCAACTCCTGGACATTTTGTGGTGCAGTTGGTGGATGGAGCGAGACACGATGTCCCAGATGTGCTCAATTGGATTCAGGTCTGGGGAATGGGCGCGCCAGTCCACAGCATCAATGCCGTCATTTTGCAGGAACTGCTGACACACTCCAGCTACATGAGGTCTGGTATTGTCTTGCATTAGGAGGGACCCAGGGCCACCCGCACCAGCAGTGGTCTCACAAGCGGTCTGAGGATCTCATGTCAGTACCTAATGCCAGTCAGGCTGCCTCTGCCCACACCAAAACTGACCAACTGCCAAACCATCATGTTGGAAGATGTTGCAGGCAGCAGAAGGTTCTCCACGGCATCTGCGACCCTCAGCCTGCTGGGGGAGCAGGCTGAGGGTCGCAGATGCCAACAGACTTAATAAACTGATCCGTAAGGCCAGCAATGTTGTGGGGATGGAGCTGGACTCCCTCAAGGTGGTGTCGGAGAGGCGGATGCTGTCCAAGATAATGTTGGATAACACCTCCCACCCACTCCATGACATGTTGGTCAGTCACAGGAGCTCGTTCAGTGAGAGACTGAGATTACCGAAAAGCACCACTGAACCACACAGGAAATCATTCCTGCCTGTGGCCATCTCCCTGTACAACGCATCCACTTAACACACTGTTTGCTGCTACAACTACACATGTTTCTTTTCCAAATATTTATTTATAAGTGACTTTGTATGTATGTATGTATATATATGTATATATTGTACTATTCTTAGTTAGCGTATTGTCTGTCTTGTCTTAATGTTGGTTTAAAATGGAGCACTGTAACAAAAAATAATTTCCCCCAGGGATCAATAAAGTATTCTGATTCTGATTCTGATTCCAGACTCTGTCACGTCTGTCACATGTGCTCAGTGTGAACCTACTTTCATCTATGAAGAGCACAGGGCGCCAGTGGCGAAGTTACCAATCTTGGTGCTCTCTGGGAAATGCTAAACGTCCTGCACGGTGTTGGGCTGCAAGCACAACCCCCACCTGTGGATAACGGGCCCTCATGCCACCCTCGTGGAGTCTGTTTCTGAGATCTTCCTTAAGGCAGAGTTTGATGTAGACCTTGCAGTTTGCAGTCCATGTTGATTGAATCTTGTTTTGTCTTCTTAGTATTCGTGCTTGTCGTGCTATGTCAGCATTTTTCTTTGTCAGATGCTCGTTTCAATCAATCAAAGCTTTATTCGTCACATGCAGGTTGCCCTGCAGTGAAATAGGACCCCCCCCGACCTTACACATATAGCACAACATTACATGGGGATACAGGTCGGAGATTGGTAGAATCAGAGAAAAACATTGAAATGTACACTACAGTGGGGAAAGTACAAGAGGAAAAAAAGAGACCCCTACTCATGCTATGCTTCCGTGGTAGGACAGCATGAGAACAGGAAACAAAAAAAACTCCTCTGCACAAGAAGCACATAAATGTCCACAGCATAACATTGTGAAGCCATGACAAGCCACAGGGGTGGGTGGGGGTTGAGGAGTAATCCGAAGCGAACACAGCAGCCACCCTGCACAGCGCTACCATTCCAGCGCGGCACACAGACCCGCCGTGTTCCCCCTTCAGGAAACAAGCATTGAAGGCGTTTGGAAGGGAGGGGGGATGAGTGCGTGCTTATCAGTGTAAGTGTATGTGTGTGCGTGTCCAGAGTTCAGGGGAGACAGTGTCCTTCGCTCTATCAGGCTAAGTAAACAGTCTGCCAGCCAACCCAGGTGGCCTTCATTCGTTTATGTAGACACAGGTTCCTCTCAGCTTCTTAGCCTGTCTTAGTAGCTCCATTTTTGATTTTCTATTCACAAAGTGTATTATTATCAGTGTTGGGTAAGTTACTTTAAAATAGTAACTTAGTTACATTACTAGTTACTTCTATCAAAAGTAACTCAGTTACTTCAAGTTACTCGTTACTTTCAGAGTAACTAGTTACTAGGGAAAGTAACTTTGGTTTTACTCAGAATTCTCTTGTTAATGTGTTGTTTCCATAACTTTGCAGCCTTCTAGCTTGCTTACGTGCCACAGTGCACTGTGCCACCTACCAATAGAAAGGAAAAGATAATGTGCATATTTCCACGAGAGAAATCCCACGCCTGGACCGTCATTGACTGCTGCCATGATTCTAGCCTACGTCACAGCGTCATGTGCGCCTTTTACATCCAACACAAAAACTGCAGTCGTGGTGCTTTGATTGTACTCAGAACTCGGAAATTCTGCCTTCTGAATAGGAAGATGTAGGTAACACCAGACTGCAGATGAGCTGCATACAGAGCTGGACTGGGACAAAAAATCGGCCCGGACATTTTGACTAGAGACCGGCCCACCATTATAGGAAAAATCATAAAGCCTTTGAATGAAAATAAACACTGTTGTGACAGTGATGTTCACTGTTTTGATGGTATATATGCATCAATCTATCAATCGTTTGTTGTAAGATTCAGATAATTATTTATTAAAAGCTAGACATTTTAAATGAGAATAAGAAAGTATTTCCTTGTTCCCCCCTCTCCCTGTTAATGCCCTACATGCCCCCTGGCAACACTTTGCTAGACCCGCCCCTGCACAGTTACCAGCTGTCAGCTGCTTAGAAAAGGATCCTGGTGTTATTTGTCTCTCAGAAACAGTTCATAACTTCAACTCATTCATGTCACCTAAAAGGTAAACCTGTTTCTCCATCACCTGTTCAGCTCTGATGATTCAGTAAGGACATCTCCTGGTTTCATCTTCATGTTTCCCTCTCACCACATATCCAAACCGACATCATGACCAGCAGCTTTACAGCTGTGGCTCCAGCAAACATCAGCTGATACTAGAAATTAATATTAAATAAATTCTAACAACAGCTGATCAAGCTTAAACGTGCTGCTGTTGTTTAGCGCGACATCCGCTGGTTTCTTCTTTCTTGCGCAAAGTGGGCGATAAACAAACAAGAGAGCCGATCAGCTGATCATTGATCAGTTTCATGATTGAAGTAGAAACAGGAGAGGGAGGGGACAGAATGAGAGAAGAAGAGGCAGCTGTGCAGCGTAAACACAGAATAACTCCAGCTTTGTGTCTTTTTCATTGTAGCTGAATTACGGGACAAACTGTTCCTTTTCACCTCAATAAGAAACGCGTAATATTTTCTCTGAATACCAGACGGGACGGCTGGCAACTCTAATAACTTATGAACAAAATAAAGTTCAACATCATTAACTTCATAGCACCACCCAGCTGTATAGAAACTCCGTCATGCTAGCTAGCACGCAGTACGGAAAAAGTCAGCACAACGAAAATAAACTCCACCTACACTTGGTTCATATCTGACCCAGAGAGACTGCAGGTCATAACTTCTTACCTGAAGTTCAGTTCACACTTGGACCGGCGGCCGCCTCGCGTCTCTTTTCCTTCTGCATCCCCTTTCTCCAGCCCGAGAACGTGTTGCTTTCTCTCATCCACCTGCAGGCCTCCACCACTTGCTAATGTTACTGAATCTGTGGAAGCTCCGCGACAGCCACCACACGAAGTAACGAGTAACGAGCCTATCTAAATCCCAGTAACAACTAACGCGTTCCTGATTTTGGCATAATAACTAGTTACCGTGCTCGTTACCACAATAATAACGTAGTTACTGTAACGCGTTACTTAATAACGCGGTAGTCCCAACACTGATTATTATAGATGGTTTCCACTGTTATTTTTTCAAGGCAGAGAATGGCAAGTCGCAGTGTTTTTACTATTAATAGTTATTCCCTTGCCACTGAAAAAAAAGAAACTTTGTCAGTGTCAACTTCTATAGGCTCACTGCCTTCCTCTGCTACTACAGCTCTGGCATACACTGTTTTGTCTCCAATCCACTTACTATCAACTCATTCATACGGATGCTCTAGATCTGCCCTCGGGACTCAAGTAAGGCTATTTTTGTCCTTTTCTTCATTTAGTTTCTGTAGTTCTTTAATCTGTCCCATCATGTCCAATAGCAACTTCTGTTGTTTGTAGATGTTAGAAAGCTCTCCTGACATAAAATTTATAGATTTCATAATCTCCTCTATCCAGTCCTCAGACTGTGACCTTCTTTGGTGGCATTTTGTAGGCAGCTTTAACAGATGATCATCCACTGTCAGGGCACTTGGGCATAAATAAAACTTATTACAAAGTCCTCAAACACCTTTTCTGGCCAGGACTCAAATCTGATGTAGCACTATACTGTCCTACCTGTCACCTTTATAAAGTTGCCAAGTCCCTGAAAGTCAGCGAGCACTTGAAAGATTTCACCAGACGTTAAAGTCCATGCTCCACAAAAACTGTCTGCATAAAGGCAGGAAGTGGAATGAAGACATCCCATTTCTGTCGTGTGCTGTGCATGAAGCAGTGCAAGAATCATGAGGGTTCAGTCCTGCTGAACCTGTGTTTGGACATGAGTATGTTGCCAAAATGAGAAATTGCCTTAAATCAGCTTGCTCTTTAGCCAAGGATACCTTCACCACTAGCCAGGTAAAGATGAAAAACACTGACCAGAGAGCCCTTGCTAGCAGGTTTCAGCCCCCCCACCATTGGTGCATATCCTGCCTGAATGCCCAGGCAATAAAACCAGGGCATTAATTGCTCCAGAGGTCTGTCACATCCCATACGCCCTGTCACGGGGTTATAATGAGCCTCCTGGAAAATCATTCAGGATGACCCTGCATTACAGCTGAATGCAGCACAGACGCTGCACACCACTTAAGGCCATGAACCCATCAACACACAGATTGCCCCAACAGATTAAATCTGAATCTTTGTTTTTAGGTTTTATTGTTCACATTCTCTCTGTGGTAACTTAATGTCACGCAGGTGGAAATGGACTCAGGCGCAGACCAGCGCAACTAGAATAGCAGTCGTCAATGTATTTACAAAACACCACGTGAAAGTATGTACGGTGTACAGGGCAGGGGTATGCAACGGTCCGGGGGAAAGGGGAGAAAGTCCAACACACGCTCCGCCCACTCGCTCCTCTCGTATTGTTTTCCCACACGTTTGTTTGGTCTCTCACTCCACTCCACGCCACTAGGGAAACAGATCGGGTGTACAGACGAGTCCGAGAACCTGAGCACAAGAGAACTGCTGTTAAAATAAACAGAGTCATCACACGAGAAACAGGGTTTAACGGGACTGTACTGACAAGAGTCTTAATCATTACTTTTTTCTAGTGTAATGGTTTCATTTAGTGACAACATTTTTAGGAAGCATGACTTATTTCCGACATGATTCTTACAAGTGTTGGTGTTTAGTTGTGTTGTTGCTTTTAATTTCTGGTAATATACAACCTAATCCAGGTCCTGACTTCACTACCTTTGTTAAAACACTCCTGCTCACCTTATAGCATACATACTATTTTTCTCTTAATATCCCTGATAACAGCATGCCCATAAGTTCTGTGATGTTTCAAGTTCATCTTTCGGTTTTAGATTCACAGGTACATGAAGCTCTAAAATGTTTTTCCTTTGTCTAATCTGCTGGTCTGGACAATTTGCTGCTGTTATTTATAAGATGTGATCCAGTGACCTAAACAGTTCCAGCCCTATATTAAAATTATCTGTCCTTGTGGATATCTTGTAAGTGAGCAACTGAAGGAGTATCTTATAAGTTATGATATCATATGTTCAGTCTGCTTTTAGAAAAGGCCACAGTACAACTACAGCAGCATTAATAAAGTAAAAAAATCATTTATTGAGGCTTTAGACAATAAGAAACAAACATTACCTTCTGCTTCTTTGATGTGGTTAAAGGTGCTCCCCAGGGATCAGTTCTGGGGCCCTTATTATTCACCTTATATGTTAATGCTCTTGATCAAGGTGTATCAAACATGAATTTCCATTTTTATGCCGATGACACTGTGATGTATTCCACTGGATCCACACCTCAGCAGGCATCAGCTCCAACAAGCCTTCCATGCTATCCAACAAACTTTACACACTTCTAAATTTGCTCTCATTGCTAAAACAAAAATAATAAAAATGTTGTTTTCATCAACTAAATGTAAGTCTTTGAATTTTCCACCTAGTAACACTTTTCATGTTTTGACTGATAATTCTTCTTTAGGTCATTTATCAAACAGTTGGTAAAAAAAAAACTGAAGCTCAGATTTTTCTTTCGAATTAAGTCCTGTCTTTCTTTTGAGGCTAAGAAAAGACTTGTGTCTGCCACTTTCATGTCATTGCTTGACTACAGAGACGTAGTTTATATGAATGCTTCGTCAAAGTGCTTAAATTCTCTTGAAACTTCTACTACCAAGCCTTGAGATTCATCACAAACCTCAATAGTTTTACTCATGATTGTATGTTGTACTCGACTGTAGGATGTTCTTATATGTTCATTTATATAGGAGTTCGCACTGAGTTGGGGGGGAAAAAGCTCTCAGGTTCTTTGTCCCTTTATGCATGGAAACAGCTTCAGAATGAGCTGCACTGTGAGTTTTAACAAATGCTTAATAATTTAAATAAACTAAAAACAGAACTTGTTTTAAAACATGTCTAGCTCTATTAATATTAGGGGGACCAGGCTTACAGTTGCTCGTATTTGAAGAAGAGCTAAAAGAAAACAAAGACAACAGTACCAGAGAAAATGAAGGTAAAAACGAGGAACTAGTCAGCCTCACTAATTTGATTTTTCACCTTCATTATCCGTTTTCTCAGTCTGAAAAACTCTGGGTCAGGATGGTTTTTTTCACTGAAACATATATCACTTATAGTTATATGATGGACATGATCTGGAGACTCGCAGCTTCCATGTCAGGGTTTCCACATTCAAACTGGATGAAAGGTTTAGAAGTTTCAGCTCTTTAACATCAGCCACCCTCTTTTTAAAGTAAGTGGTCAGTTGACTTAAAGGCTATTTGATGGGCAGGTGTGGACAGTTCCTTTGTTATGTCATTATGAATACAGCAGACAAAAGGCCTGCAGTTGATTTGAGGTTTGGTGCTTGCATTTGGAAGATTTTGCTGTGAGCAGACAACATGTGGTCAAAGCTGCCCTCCATGCGGGTGAAACAAGCCATGCTTAAGCTGTGAAAACAGAAAAAACCATCAGAGAAATGTCTACAATATGAGGAGTGGCCAAATCTAAAGTTTGGTCCATCCTGAGAAAGAAAGAAAGCACTGGTGAACTCAGCAATAGACCTGGACGTCCACAGAAGACAACAGCGGTGGATGAACCAAGTGAACAACACTTTCCAGCAGAAGGGCGTGTCGCACAGATCTGGAAAAACATGCTTTGGACAAATAAGACCAAGATCAACCTCTCCCAGAATGATGGAAGAATAAGGTATGGAGGAACAGCTCATGATCCAAAAACACAGCGGAGGCAGTGTGATGGTTTGGGCGTACCAGAACAAACCAGTTTCTCTGTGTACCTGCCTGTACCACTCTTCAGGACGCCTAGCCCTTAAAAAAGAAAAAAAGCACAGCAATGTGTCACTTCCTGTTTGGGAACTGGATTTAAATGCAACTATGTCAGGAACAAGTGAAGAAATTAGCAAAAAACATCAAATGAACATCTTGCTGCATTGCAATGATATTGGGGACTGCAAAGCTGAAACGGCTTCACTTCAGCTTCGATTGGAGCCTATGGTGCTGGGGGCGGAGTCTGTGAATTTACTCTATTGGTGTCATAGCCCCTCCTAGGAGTTCAGAGTTAAGAGGTCAGGAGTTAATGTTTCCATTGTAACACCTCCAGATTTGACAGAGAAACACTCATTTTTAACACTCGATTTTAACTACTATCATTTTACACCTCAGAGTTACATTAAAAGAATGTGACTCTACTTAGAGTAAAATTAACTCTACTTTTGCAAGAAGACTACTAACACCGCAGCACCAACACTTCCCAGTTGTGGTGATGGATAAACTCCACCCACAAATGTCTACAGCACAGAAGGACTACATTACCCACAAGTCTCAGCTGATCCAGGCCACACATGCTGCCTGTGGGTCTGTGCTTGACTACAATACCCATGATTCCCTGCTCAGATGGCAGGGTGGAGACTGTGTCCCGCTCACAGGACTGTTACCCACAGTGCTTTG
>NC_140559.1:9544396-9547530 GCF_057381845.1 Rhamphochromis longiceps | reverse complement strand
CAGTTTTCTTCAGCTTTGTCCCGTGTATCTCTTAGTCCCACTGTCTCTTTCATTGCCATCTCACTCCAAACATGGCAAATGTCAAGCTCAGACAGTCTTCTCAAAAGTCCTTCACACAAAGTGAGGTTGCAGCTTGCTGGAAACGCATCTCCATCCATCCAATCTAGATGGTGGTTCTTCTCTTTCTGATGCCGTTTGCCCACAGCGCTGCTGGACCTCTCTGCTCAGAACTCTGGTATTGTCTCTTGGACTCCTGTCCACTGTTGATGTTCATGCTCGTGCTTCTGGAACTGCACTCGGTGTCTTCAGGGAGAGATTAGCTTCCTTGGAGCTTGCTTGTTCAGGATGAGGACGGGAAGCTGCAAAACAATTCAGCCAAGAAATTCTGGCTGGGTGTTTCTATTTTTTCTAATGATTTCAACCTATAATTTTCTTCCGACTGCTGCCCGTGGAGAATTGATCCAGGTCCGTTCCCCACCTGTAATCGACAGACTGAGAGACTTTCATTATTCACTGTGACTGCATATGTTTTCATCACTCCTAAAGCAACACATCTCTACTTATTTTGTTTTGAACTCTACTGACTTTAAACCCCAAAAATGAAATTTTTATTTGGTCTTAACCGCAAACACAAAATCTTCTTGATGTTATTAATTATTTTCATCCACAACACTCCAAATTATGTTTTCTTTTGTGTCCAGCAGGGGAAGAAGGTGACCTGTAGTGTCACTGCTTCCCCCAGTTGAAGACAATTTCCCACTCACACTTCCACACTTTTTATTTTCTTTGTTTTCATCATTTTCTTTCTTTTTTTTTATTACCCCATTGTTTTACACCCACACATTAACCTGTTAACTCACTCCTCCAACCTCATTTTCCTTTCACCCCAACAGCTCTCATACAGTCAGCAATCAAATTCTCCATTCATCCTTGAGTACTTGATCACCTTTAAATGTCACTGTTAATTTTATCAATTTATTTATCATTACTTCAACACTAATCCACTGTTTATTTTCTTTCTTTATTTTCAGTTCACTTTCTCCTATTTGATCACTACGATTTCTTAACTATTATTATTTCACAGAAAATCAACTAATCTACTTTGTCTCCCTTTTTGTCATCAAGGAATTCACACACACTCACAGGCTGGTCACTCGCCCCTACCTTGTCTTTCTCTCTCACACACACGCACATTTTACTCTTCGTTCGTTCCACCTGTGAACCCGCCCCTCGAGGCTGGCTCACACACACTTCATGCTTCTCGCAGTCCCATTCAAACTTTCTGCGAGACACTTCTGCTGATTCTGGACAACGCCCTAATCAGCACACAGAGCGGGTGCCGTCCGCTCTTGTACACTTCACAAATCATTCAAACTGCGCCACGGACTCGATACCGTGGCTACTCTTCCCCAAAAAATATAAAACCAAATTAAACCCCCCAATTGACTTCACAGTTTGCAACAATTCGCGACACGGCCGCCTGCTGCGATTACTACACACCACAAACACACACTTTTAGACACAAATTCTTTTTGTTACTTTAATTGACTCCCGTACTTCAGACGAGACGCCGACTCTAACGGCGCTTTCACACACACTACACCGTCTACACACACTGCAGTCAGTGGGACGAGCCAAGCAGTCGTTCTCTCACTAACAAAGCAACTTGCCCCCACTCTCATGCAGGTTATCAACCGTGACTAGGATCCAACACCTAGCTTTAGTTATTTAGGGCACCCCCGGTGCCCAGGTCACCAACCCGGCAAATCCCAAGGATGTGTCCAACCAAGGGTGGAGTTGCCAAACTCGGAGCGCACACAGCCCCGCTTTCTAACTAATAGTAACACACGTTTCCTGCTTTAACACACGGGGAAGGATCACACACCCCCACTTTTTTCCTAATAACTAAGACGGATCACACACCGCCGCGGATGAAACACCGATTCTATTAATCCGTAACAAACGTCTCCTGCTTTAACGCACTGAGATGTTCTTCAACTTGGAGTTCTTAAAAAAGTCTCTTGTTTTAATGCACTGAGACGGACGCTAGCCGCCTTTTTTTCTACTGAGTGAATTTACACTGCGATACGTTCAACTTAGCGAACAGATAATTTAGGCTTTAAACAATATGCACGGTTCGAAAATAAAAAGGTCGTGCTTACCTTTTAATCATGTGAGCTAGCTCTCTGTTCGCCTCGTTTCACGATCTCAGCTCTGACAATTCATCCTCTCTGGGCCTCGAGCGAATCCCAGGGTTTCGGCACCAAAGGTCTTTCTTTCTTTTACCTTTTTTTTATCAGGTATGTCGGATTTCATGTTGTTGTTTTTGTTTTATCTTATGTCAAATATGTTACGTGTAAATGCATACTTTATGTTTAATGTAAAAATAAATGCCAGCCCCGTAGCTTGCCTCCACCAGTGTGTGAATGTGAGAGTGAATGAATAGTGGCATGTAAAGCGCTTTGGGTGCCTTGAAAAGCGCTATATAAATCCAATCCATTATTATTATTACAATTCCCTTGTGGGAGAGGAGCTTGAGTGGGCAAATTATTTACTTGGAGGTCTTTCTTACTTTTACCTTTTTTATCAGACACAAAGCAGAATCACACCGGTTACACTAGCAGCAAATTTTGGGCCCCACAAAATTTACTGCTTAAAACAAACTATTATGGATTTCAACATCTTATTTGTTGTTCATATGTACTTATTTTCAGTGATATCTTTTATAGCAGGAAATCAAACAGGTGTATAATTTTTTTCTGTCTCTATTGCCATATTTTTCAAGGAACCCATATTTCACAACAGCATAATAAAACAGGAAATTCTTTTTTGCCACCCAAATATTTTTAGTGGCCCCCATATGGTAGCCTCAAAGAAAAAAATCCGGAGGTGTAACTGGGGGTATGATCAGAAACATTATTTCAGTAACTCCAGGGTTTAACCTAAATGGTTCCAGTTCATAGAAAATGGGGCTGGTGTCACATTGAAATGGAACGCGGCCCTTCTGTGGAAGAAAGGTAACAGGAGCAATCGGACGTCCCACACTAAGTTCGCAGATGACACTACTGTGGTGGGGCTCATATCTGGGGGAGATGAGTCTGCCTACAGAGATGAGGTGGAGCGGCTGTCTTCAT
>NC_140559.1:9526896-9539396 GCF_057381845.1 Rhamphochromis longiceps | reverse complement strand
TGGTGGGGGCTCGTTGTGTTGTGACAAAACTCCCACTCTTTTGCAAAGTCTTGGAATTCACGGGAGCTGAACTGTGGTCCGTTGTCTGAAATCACCGTTTCAGGAAGATGAGTGATAACTGTTGCACTTCTTGTGTCTGACTTCAGCCACTCAACCTCAATGAACTTGGAATAGTAATCCACTAAGAGGAGATATTCCTGCTGGTCAAAAGTAAATAGGTCCACACCTATCTTCTGCCAAGGTCTTTCAGGAACACTATGTGGATGTAGTGGTTCTTTGTTCTGTCGTTTCTGGTGAGTACTGCACACATCACAGCAGTTCACCATCTCTGTGATACTCTGTGACATTCCAGGCCAAAAGAGTACTTCTCTCGCTCTGCGTCGGCAGCTTTCAATACCCAAGTGACCCTCGTGAATGCGCTTTAGCATTTCTGCTCTCAGTGCTGCAGGAACAATAAGCTGCTCTCCTTTGAACAGAACTCCATCCACTACTGAAATTTGTTCCCTGTAATTCCAATACGCTTGGATTTCTGTTGCAGCTTGGTTTCTTGTTTCTGGCCATCCATCCAGAACTGTCTCAGTAAGTTTAGTCAGTGTCATATCATTCCTTGTTTCCTTTCTGAATTCCTTTAGTTTTGCACTTGTCACAGGTAAGTTGGAAATTACCATATGCACCTGGTCTTCTATCTCATTATCAGATGAGCTGGTCACTGGCAAATATGCTCTGGATAATGTGTCTGCGATGTACATTTCACTTCCTGGCTTGTACTGTACTTGTACCTGATATTTTTGCAGTCTCATTAGGAGTCTCTGTATTCTTGCTGGAGCACTGCTCAACGGCTTTTTCATTATCACTTCTAGTGGTTTGTGATCTGACTCCACATTCACTTCTCTTCCGTACACATACTGATGGAAACGCTCTGCACCAAACACAATTGCCAACATCTCCTTTTCTATTTGTGCATAACGCTGTTCAGTCTCTGTTAATGAGCGTGATGCATAAGCAACTGGCTTGCCATCTTGTAGTAAGACAGCACCGAGTCCACTTTTAGAAGCATCGACAGATAGTGTTACTGGAAGCTGTACATCATAGTATCTGAGCACAGGAGCTTCAGTAAGAATTGTTTTCAATTTGTTGAATGCGTGCTGATGCTCACCTTCCCACTGCCATGCAGCATCATCTCTGGTAAGGCCGCGTAATGGCTCTGTGTGTTGCGACATGTTTGGAATGAACTTTGCTAGGTATGTGACCATACCCAGAAATCGCTCGACATCTTTTTTGCACTCTGGTGTAGGCATTTTCTTTACTGCCTCTATCTTGCTCTGATCTGGTTTCAAACCATCTGCCGAGAAGATGTGGCCAAGGTATTTAATTTCCTCCAGGCCTACCTTGCATTTGTCCTTGTTCAGCTTAAAATTTTTTGCTCTTGCTCTCTCCAGCACTTGCCTCAGTCTGTCGTCATGCTGTACTTTAGTCTCTCCCCAGATCAAAAGGTCGTCTATGTATGTCTCAACGCCATCAATCCCCTCAAACAGCTGCCTCACCGTCCTGTGGAATACTTCTGGAGCTGAATTAATTCCAAAAGGCAGGCGAAGGAATCTGTAACGACCAAAAGGTGTGTTGAATGTACAGAGACGAGAGCTGGCTTCATCCAATTTAAGTTGCCAAAATCCTGAGCTTGCGTCCAGCACAGTGAAGTATTTGGCCTTTGCCAGTCGGCTCGTTATCTCTTCAACTGTTGGCAACTGGTAGTGCTCTCTCATGACTGCTGTATTGAGATCACGTGGATCTAGGCAGACTCTCAGTCGTCCAGTAGCCTTTTCCACAATGACGATTGGATTTACCCACTGGGTAGGCTCTTCAATTTTTGTAATCACCTCCATTTTTTCCATTCTGTCCAGTTCTACTTTGAGTTTTTCTCTCAAAGTGACGGGGATTTTTCTCGGTGGATGAACTTTTGGTGCCACACTATCATTAATTTGAATGGTGTGTTCTCCCTCAAGGCAACCTATCCCCTCAAACACATCAGCAAATTCTTTGAAGATGTCCATTTCATCACTTTTATTCAGTGCCATCACTCTCTTGATGAGTCCCATTTCTTCACATGTTTGAATTCCCAGAATTGGCTTGGTTTCTGATTTTACGACAATGAACTCCAAAGCAAAACTTTTCTTTTTGTATTTCACTGCCCAAGTGCACTTTCCTTTAACTGCTATTTTGTCTCCGGTGTATGTTGACAACCTGACATTTGTGGGTTTAAGCATTTGCTTATTTCCTATTCTTCGTAGTAGACTGTAGGGAACCACATTAGCTTGTGCACCAGTATCAAGTTTGAATTTCACAGGTTTGTGGCCAACTTTTATTTCTACAGTCCATTCATCTGTTCGTGTCTGTGTTTTTGCATTTACAGCTCCAATGAACAGACTTGCCTGCTGATCCGTAGCTTCATCGGCGACAGCGTGCACTTTTCTCGATCTACACATTCTGGCAAAGTGATTCATTTTCCCGCAGTTCTTGCACTGTTTGCCATAAGCAGGGCATTGGCGTGATGCATGCTTAGTTCCACATCGTTTGCAATTAAACGTGCTTGCTTGGTCTTTGTCGTTCGGTTTCATCTTACTTTGTCTGTCTTTTTTACATGTCTGCTTATGTCTCACTGCATCTACGTCTTTACTTTCATGTGCAGAGACTTGAGCATTGTGATCCTCCTCATGCATTTGCTTGATTTGAGCTTTTGTGGTCTCAGCTGCAATGCAAAGCTGAACTACTTTTTCGAGAGTAATGGCATCTTCTCTTAACAGCCTTTCTCTCATTGCATCCGATGTAATTCCACACACTACCCGATCTCTGATGAGGGATTCTTGCAGTTGTCCAAATTCACATGACTTGGCCCTTAGCTTTAGCTCCGTGATGTACTGGCTAATTGGCATATCCCCTTGCTCACACGTGAAAAACTTGTACCTTTCATAGGTTATGTTCTTCTTTGGGCTACAGTATTCCTCAAATTTCTCCATTATTTTCGTCAGCTTATGCTCATCACCATTTTCCGCAAACGTGAAGGTATTATACACTTCAACCGCTTCCTCTCCAGCAACGTGAAGAAATAGTGAAGACTGTACCTCGGGTGGCTTGCTAGCACCTCCTGTAGCCGCGAGATACAGCTCGAACCATTGCCGAAACCGTCTCCAATTTTCCGAGAGGTTCCCTTGCAGCAAATCAAGTCCAGCTGGCGGCTTAAGCCCTTCCATGTGTGCGACACTCTTCTATAGCCTTATCAGTTCACTTCTGACACCATGTTACGATATTACTTCAGGGAGCAGACATGACACCGTCTTAGGTTTTAACCATCACTTTTTTATTATCTCTCTACCACCCTCCGGTGGCTTCCACATGAACTGCACCT
This sequence comes from Rhamphochromis longiceps, assembly GCF_057381845.1. Taxonomy (NCBI): domain Eukaryota; kingdom Metazoa; phylum Chordata; class Actinopteri; order Cichliformes; family Cichlidae; genus Rhamphochromis; species Rhamphochromis longiceps. The sequence goes on along the minus strand of NC_140559.1, from coordinate 9,535,993 downwards.
TAAACAACAACTGTTCACTCATATCATGACAGTTTACTCCGTGGACAAATTAATTAACGCGTGGCTGGAGCACGAGGGGAGAGAATTTCGCCAAGCCGTGGCTAATCGGCTACAGCGCTTGGTTTCTGGTCTCCCCTGGCTGCTCAGCTCACTTCACCCGCTCGCACAGAATTTCATTCTGAACGGACTCCGTATTCACCCCCCGGCTGCTACCACCCACCCTGCAACTCATGCTTCACTGCCCGGTCCGACAGAGGATGTTCTGCCCGGCCCGTCAACCCAGCCTTCAAGGGGGAAACGGCGCTCACGCTGCCGATGCTCCTCGCCACAGTCGGACCTGGGGATTTCCGAGCGGCCAGCTGTGGTGAGTGGACAGGACAGTATTATTGGTCTGAACTGTGGGACTGTTTACTCAGGGGTGATGTTCTGTACGGCACAGGACAAAGACTGTTTATCGCCAGAAGCTCAGTTAGCCGCCCGGCCAGAAGCTCAGTTAGCCGCCCGGCCAGAAGCTCAGTTAGCCGCCCGGCCATCATCCAAGTTCAACAACTACAATCCATCACAATAACCGATCTCTCAAAGCAGACATGGCTCTCTTATACCTAAATACAGGTGAAGGATTAAACTGCTCACCCTACTGTCTAAAACAGGTATGAAGAACAGGACTATTCACTATCTATTCATTGCCTTCCCTTCTTTTCTGTGCTGCAGGGTGTGACCCAGTAATCAGTCTTAATGTGCCGTCTTAAAGCACATTTAAGTTTCTGAAATGCACCAGGAAAGGGGAGATCTGGAGGATCTACTATATCCTGAGCAAAGTGTTTTTTACCAATGATGTATAAAAGAGACATAACAAACAGGGAGTGGAAACAGGACTTTGTAAATATGTAGGATTATGCTGCAACAAAACAATGGGCAGCAGCATCTGTGCCAAACATAATTTTTAACTGACTTTGCTTCAATGGCTCAGAGGCATGAATATACACTGAACAAAAATATAAACGCAACACTTTTGTTTTTGCTCCCATTCCCCATGGGATGGACGTAGAGACCTAAAATTCATTCCAGATACACAATATAACCATCCCTCCCAAACAGTGGTCACAAATCAGTCCAAATGTGTGGTAGTGGGCACATCTGCTATATTGAAATAATCCATCCCACCTCACAGGTGTGCCACATCAGGATGCTGATCTGACATCATGAGTAGTGCACAGGTGTACCTCAGACTGCCCACAACAAAAGGCCACCCTGGAATGTGCAGTTTTGTCTCACAGCAAAATGCCACAGATGCCACAAGCAATGAGGGAGCGTGCAACTGGCATGCTGACAGCAGGAATGTCAACCAGATCTGTCGCCCGTGCATTGAATGTTCATTTCTCAACCATAAGCCGTCTCCACAGGCGTTTCCGAGAATATGGCAGCACATCCAACCGGCCTCACAACCGCAGACCTCGTGTAACCACACCAGCCCAGGACCTCCACATCCAGCAGGTTCACCTCCAAGATCGTCTGAGACCAGCCACCGAGACAGCTGCTGGAACAATTGGTTTGCACAACCAAACAATTTCTGCACAAACTGTCAGAAACCGTCTCAGGGATGCTCAACTGCATGCCCGTCGTCCTCATCGGGGTCTTGACCTGACTCCAGCTCGTCGCCGTAACAGACTTGTGTGGGCAAATGCTCACATTCGATGGCGTCTGGCACGTTGGAGAGGTGTGCGCTTCAGATGGCAGCTGAGAATGTCCCAGTTCTTGCATGGCCAGCATACTCACCGGACATGTCACCCATTGAGCATGTTCGGGATGTGCTTGACCGGCGTATACGACAGCGTGTACCAGTTCCCACGAATATCCAACAACCTCGCACAGCCATTGAAGTGGAGTGGACCAACATTCCACAGGCCACAATTGACAATCTGATAGACTCCATGCGACGATGTGTTGCACTGCATGAGGCAAATGGTGGTCACACCAGATACTGACCGGTTCTGGGTCCCCAGACCCCCAATAGCGCAAAAAACTGCACATTCCAGGGTGGCCTTTTGTTGTGGGCAGTCTGAGGTACACCTGTGCACTACTCATGATGTCAGATCAGCATCCTGATGTGGCACACCTGTGAGGTGGGATGGATTATCTCAATATAGCAGACGTGCCCACTACCACACATTTGGACTGATTTGTGACCACTGTTTGGGAGGGATGGTTATATTGTGTATCTGGAATGAATTTTAGGTCTCTACGTCCATCCCATGGGGAATGGGAGCAAAAACAAAAGTGTTGCGTTTATATTTTTGTTCAGTGTATGTTGTCTTAGCTCCTTTCTCTTCATGTCTTTCTAACCTTGTCTGTTCACTCGTCATGTGTGAGGGACTGAGCTGCAATTTGATGATTGGGGAAATAAGAGCAAAGGAATCAAGGATGTAGAAACCAAAAAAAAGTAAAAAGAGGGGGAAGAATTTGTTTATGTGTTAACTGTTAAATTGCATTCAGTATTTCCTGGATGAGAGAATTATTCTGTCTCTGGCACAGACTTAAAAGTCTCACTTATCACACGGACCCAACCAAATACTTTAGTATACTCTGCTGTAACGAAACAATGGATGTGCTATATTTAACTGGCATTGCTTTAAAACGACTAAAGCAAGGATGTCTGATATTGTTAAAAGCCTCTTAGCTCCTCTCTACATGTTTTTCTCGCTTCACTTGCTCACTTCTCTGGTGGGAGGAGCTAAGATATACTGATAGGTTCAAGGAAATGAGAGCAAAGAAATTAAGGAAGCATGAACCGAAAAATAAGAGAAGGAAGAATTTGTTCATTTGTTGTTCGGCTGTTTCCTCGCTGTTGGCATTTCCTGGATGTCAGAGTTAATCTGTGTCAACTACTTGACACGTGAAGACTGAAAGCACACGCATAAAGACCTTAAAGAGTCAGGGAGGGATGATGACTTCAATCAATGTTATCAGCAGATTTAAGTTATGACTTTCCTCTACTTGTAGACATTGTGTAAGTGAACCCACACATGTGTGCATTGCATTCTTAGCTACTTCACCCAGCTCACTCACCAACACCTGGGATGCCGAACTGGTAAATGGAACGTTTCTTATTTATGTTACACTTTTCTACTCTAACTGAGCAATCTAAGTGCTTTTTATTATAAGGTACATTCAGGTAGAGAAGAAGGTACCTAACAATTCATATTTTTAGGAATCAAATCAAATAATGATAATAATATAACTGTAAGAGTGGAATAAACTCTTCTGTCTCTCAGACTTCTCTTGTCAGTGAAGACGTAAAGAACCTTTTCCTCTTTTGATCTTTTTGTTTCCAGTCTCTAAGTTTTTAAGAACTTTTCATGTGAGTCTGCAGACACTGTCCACCCACAGCTGCAAATTACTAAATCTTAAACATAAAATAAAATAATTAGTAACATTACCCCAGCAGTGTAATGAGTCATGATGGGTAATGAGTAAGTCAGTGAGTTAAATAGCAAAGCATCACACAGTTGCTGCAGACTTTTACAGACACTCTTGTTTTGAGATCTGGTGGCTGTGGAGGCCATTTAAGTTCAGTGAACTCCTTTTAATGTTCATTATACCAGATGATTTAAACTTTGGGACATGGAACTTTATCCTGCTAGAAACATCTGTCTGAAGGTGGGTGCACTGTGTTCATAAAGGGGTGGAGATGGTAGGCAGCAACACTCAGACAGGCAACGGCATTTAAATAACTGCTCAGATGGTCCTCAGTGATATAAAGTACATCAGCAACAGCAGCATGAACTGTTGATAGAAGTTCTGACCCTAACATCTAAATGTCACAGCAGAAATCAAGACCGATCAGCAGTTTATGAAATATTCAGACCAGCCTGTCTGGCACCAAAAACCAAAATCACTTTAATTACTTTTCTTCCCCATCAGCTCCACATTGAATTTTATCTTGAATAAAATTCAATGTGGAGCTGCTCTTTATCATAATCCTGTCATAAAATAATAACAATAATATTATAAAAACAATAAAAGTATTCAATACAAGAGACCTGAATGCTATAAATGTTTTGTCTTCCACACCTCAGTTAGATCATGCTACTTTAATAAAAGTGTGTTTGTGGAAATGTGAAATTATTGTAATTCTTACTTTCGTCTGTGAAATTAACCCTGAAGTTTATAATTATATATATAATAAATGTATTCCACATATTTCATGTCTTTAATCTGCAACACAACAGACAACTTTGCAGTAAATCAGCTAAGGAAGTTTACTGTGAAAGGTTTTACAATGAATCAGCTGATCCTAAGTGAAACTGAAAGTGTTCACCCAGCAGTTTAAAAGGGTTGCGTGATCCTGGACTGCATTCTCGCTTTTCTTCCCTTGAGAAAGACATTTGTCTACAGCATTGAGAGATCAATTTTACTAGAAATACTATAGAAAGAAACTGTTTTACAACATATCATGTTTACCAAGGGCACATCTGCTTTATAAAGATAAGTTTACAGGTAAGTCTAAACTTTGCTTTAAATTGTGATGTTATGTCCATACAAGGTAAGATCAAAACTGGTAAAAAAAATAAATCCAGGATTTTCCAGCACCAACGGATAAAAGAAAAAATACTGACATTTTTTTAAATTAAAACGTTTAAACATCATCTTTTATTTTCGTTTTCTTTTATTGACATCAATTTCATTTTTTTACATTTTCAATTATTCAACTGTAAATCTGAATGCTTTTTTTAAAACTTGCAATTAAATTGACGAAATGGAAATTATCTTAATAGAAAAAGATAGTTAGAGAAAAGTAGTGAACACAGTCTATCATACATCATGAAATGGTGTGTTAGACTAATGTGTGCAGAAATGCAGGCCCACAGCTTTTGGAGCCCAGAGCTGCACAGGAACCTGAAAACCATGTTCAGTGTTATAATGGCAGTTTGGGTTTTTTTTGTTTTTTTTTAATTAAAGGAGAAGACAACACAGTTTCCTTTTCTTCTTTTTCAAAATGTGAGAAATAGTCTTTGGGCATAAAACATTTAATACTTGGCTATCTTTACTGTCAACAGAGAGAAGCTGAATTAAATCTGGAACAACAGCTGACTATAGAGTCTCTAAAAGCGATGGAGGTAAAATAAATGAAAAAGATGTCCTCATTACATAATCTCTGTGTAATAATATATATTATGTGTGTGTGTGTGTGTTTCAAATAATTTGTCAAAAGATAATCAATGATGAGGACTCAGTTTTTGAGCTGTACTGTGAGGAAGTAAATGACCCTCCATTAGCACCGTGCTCTACCTGCAAGACCTGTCACCACATTGTTACAGGAGGTAAAAATCTGATTTATGCTTTTCATTGGTCAACACTAAAATTTCACAATATCAAATGATGAGTAAAAAACATTACTAATATCATCAATATTTCAATTATCATTATCATTAACACAGTTCCTTCTTGCTGCATGAAGACAACATCGTTTCATATCAGCAGTGAGTTGGTGCTTCAGCATTTGGATGCTCCTGCTGGTGAACTGGAGAGCTACATCATGACCAGCTGCAGTAAGTAAAAGAAAGAAAAATAGCCTCCAAAAGATTAAAAATTCACAAAATTCAATTACCAATACATGGACGCAACGCGCACAGTGTAAAAAAAAAAAGAAGAAGAAAAAAAAGAAAAGATTTATATGTACACTGCAAAAACAGCTATACTTGAAACAAGCCAAATATTCTTAAATCTGACAAATTTTTCTTGTTTTGAGCAAAAATGGGGTAAGCAAAAGTTGCTTGACTAGAATTCTTAAAACTAGCAAATTAATCTAACTGCCATATGCCTTTTAACTAGACAAAATTGTCTAAAATGTATGCTTATTTGAAGAAAATGTGACTTATTATAAGTAAAAGACACTTTGATATTTAGAAAATCTGCACCTAAAATGAGTATTATGCTTTCTTGAACAAGCTGTTTTCAAGAATTATTTGCTTACTTTAAGATTCTACACCTTAATTTAGATTTTTCACATTAAAAAAAACACCTTACTATAGGACAAATTTTCTTAAAACTGAATTGTTTCTTTCTTGATTGAGCTAACTATAAGAATTATGTTTCGACTCTGAGAACAATAATCAGCAAAAATTCCTGAGAATAAGACACCATCTCTTCAAAAAGCTACTAAAAATAAGGGAATTCATCTTAAATTAAGACAGCAAAAGCACTCTTAGATTTTGCGCTTTTATTGACACAGCAATGGGTCAGTAACTCACTGAGGTCTGTTCCAGGAGAATCATGCCTAAAATTATACATTTCAGCAGGGTACTGTGTAACATGGCCAATATAAGAAGTGCATATTCCAGATACTCTTAAAATGAATAATAACAGTATAACACACTCATGGCTGGTATCAAAAATAAATTTTGCTGAAGCTTAAAACAATCACTATTTCAAATCCTATATTACATAACATTTTAGAAGAACAAGTTTAACGACCACACAAACAAACATGTGTTTTACATTTGAACAACTTTTCTATAGAAAAAAAAAACAACCTCACTGACTAACACTGAGTCTGATAAACAAGGCAGATGGAGTCTGTCATCTGGGAGACTCACTCAATGAATGACTTCCACTCACCAAGCGCCTTCTTGTAAGAGGGGGTTGAATCTCGGTCATGGATGGAGTCTTTGAGTATTTCAGTTTGCAAGACAGACAGCAGCGTGGAAATGCACTATGGATATGTGAGGTGGAGGGCATAGTAATATGCCATCAGATAGAGCAGTCCCTCATTAAGATCCTTCCGGTCAAAAGTGCTCACCGGTGTGGTTCCAACAGCTATCATGCAGTTGCCTTCAGAGACAAGCAGAACTGGACAAGCCAGGGGTCGCTGACGCAGGTAGCCTTCAGGGTCTTCTGAAGTCTACATGACAGAAAAAAAGAGTATTAGAACAAGACTGTAAGAAATACAATTTTTGAGTTGCATTACAGTTTAAAATAGATCAACTTTTTTTGTAGGTTTTAATTAACATCAACATGTTATGGGGATCTGAACTTTAAGAATATTTGACTGACTCCACAGTAAAATATATAAAATGAAAACATGAGTAACTGCAAAATTCAACAATATATACACATAGAATATTGCAGCCTTACCTTTAGGACATGGAAAAAAGCCTCACTACAGATGCCCAGCTTCTTAGGTGGTACTGTGCTGGAAGGGAAAAGCATGGGAAGGGCTCTGAACACAGCTGCTGCATGTTCCACTGGTTTGAAAAAAGAAAAATAAGACAGGGCAACACCATTAAACATTGCAAATAATGTAATCTGCAAAGCATAAATGTAGACAAATCAAGATACTGTAGCATTACCTCCATCCAAAGTTTTTGGATGGAGGTAAGTGCTGGGTTCCTCTCTGAAGAAGTCACCATCTCCAGTAGTTGTTAGCGTTTTTTCAGCAGCAGTCTTGTTCTAAAATACAGTGTACATAGGGCTAATTTCACATAAAATTGCACAAGAACTTTAGGTCTCTAAATATGAAAGATAGTACAACAAAATATCAGTAAAGTGTTGAACAATAAAAAATATGTATATTTAATAAATGTGTAGGCCACTTGATTTAAATCAAAACTAAAGAAGATTCTACTGTCTATCTGTTAAGTGAGTATTGGTGGAATTATTTGAAACTGCATAAAACAAGCTGGTGTGTTCTCAGTTTTGTCACACAGCGATAGGACAGAACTTACTTCTTCACATTTGTGCACTGCAAGCCATAGAGCCCGACACCTGAGGCAATGTTCAGGACCAGGAAACAGATCTTTGATGTCATCTCGTCAAAGTGATGAGAGCAGGTCTTCTCCAACATTTGCTTCTGCAATAGGAGTTTCCAATTATCACTACATTGCATTATCCTCATGTGCAAGCCAGCTGACAGCTTTGCTTGGGTAACAGACAGGATACATAGGAAACATAATTTAATATTTACCATTTAAAACCATGACTCTATTCCATTATTCTCCCTCCTCACTGCTCCACAGGTTCTAAATTACCTTCCTCCTATTGACTGGTAAAAGTAATATATTTGTGATACATCAATTAAATGCATGTATACATATAAATGTTTTTTTTTTTTTTTTGCTTCCTGGGCTAAAGTATATAATGAAATAACTTCACTAATAGAAATTTGAAACTCCCACAATTTCTGTAAAACTGGCATTAACTTATGGCACTTTGCACACTTGTTGAATAAATTCACAGACACTGAAACTAATAACTGGACATGAATTCTTTCATAACTTTCTGCACTAGCATATTTAAAAATGCTAATGCAACTAAGCTAACCGCACAGCTAAGCTAAGCTAACAACCGGGTATAGCCTGCCATGCTAGCGACTTAACATGCAACATACCAGAACACAAAACATAGAAAAAACAAAACAGTCACATACCTTTCAGGTTGGCAATTGTTATTTCGTCCAGTTTTTCCATAGCGTGCCTTAATTTCTTCACACTGTACCAACTGTATCGCATCTACACCCAGACCCCAAAATCCTGCAATCCAACCGCTTAGGCACGGAGCTAGAGGCGGGAAGGTGGGCTGTACCAACTCAGGAGTATGGGGTTGTGTACGGAAATAGTTCAGTTCGCTCTTTTATACCTATAAAATGATATATATTTAAATATTTGACTATTTAGTTAGATTATGTTCTGTAAATACTGATGTGTGGGTGCTGTTACTTACTACAGCTGTTATAAGGCACTGAATTAGGATAGCCATTCCTACCCCATAATGGAATAATCCTGGTTATCTTGACTTTATGGGAAAAGTAGTTCACAGACCAGTAAAACAAAATGATTTGGCGCTGTGTTATCTACATCGTTTTTGTGGGTCTGACCCTCAAATCCCTACTGAGTCATATTAATTCTGCACATAGCCATAGTCCAGATTTCCGTGAAGATTGTGGCATAGATGGATGTGTCAAAGAATATCGTGTTTACAGCTAATTTTGGTATCACATTCTTCGAACACACTCCGACCACCTTGCCAATGGACGATGCAGCGGATCGATTAGGACACAAAAATCTGTAAGGTGAGACTGACTATATACTTTAATATCTTT